>NC_048301.1:51784561-52004561 GCF_013100865.1 Trachemys scripta elegans | reverse complement strand
AATTGCTCTCTCTAATACCCTACAAGATCAGGTTTGGACAAGGATTAAATGGACAGTAAAATAAATGTCAAAATCAAAGCAATTTAATTTATTTGGAAAGGAAATTGGAAGTTCGTTAGGAAGAGCAAAATCTAATAAAGCAACTGATGCGACAAAGAACAAGTTTAAATGGTAGCAAAACAGTAATTTATATATAAACTTGCAAATATGAAGTTGTAATTATTTGAGTTATTCTGATCTGAGATCATGCACATGGTAAAAATGCACTTGCACCCCAAAGACTGTGTGCCTTGGAAGAAGAAAAAAAATGCTGCAATATTAAATTCCCAGAAACCAGAGATACATCCTGTAACGCAATAGTAAATAATGTACTGTGTCACTTTTAGGAACCAAAAGCAGCACATTATGACTAGATAAAATCAAAATACTGAAATTCAGGACTTCCAGACCCTGAACTCATGCACCAATACATAATATATGTGCATAATGCCATTCATCTCAAATTATTTCAAAATATATATTTTTTTTATCCAGGAGTCTAGGCACACATTAAACATATGTTAAAAAAAATTAATGACCTGTACAAACCAGAACAAACCCAGAAGCTTTAGCCCTTCCCGAATCAGAAAACAGGAAGTCAGAAATAAATATCAGCCTCTTCTGACACACGCACAAAGCAGCCCTCAAAGCCGCTTTACTCCTCCATCTATAAAATCTCTAAAAAAAATGAGCTTTGAAGCATGCCCTGAAAGTTAACAGATTTTGGCTATTTGGAACCACAGAAAGGCATTTTCTTCTGGGATGGGACATAATTAACGATAAATATTGCATAACATCACTACACAACATTCTAAGTCCTGAAAAGAATAAAACCACATACAACTGAAATTTCAGGGAACACTTAATTACCCAAATTAGAATTTGACCAGGGCTCTGGAACTGAATCTCTTATAAATGCAGATGTTTTATGTCAGTCAATATGTGAGATTACATACTACAATATAACAATATGATTTTTGAGACAACTATTGGATTTTGGTTGTTTGTATTGTTAATTTATGACTCCAATATGAGATCTAGAGATAATTTCTGTTTTAGGAAGGAAGCATATTATATGCTTTCCCTATGTCTACTCCTACACCAGACCTAGCCTTATATGACACTTTCAAACTGAGCCATGTCTTTCTTTTGACATCATCCCCTTCCTACAAAAGCAGAGTGTTAATGCTGGTTAATCTGTTTCATAAAGCCCAATTGTGCACATATGTAGTATTACTATTTCATGTAATCTCAAAGATACTATTTTTAGAATTATGAAACAATTTGATTTTAAAATATAGAACTATAACACTGCATGTTCTTTGTTACTATAGGTTTATATGCATATGTTTAATTTTTCAATAATTTATACATTATGAAGAGTGGCTTTTTTGAGGTCAGAGTTAACACATTTGTCTCTGTCCAAGCACAGGACCACTTGTTTCATTGGCGAGTGTAGCCAAGGCCTGAGAAGCCCAGCATAGAATCTCATCTAATATGGCACTTACACATAAAAGGTGCAGAATATAGTTTCAAAAGGACAGAATGAGAGCAGGAAAAAAAAAAGGATGAAAGTAAGGAGGAAACGACTGCTATTTTTTATTACACATTTATTTTTTTCTGCTAACGCTGTCTTTTAATACCCCCCCCCATGTAAAACTTACATTTATTCTGAAGTATATCTTCCACCATTATTTAAAATGACCTCTGAATTTAGATTTTTAAGTTGGAACAGTCTCTTTCCACTTCAGTCTTAATATATGTTCAACTTTTCCTTTTTCTTTTAAGTTTTACAGTATGGTTTGACGTGTTCATATGTGTAGCATCTTTTTAGTTTCTCATTCATTTATTCACACACACACACGCTCACACTCTAGCTTTTCATAGCCTCTTGCAAGAGCAGTTGGCCATGAGGTTTTTACACATTTCATATTATTTGAGAATATTCTTCTGCAGTGCTTTTACATTTGTCTAGTAGTCAGACAGATTTCTGAGATGACAAAACCACCAGCAATATAAACATATTCCCCTAGACACAGAAGATCTTGTTTTTAAAGTATGATATATTTAAAATACCTAGTTAACTTGTACTGAGCTATTTATGAGTAGTAACTTATACTAGTTACAAACTACATTTGAGCTTCCCTTGGAAATTTTCCACAGCTGTATTTTCATGTCCTAATTTTATGTCTCTTTGCAGACTGTTTGCATTGGCCCTTAGGGAGTCTCTCTGTACATAGTGGACCAAATTCAACTCCACTATATTGCTTCACCAACTTCAATAATGTTATGGCTGCTTACTTCCAGGTTGAATATAACCCATTAAAAGGAGTATCCATGTAACAAGAGCCTTATTAAGAGCTGGTGTTATTTTACTTATAAGAATTTAAACTACTTTCATTTTTTCATAGTTTATGTAATCTTGCTTTTCTACCAAATCTATGATGAAATAAGAAAAAACAATTTTAAATGTAGGTTCAAAACAAAAATGACACAAATATAAATATTAATCCATTTAAGAAGCATCCATGGAGGTGGGTTGGTTTTTTTTTCATTCAAGTTTGGCCTGTACGACACAACAACTGCATTAGACTGATCTTGTTTGGTTCTTCTCCTAGCAATAAGTGCAGCAAAGTCAGGCATCAATGTTGATTTTTTTAAGTCTGTCAGGATCATAATGCCATTGTCCATATCGGGGGCGGAGGGGGAGGAGGAGGAGCAGATTTACAGACTGTATCTCTGCAAAGTTCCCAAAAGGTACTTCTGCAAATTTTCTTCTCTTTTCCAACCACACCTTAGTGTGGGATTCCACTAAACTCTATTTGTTATTGCTCCCGTTCACGGTGTACGTGAGCCCACTGATAGACAGGGAAAACAGAGGGTCAAGTTGGACCTCAGGGATGTAAGTGCTGTGTCTCAGACTCAGCAGACACACAATGCTTCTGCTTTCCTACAGGTTAGCTGAGATTTGAACATGGATTAAAGCAGGCTATCTGCTTGAAGTTTGTGTGATGGTGGAATGCTCTTATCTCCATAGTTGAGAGAATTTATCTACCTTTCATCCAACGTTCCCTTCACCACCCAGCTCTATCTGATCAGACCTCTTCCATGAATCCAGACCTTTCCACTAACCGCCACACTATTGTAACGTCTAGGCTGAATTAAGACTGAGATGCACATGTGGCTAAAGCTGAAGAACACACAAAAGCTATAGTGGACTGCATATTTGCTTGGAATTGCTAACAATCAGGGAACATATCAGGTGTGTTATTCAACTATGCTAGATTATAAATAGTTTTCAAACACTGCTACCAGACATTCTCTTTCCCCAGTAGCTGCCACAGTTGTAAGCTTGAAAACTTAAGCTACTCATCCCTCGAATGTAATTATCTGTGGTCCAATAGCAGGGAATCAATGGAGCGTCCTCCATTCTAGTGATTCCTTCTCCAAATGATCTGATAGAGAATGAATTTGGTGACCTATAGTGTATTCTGAAAGTCTCCTCTTTTCTCATGCTTTTACCTGAGGATAGCAAAGGTAGGTATATTTAATTTTAGGACGTATTTTTGAAATTATATAAAAACACATTATGTATATCTGCATCAGAGATAGAATATTAAGTAGATCAAATAAATACAGAAAAGTAGGATGTACAAGATAAGCAAGTAAGATTAAGACCCCTACAAATAGACTGAATAATGTAAGCAAGAACAATTTGAGCCACTTCTTCAAGTTGGCCTGTTTTTGTTAATTTGAACTAGGATACTTTGTCATTTTAATTTTTTGTGTATTTTCAAATTTTATACTTGGATGGCATTCAAGAATGAGAATAGGTTCTGAATGAGAAAATGCTTCATGTACAAAAACTGTTCAAATCTACTTCGTAGAGATGAGATAACAAAACAATTAAGTTAACAGACCACAGTAGCTCGTTTAAAAAAAAAAAGTAAAAAATAATGGTACGTAAGTAAATAAGTGCAGTAATATTTACAGTAGTAGATGTAACTAAGCATCTCAGTAGTACTTGCAAATGCATTAGAACAGTGTCTCTTCATATGTCTTTTTCATATGAAGACACCTAGACATTTCAAATGAGGTGCGGATCCCTTTGCAAATCTTAGACATGGTCTGCAGACCACAGGCTGAAAATCAGTGCATTAGAACAAAGTCAGTGTGTGTAACAGCATCACTTAATACCAGAACAAATGTAAAGGCAACTCCTAAAACTAAAAACCCACTACTCTTAATAACTACAATACAAATCAAGTGCTGCTTCTCACTAGAAAATAAGTTCTCCAAGTTCATGAAAATAGTTTGCTGTTCACAATATCCAAATATTGTATATTGGTTTCACACCAATTTTATCCTTATCCATTTGCAAATGCTGTTTTCCTGCATATATAGTGCAAAAGATAACAATATTGTTCCATTTGGTTTTGCACCAGCATCAGTGATATCAGAGGTAACATGTACATTTTTGGAATGTGCCAGTTAACCCCAGCTGCAGAGTCCCCGTAAAACATTTTTGGAAGACCTGCATGCTTTAACACAGTAACCATTCACCTCAAATAGATTTAAATCTAGTTTTAACAGGTGAAATAATTTAGAACCTGCTTTACCCAGTGTTCATTTCACACCACCTTTATTTTTACCAAATACTGTGTGAAGTTATAGGCCAACAGATTCAATTTTTTCTTTTGAATGTATGTTTTTTAATATGTAATTAACCTATGAATTTTGAAGCCACAGTCCAGACAATCTCCAACTTTCATTTTAAATAAGCCACAATAGTTATCTGAATAATTTTTAAATCAACAGTATTTAGCATTTACTTATACAATTTGAGAACATAAATGGCTAACAAAAAAAGCAATATAAGTAGATGCAAGCAAACTCTTATACTTCAGGGTACAAGTTGCCCATTATGTAAATCAGTTAAGATCTTTGTAAAGCATGGCACGAGTGGCTCTCTCTTTCATGCAAGAGGAGACTGGAAGCAAATTGGTGCAATAGGGTTAATTCCAGTTCAGAGCACGCCAGAGAGACCAAGAAAGAAACAAATGGGTGGATCAAAGCCAAGGGTGAGTAAAAAAAGATACTGCTCTGAGGAGCATGTTTGGGAAAATGTTCATGTTTAAGAAAAATTAGACACCTCTTTCAATTACGTTTTTAAAGACTGTTCCTGTATTCCCCCAACACCTTTGCAACCATTTTGTGTGCATGTGTATAGCATTACAAAATTGAATTATGTTTGTGTTTCACAAATATTTTCTATTTTGAGTGTGGTGGGAAGGTATTTTTAATTCAGTTGGGAGTATATGTCAGTCAAACTGAAGTCATCACTACAGTAATTACTTATCTTAATTGTTGAATAAATACTATAACAAATTACCATAAAGTGTGAAGAACACATCTTTATCACATGGGCATGACAACTTTTTATTCCTTGTTATAAATGCTTTGTTGTTTTAAGGAAGATTTTCTTGTGATTCCATTTTTGGATGACTCAGTCCTCAAAGCACAAACACTCACATCTCACATAAGATAAGGAAAACAACAAATTAATTCCTTTAATTTTAATTCTAAAAACAAAAAACAGTGTTTTACACTTTTCAATGTAGTATCCAAAAAGATATTAGGTGTGTGTAAATAATATCATATTGAAAAATAAGGAAGTACAGCTATCCCTGAAATGGAACAGAGGCACCAGTAGATGCAATCACAAAAACACATCTATTTATTAAATGCTAATTAACTGGCCTGTGTGTAAGGGTCTTTATGAAATTTTAATTGCAGGCACCATAACTGCTTACTCTCTATTATTTTAACCATGAAATAATTTTTGTGATTATTTCCATGGCTGTCCCAACTTCAAATGTAGTCAACTTTGTAGAAACTTCCCTTCTGCAAAAATAACTACAATAGGGAATAAGACTAATTTTTATATGGCTACAAGATCTAGGATTCTTATCTCATTTGAAAAGACACATGAAGATGTATATAAAGGCCATCTTCTGATTCTTTTAGCCCATTACTGGAGAAAACTGGGCACAAAAATCATACCTAAAGCTACTTAAACTCTATAGAAGAGCCATACAAAAAAAAAAAAAATTGCCGAATTTTGGGTGAAAAGAATGAAGGATTCAAGTACAGTTTCAGACAACAGGCTGTGTATAAAAAACCCGCAATACTGCATTTGTACAACTGGCTGTAATTTTAAGATATTCAATCACGTTTGTATATCAAGTTAAAACTGTGCCCTTTTGTAAGTGTTTAAAAACCAAAAGGACCTGGTCAGTTCAGTTATATCCTGTGCTGAAATGTAAAAATCTCCAAGAGGGAGGGGAAGCTTCACTATGCTCCAAATTATAAAGAACAATATAAATACCCTTTCATTTCATTTATATAAAATTCCTGAACCAGCAGAATCTATCTATAACAAGGCCAATGATATGAACCTAAAATCTGTCCATCAGATCTCAACTTAACAAGGAAGTGAAGATAAACTTGATATATTGTCTGTTTCTTTGTACTTCCCAGTCTGTATTCATCTGTTGTCTCATGCCTCCTATTTCTATTGTCATCTCTTTGAGGCAGGGACCATCTTTTTGTTCTGCGTTTGCACGGTGCCAAGTATTTGGGGTCCTGGCACATGACTAGGGCTCCTACTCACTATGGTAATAAATAATATCAGACAGAAATCAGGGTTTTTTTGCACAAAAACCACAGAACTAGCTATAATCTCACTTTGCATTGTGGCAAGAGAATCAATTACTTTGAAGTTTAATACATTTGTTGAAATGTATGTTTACACAAATATACTTATGTCTTGGAATATGGTTTTATCTTGAAACTTGTGAACATGATACCAAAGCAAAAAAGGTATTATGAACAGTCGAAGATACATTCCTTACCCACTACAGCTTTTTCCAAATAATATGCTACCTAGTTTACATTTTATGAAATGTTACACAAAATATATATTTTGGAGAATCCAAAAAAGCCCACAGCAAAATTCCAGATGTGTACATCCTGACAAACAGTTACAAATTACACCTCTTAACCTGAAAACAATTGAGTTAATCCAGTGGTTCTCAAACTTTTGTACTGGTGACCCCTTTCAAATAGCAAGCTTCCGAGTGTGACCGCCCTTATAAATTAAAAACACTTTTTTATATATTTAACACCATTATAAATGCTGGATGCCATGCAGGTTTGGGTTGGAGGTTGACAGCTCGAAACCCCCCATGTAATAACCTCGCAACCCTGAAGGGTCCTGACCCCCAGTTTGAGAACCCTTAAATTAATCTATCATTCAAATCCCCAAATATGAAGTGTTTAATTTACATTTACAGAAACTGTGTGGATTCTACACCTTCCTTAGTCCCATTTGTTGTTCAATTTGCAAAAATCTTGGACAATCATTTTTTTTGCTGTATGTGCTGTAGTATCTAGACTCTGCAGTCTCATGGTTTAAGATGAGGTTGAAATCTTCAAACAACTCCAATTTTGCTGGAGAATTCAGATACCACCAAAGGAGAGTCATTTTTGTTCTGTCTCCATATGTCAATTTCTGTATTGCTGAGAACTACAACTAACAACACTGTCACCAAGTTTGAGATTATAAACTAGTCCCTACCCTGATTTAGTTACTTATTTATGCACACCTAATTTTCAAAAAAGTGTGTGTAAAATTTTGTATAACAAAGTTCAATGTTAAATAGCAATTTTCTTCTGACCAGCTAAGATAGTACAGCAAGATAAAATACCAGCCTGAAGTCCTCAGGTTTACCAGAGTACTATTTAGCACAGGACCTCAAAGGCCCAAACATGGCCCTGTGCACTCCCCTAATCCCTGACCACCCAAATTTACATAGGCTGATAACTGCCCCCCAAGGAGCCATTATACCAGCCAGTGATCACTGGACAGCTGGAACAATTCAATTACAAACCCTAGCCTAGGCACACCTTGACATAACCCCCTGAGCACCTCCTAGGCCACGAGTAGGCAACCTCTGGCACGTGAGCCGAAGGCGGCACGCAGGCTGATTTTCAGTGGCACTCACACTGCCCGGATCCTGGCCACCAGTCCGGGGGGCTCTGCATTTTAATTTAAATTTTAAATGAAGCTTTTTAAACATTTTTAAAACCTTATTTACTTTACATACAACAATAGTTTATATATTCTATAGACTTATAGAAAGAGACCTTCTAAAAACGTTAAAATGTATTACTGGCACGCGAAACCTTAAATTAGAGTGAATAAATGAAGACTCGGCACACCATTTCAGGTGGCTGACCCCTGTCCTAGGCCAAGGGATAGGAGGAAGAGGCATATAGCATGGGTCCACACTGGAATTCTCAGCTACCTACTTCAGGCAGATTTACAGAACCCCTCTACCACTAAAGGACCAAGACCAAAAGATGCATAATGTAGCAATGAATTGCATGCAGGACAAAAAAAAAAACAATGTAAATACAAAAAACATTATTACAATGAGGACAAAAAAAAATAACAAAAACTCAGGAAGATACAGACAGCAAGGTATCTAATACTGTATATCTTAAAAGATGCAGGATGTGTAATATTGTAAGAACTTTGTTATTTAGCATGTTGGAGGAATGGGGGTGCCAGTAAGTAAAAAATTCTGGTTAACTAAGAGGGAGGAAGTTTGGGTCTGGGTGGCGGCATTAGGGCTGGGGCACGGGAGAGGATGCAGGGTGCCGGATCCGGGTGGTTCCCCACAAGCAGTGACATGTCCCTGCTGCTCCTAGGCGGAAGCACAGCTAGGTGGCTTTGGAGCCAGCACTCAGGGTCGGGGCAGCGCAGAGCCACATAGCCGCACCTCTGCCTAGGAGGCGGGGACTTGGAGGAAGGGGGTGGAATGGGAGCAGAGCGAGGGCGGGAAGAGGCGGAGGGTGGGAGAGCACCCACCCAGCAGAGGGGAAACCAGCCACGTAGGGTGAGTGGCGGGCAGGGAGATGAAGAGGCAAGCAGCGGGCGAGGAGGCAAGCAGTGGGTGGGGGACTGTGGAGGGACACAGCAAGTAAGCAGCAGGCCGGGGGATGAGGAAGGGGGTCGGGGGGGGGCGAAGCAGGGAGGAGCAGGGGTGGACTGTGGGCGGGGCTGATGGCACCCAATGTGTCCCGATATTTTAGCGTGGTGATCTGATCACCCTAGATACAATACATTTTTTGGGGGGGGGGGGGGTTGATAGCAACACCTATATTTAGATTGTCTTACACTTCCCATTATAAAAGATTCTTGCAGCTTTTTTTTTTTCTTCTGAGATTGTCTAACACATTGATACTCAGAGGCTTGCGACCTGCAAGTGGCTCTTTAACATGTCTCCTGCGGCTCTTTGCAGCACATTATATTAAAACACTGTGTGATTTAATTATTAAGCAATCTAAGTTATTAACCAATCAGGATGCTTTTTCTATGTTATTAACCAATTGTAGTTGATAAAATAATAATACTTGGTCAGTCATTTTGCTGTGAGAATAATTATAAACTAAGTATTTTCCCTGTCATACTATGTAAATATTAATATATAGTATTATAGTAAACAAAACAATGAATTCATGCTACTGTGGCTCTTTTGGGTAATGCTGATTGCTAATTTGGCTCCTGAATCACTGAGGTCTAACACAGCAACTCTTTGCAGCAGGCCTTTCATATTCTCCCATGAATTTCTGCTCAAGTTTGGCAGAATTATACACTTAAAAACTGTCATTTCCATTTTCTTGCCTGTCTCTCTGGTACAGTGCCAAATCAACAACCAAACTCAAGCATTCTAAACAGCCAGGCCCCCACTGCCACCAAAGCAGCAGCAACAGTACACACTGTAATGGGAACACCTGGCAGCAGCAAACAGCGGGATGCATGACAGTGCTAAACCAGGCCGGCATGTGGCCCCAGCTTCAGATTCCCACACCACATGTGGCAAGAACTCCCCCAGCTACAGCAGAGAAAAAGAGATGCGGTCTGAGCTCCCACTGAGCATGAGTGGACCATTTCCATTCCAGGATAACAGCCTACGTCTGCTGTCAGCTTGTACATATGCATATGATACATCTTTAATTATATAACATACTATTATTTCTGTAGGACCTCTGCTCTGTTCAGTGAACAGCTGGACACATAAGCAGGCATAATTAAAGCACTGACAACTGTAAATGTAGACTTCTAGTTTTCAAGTGAGTCTTGGCAACAAATAACTCTCAATGTAGTTTTTTTGTATACGATAAATATATTCAGATTTACATTAAAAAAAACCATCAGTGGAAGATACTACATACACACAATGTTGTCAAACTAACTGTGGTAAAACAAACATTTTGCATGTATGATTGATTTCTCACGTAGGTGTAGCATTAATATTCAGTTTTCCAATTAAAGTTCCCTGTCCGGTGCACTGGGCAAAAAAAATTAGATGCTGAGAATGGAGAGGGATTAGAGGGTAAAGTAGGGGAAACCAGTGGAACAGACAGTGCAAACCAAGCTGACAATCTACAGGTTGCTGGCTGAGGACCTGCAGAGCTGGAAGAGGAGGCATTTCTAGGGAAGTAAAGGTATTTTGGGAAGCATGAATGAAAAGATGATAGCCATCTCACCTGAAATAGCAGAGGGCATCCCTAATGTTTTGGGATTTGCTGTTTAGTCTCAATATCTCATTATAACCAAAACTCATTTTGAGATGTTGTTGGCAGTCACTGATCTGCAACGTGAGGCAGATGGTCATCTGTTTGTTTAGAGTCAGCTAACAATGCTCTCTTGGAGGCATGCCTTTTTGTTTAATGGGGGCTGGCCATCCCTGAGAAGTTTTGTTTGCTTTGACTTATTTTGGACCTGTTGCATTTACCTTGGAAATGGTAGTCTCATCTGTTGTGTCCAGAGCAGATATATCCACAAAAGGATTGTTTGACCTTATTCAAGTGTTTATAATATTTTCTATAATGCCTTGGAAGGAGCAGAGTTGTTTTTTGGACTTCTCAATATTAATCAGTCACCTTATCCAGTTTTAACTCCGAATATCTTTCTGACCAAATGCTTGGAAACAGCCAGATATTGCTTAGCTTTAATACAGGGATCTCAAACTCAAACCACCACGAGCGCCACATGAGGACTAGTACATTGGCCTGAGGGCCGCATCATTGAAACCTTTTCATACAAAGACACAAAAGGCCCCCCCGCCCCGCCCCCACTCCACCCCTTCCATGAGGACGCTGCCCCTGCTCCACCTCTTCCCACCGTATCCCACCCCCATTCCAACCCCTTCCCCAAAGTCCCCGCCCCAACTCTGCCCCTATTCCAACCCCTTCCCCAAATTCCCACCCCAGCCCCGCCTCTTCTCCGCCTCCTCCCCTGAGCATGCCTTGTCCCCGCTCCTCCCCCTTCCCTCCTGGAAAGTCCTAAGCGCCACCAAACAGCTGTTTGGTGGTGGGAAGCGCTGGGAGGTAGGCGGAGGAGCCGGGACATGGCGCGCTCAAGGGGGAAGAGGAGCTTGACTGCCAGTGGCGATGGCGCCTATGGCGGGCCGGAGGGAATAACGCTGCGTGTTTGAGACTCCTGCTTTAATATCTACTTTCCATTAAAAGGAACCACATTGTATCTGCAGGAAATGGTATTATCTGCCATTGATCTGGCTGAGAATCCTAGTGTTAATGAAATCTTGTGCTTGGATACTCCTAAACCCAGACACTTTTTATTCTTTTTTGGAAAGCTATCCCTCAGTATACTTGTCCAGGCTGGAACAGCTCTGGCGAACAGACAGAACTGATGAGACTCCTAGAGGCTGCTGCTATGCAACTTCTTGTCATCTACCTATTTATATAGTCTTTGGAATGGAAAACCCTCCTCCAGAAAGAGAGGTGTTCCTTTCATGAGCAATTAAATTGCATGCATTTTGGGAAGAATAGCAATGTCCACTTCACTCTGATGCATATCATAAAATGTGAACCTGTTCCTAGATGTTCTGTTTTCTATATATTTTTACAACACCTAGCACAATGAGATCCCAATCCCAAATGGGGCTTTGTCTCGCTTTCCCTTTGGTCTTCCTCATCCAGATTCTTTCAGGATGGCTCCTTAGAACGATAGTTCAAGGAAATGGCAGTCCTCTGGACATGGCCTCTAAGTACTCTGTTAGGGTGTTTCCTCTGAATTTCTTCTGAGTAAGGTTCTTACAAGTTGACCCTCTTCTCAGGAAGTGGCAGCACCACCTCCCATACCTCTTGTGTTTGGAGTATTTCCTTCTTTTGGGAGGGGAAGAACTTACGACTCACTAGATCATTTGTACAGGAAGAGAAAAAGACATCTTTTGGACCTTTTAACTGAAGTCTTAGTGGAATACCCCTGACTCTGGAAGTGGTACTAGAATGATTTGGGTGGGGGGTGTAAAGCAGAGTCCATTGGAAACTAATTTGGGTTTTCCTGATTTGTCTACAGGGGCGTTGATTCCCTGTCCTGTATATCCCTTTGTGAGGTGGGAGAGGGGTTTTCTACATGGGTACTCAGACTACAGGGGTCAGGCCCAAAATTTTAAAATCATCTCATTATTTTTGAACATTTGGGGTTGGAATGCTTTGTTTAAAATGAAGCATTCAGTTGAGGAAAAACAAACATCTTGACATTTGGTTGATACAAGCATGGGAAGGGGTTCTTACCATTAAATATAACACACAAACTTTTAAGCCACACATTCTTCAGCTATACAATTTAAAAATATTCAAAAAACTGTTTACAAAGTTGTAAGATAAGATGTTACTCAGACCTGTAATATATTTCAGACCACAATTGCATTTTGAACTGCTGAAAGTAGGGGCGTTGCCAAGGAAAAGGGTCTGTCATAATTAACTGTAGGTGCACCAGAGGGAGTCAGTATAATAAAAGTATCAGCCTTCAACTGTAAAATTACTAATCCCAGTAATACAGCACATTAAACATGCCATTTGAAATCTATACCAACTTAAACTACCACATATGGCATATCTATCTCATTATCACAGTTTGTGTTTTCATATGCAGAGCTGTTCTAGTTTTTAAACAACACTGTCAAAAAATCACCATTTTATCTGAAAACATGATAGGACTATGAAACAGATTTTAGGGAGAAAATGCCATCCTTCACAAAAGCTCTAGGTCAATGCTGCATTTTTAACGTGCAATGGAAGAAGTCAGAGGTGCTAAGAAATAAGTTTAAATGTCAAAATAAATCTTAACCTTCTCATGTCTAGTTGTCTATCTTTTTTTTGGGAAGGAGGTAAATGATGCTTTTGGCTTTGTAGTAGCAAAGACAGGATTCAAGCACAAAATGATTTTCAGTTCTAAGAACTCAAGTTTCTAAAAAGAATTCATTTTTTTTAATATTTCCAAACTACATTTCACTTTAAAGATTTTAATTCTTCCAGTTGAAACAATGTCATTTTAGCTGAAAAAAGTTGTTATTGAGCCAAAGAAGTCATTTCACAATTTTGCATTACTCTGTTTAAAAGAACATTATGTAGTAGCACTTGTGCAGTTGCAGAAAAGTCAGACTTCACTTGTGTTCATTCCTCATGTGCAATTTGACCTGACTCCACACAATTGCTATTGTAGAATCATACATTCTTACTGTAGTTCCATACAAATCATGCACTGAATATTTGATTTCAGATTCCCCAGCTGGTGCTCAGTGCCACTTCAGCTGCTCAGTATTTTTTTTTCATGTTTCTTTGTGTAAGTAGCCAAAGAGCTCTCACTTAATATTGAACACTAAATAGTTTTGCTCCCATTTCCAATTTGTAAACAGTGCTGTGTATTTTTACGTAATATAATTTGTTTCCATACACAGCTTGATTTAACAGTGACATTTTAGTAATCATTTTTTAATGAAAGTCTTTACTAATTATACTGAACACATTTTTGTTCTTGTTAATGAATTCAGAATAAGGATTAGTATAACAAACTCAAGATTTAAATGATGAACTATATTTTCCATCAGGTCAACACGCCATGAAATTATGATCTGATTTAGTTCTCAACATTAGTGGAAATTTTACCATTGACCTCAATAGAAGCAGGATCAGACCCAGCTAGTCAGGCATTCTAGAAGGTTGTAAAAATAAAAATTTGAGTTTACTTAAATTAATGATCATAAGTTGTTTTTCAAATGAATATCAAGTCCTCGATTCTGCAAACTGACTTCAATAGAACCACTCACATGTTTAAAGTTGAGCATGTGTCTAAATGTTTGCAGGAATAGGGACCAAAAAGGGCAAGTTTCTTTATGGAAGAAATTTAAAAAAACACGCACACACACACACACCTTGATTAAGGGACACTCATCTTGAAAAAAATTCATGTGTTTGCCTGAAATTGTTTAACCTAGCATTCAGTTACATAACTATGACACCTGAAACTTAGCAACATAAAAACCTTTCAGCTTATAAATCTGACAGCATGTTGTATAGGAACTGTTTCACTACTTTCCCTGCATATTTAACAGATTTCTTTCTTGCTGTAAAATTCCATATAAACATCAGCGCTTTCTGTTTAATATTAAATTTTAAAGAATATTTTTTAAACAAGTTTATGGAAACATTTTCATTGAAGAAACAAGGTTTAATGAAACCTAAATTGACCTAAGAGTGTCTCTTTAAGAGAGATCTTTTAGTAAGAGTTGTTTTTGTTTACTTTTATATTAGGACAAATTTGTTTTAAAAATTATTACAAAATGACCACAAAGAATTGAAAATATGTAATAACAATATTTCAGAGGCATAAAGAAAGAAAAAGTAATTCTTTCACTCAAGCTTAGAAAACCACCCACATGAGTCAAATAGCTCTAACAAGGTTGGCAACTACCGAAACATGCTTGCAAAGTATTGGTTATATATGGTACATGCTAGTGATTTGTTCCGTTTCTAATGACAGGATAATTAATTTTTCCTCATTAATAAAATAAAACCTAATCTTTAGTTTAAAGAGACATTGTAATTTCATTTCAATAGCCCAAAAGACAAGATGCACACATTTAGCAGGTTTATGACGACCTACAGAAAATTCCCCTATTCTCAGAAAATCACTGCTTGTAACTGAATATAGTGCTAAATGTTAATTGATGCATAGTTATATACAATATTGTAGGGCTATTTTTGTACTCAATATCTGTATGGAGAGAAAAGTATCCCTCTAATTAAATCTTATACAGCTTTAAAAGGTTGGACCTTTCAGGCAACTTCTATTAAAACTGTTCATGTCTGGAAAAAATACTCTCCTCCTCTAAAGAAAGAAAATGAGAGCAACATAATATCCAGAGCCACTTCCCTAACCATGAATATGAACATTTTTAAAAGAGAAGGTGAAAATCTATCCCCTCCGGCTCTCAATCCCCTCAGCCATTCAATTTCTCTTTTCTGAGTCAAGTTCTGTAGAACTGCAAAAACCTGACATTGCTATTTAATTACTCCCTCATACAACTCTCCCCCAACTAAAAAGAAAATCCAAAATAATCTAAAACACCAATGTTGGCATATTCAGACTGGACATCTATTCCCTCCATCTCAGCAGCACTTACCTGAAGTTAGTTCTTGGGTGCAGAAGCTGACGGGATCTTAGTATCAAGGGAAGAAGAGTCTTCACACATCTCACTGGGAGGCATGGGCAAATGGGAAAGAAATTTTCACTATCACATGTACACGCACACACACATACACACACCTTGAAAGACATAAGAACTTTCATTCCTTTCAGCTGAAAACCACAGAAAGAGCTAGGAAGCTACCAAGAACAGTATCCAGCACTCCTACTCTGTATGTCAGAATAGGAGTAAAGTGTTAGATCAGGTCTCTCCTAAAATAGTCTGAAGCAGGCCTGATGAAATACCTGGCTTCATCAAGCACAGGCTTCAGAGCCCAAGCTCCAGTCAGACAACTTCCGAGCACTGTCTACGCAGCTATTTTTAGAGCACGAGTGAGAGCCCTGCTTACCCAAGTCTGTTCATCTGGGCTGGGAGGCTCGCTGCCATGAACTATGTAGGCATACCCTAGTAGGTCATTCATTCCCAGAAGAATCAGCTACAGCAAAATCAGGAATTACTCCTCCCAACCCTGGAAAACCAAATTCTCTTCTCAGCTGGAGCAGAGGAGGAAGGGAGGTGATAATCCCCTTAGAATGCAGCATTTAGCATTCAATCTGGTAAAAAAAAAAAGAATTGTTAAGTGAAAATTGTTGCCCTCTAAGAGATTATCACAATGGAACCTGCTTATAGCAGAGTGAAACTTTACATAAAACGAGTGAAGCTTCAATAAACAGAAATAAATTACTGCAATGTACTCAAGTATCTCGGTCTTTCACTATATACTCTTCAGTGGAGCTATGTACCTATTAATCCGAAACCCCCTATCTTATCATCTGTAAGCACAGTAGTCTGCTTTCTCACACAACAAGAACTAACACATCCAAAATGGAATTCTAAGTGGCTACCTCCTAGTTTACCCATAATATATTTATAGTGAATTAAAATATAGTTTAACTGTTACCACTATCTTACAATTAGCGATCTAATATGGTGTTTCCTCTTTGTGGCCTTACTCCCTCTGTAGCAGTGTTCCTTCTTTTTGATACCAAGGACTGGCTTGTTGCCTTCCTAAACTGTGTCGGAGAGATCTCAGGAACCAGTGCTGGTCCATACACGAGTTGTTGAGAAACGCTGTTCTATAGGGTGCAGTTAATACAAAATTTGTATTAGCTACCAAAACTCACTCTTTATATTTATATATATATATATATATATATATATATATACATACATACACACACACACACTCTCTCTCTCTCTCTCTCTCTCTGATAGCAATTACCAGCCTGCTCTAAAAAGATTTAATTCCCAAGAAGAAATAAGGAAGTGTGCTCTACAGTTATTGAGCAAGTAGAAAAAAAAAAAAAACCCAAACCTCATGACTGTTTCATAGTACATGCAATTAACAAAAGAAGAGCTACTTTATAAGTGAAACCTGGAAGACATCTGTAACACTATTAGTTACCAGTAACTAGAGTTTTCTACCTGTATTGACCACACACATCCCAATTTTTAGAGTCAGTTTTACTTTAGATTCTAAGAATAAGAATACATTAAGATATTAATAACGGAGAACTTCGTAGGTAAAGCCAGAGGGACCATTATCAAGTCTGATTTCCTGCATAACACTGATGATAAAATTTCACCCAGCAATTCCTATATCATACCCATAACTTCTGGTTGGGCCAGCACATCTCTTAGAAAGACATTAAATTTTGATTTAAAAGATCAAGTGATAGAGAATTCCCCATATCCCTTGGTAAACTGTTCTAATGGTTTATTGTCCTTACTGTTAAAACTTTGCACTGTAAGATACAGCAACCAGGTCACTACTGAACATTCAGGTCAAAAGCCAAATCCTAAAAATCAGTGGTTTTCAGACAGCCAATACAGATACCAAAAGGATATGTGCTCATGATGCTCTCCACAATATAACACTATCAGCAGTTTTGCACAAACTGAAAACTTCAGAGTCAGTTTACTTGGGAAGCCAACAAATATAATAGGTAATGCTAGTCTAAAGAAACATATGGACAGGCTTCTCAATCTAATAAAATCAAGTAAAGCAAAACAACTAAGGACTCAGTTTTGGTCTGTTTGGCTTTTTGGTTTGGGGAGGGCAAGGAGGAGATATACCAAGGCCTCAACCTTCTCCATTTTTGCAGACTGAAATCTGTGCCCACAAATAAGTGCAAGACGAGGCGCTACCATTATATGTTCATCTCATCTGTCAGGCCCCCAAATCGGAAATCCTACCACTAGCACCCAAAGTTAACTGTAGGAACAAAACTGAAAGCTGCTGTCTAACATCACAAACTAAATGGGTTTTCCAATGTAAAAGATGTCCACCTATTGAATTTGACATTTGAAAGGACAATATAGAAGCAAAAAAGTGACAACCGTCACTAACATGTGTAGTCAACTGTTATTTTAAGACCTTAGCCAAAATGAAGCTAATTAGATAACAGTACATCTTACTACCATTACCTATTAGACTATTATAATGCACACTACCTATGGATAGTTTTTGAGAAAGCTGATAACTAAAGCTAGAGCAGAACATGTCTTCCTGATTAAATAGAGTGTCTCATCGAGAACACATAAGATCAGTGCTGTGTCGCTGAAATCACTGTGCACGGGTTATTGAATGAAGGTCACTGTGCTGATTTTAACCTATAATGCCCCAAATGATTTAAGATCTGGTTACGTGAGAGACTGCCTCTTTCTCTATGAATGAGAGAGCGCTGTTTAGCCATGAATTCTCTAGCAAGTCCCGTAAACTCTGAAACACACTTTCCCACATAGACTCATAGACTCTAAGGTCAGAAGGGACCATTATGATCATCTAGTCTGACCATGGTATATCAAATTCCAGATCTGTTAGTCTACTGAACATACTGACAAGTTCCATCTCTTTTCCCTGAACATTTGGGGATAAACTGGATGAAGGAGGGGAAAGAACTTTTATCCATTATTTTAATTATCTTGGCATGTATTGTAGAACTGGACGATGGTCTATTGTATTGCATATTGTAAATTTTAATTAACGTAAAAGCAACACAAATACTAGATAGATAATTGCAATTTTACAAATCTAAAGGAAAATCTGGTATGCTTGAGGAAATAGTCTGGAGTTTCTTAAATTTGAGTCCTTGACTTTGCAATCTACATATTTCAAGTATACGACTTTTTCTTTAGAGTTATAAGTTCCCAAGTACTCATCTAATGCTTGTACTGCTTTAACAATAATACATAGGCTTCTATACTTAGATTGCCTAACAATTATAAAAGATTCTCGCATCTGTTTTTGGAAGCTCCAATACCTGTTATTTGTAGCAAGTCATGGAAATTCAGCAAAGAGAAAGCTGGAGAGGCTTTTTTTTTTTATATGGGGGGGTCCTATGAAATTCCATTCAGATTCAACTGTTATACACTGTTAAAAATTGCCATTTTCCTTCTTTTGTGTTCCTCAAGAAAATGCTGGCAGCATGCCAGAATAACTGAACATGAACATGCGGCCATCAAAGAAACAGCTGCTACAACCAAACATTGTGCTGGGAAGGCATGGGACTTCTCCAGCCTTCACCTACAGGTGCTCTTGGAAGGAAGTTACGCTGGGCTGGATCTGGCACATGGTCCCAGCATTCATCCCTCTCCTTCCTAGGGGCATCACACAGGGCAGACACTCCCCCCAAACTCCTCCCAATCACCCAGCAAACGATGGCAGCAAGCTATACCACCTCTGGAATAACAGCCTTCTGCTGCAAGACAGAATAGCAGTCCTGTAATTCAAGTGGCAGAAGTCTACGCTGTAGTGCTGAAGGTTCAGAATTCAAACTCTGCTAACGATGCCTGCTACAAAATTTAACTTTTTTCCTATTTAAAAAAAAAAAAAGGGCTGTTGATTAATCACAGTTAACTCACCCAATTAACTCAAAAAATTAATCATGATTAAAAAATTAATCACAATTAATCACTGTTTTAATCACATTGTTAAACAATAGAATAGTAATTGAAATGTATTAAGTATTTTTGGATGTTTTTCTATGTTTTCAAATATATTGTTTTCAATTACAACACAGAATACAAAGTGTACTGTGCTTACTTTATATTATTTTTTATTACAAATATTTGCTCTATAAAAAAGAAAAAGGAAATAGTATTTTTCAATTTATCTCATACAAGCACTGTAGTGCAGTCTCTATCGTGAAAGTGCAACTTACAAATGTAGATTTTTTGTTACAGAACTGCATTCGAAAATAAAACAATGTAAAACGTTAGAGCCTACAAGTCCATTCAGTCCTACTTCTTGTTCAACCAATCACTCAGACAAACAAGTTTGTTTACATTTATGGGAGATACTGCTGCCTGCTTTTTATTTACAATGTCACTAGAATGAGAAGAGGCGTTCGCATAGGACTTTTGTAGTCGGCATTGCAAGATATTTATGTGCCAGATATGCTAAACATTTGTATGCCCCTTCATGCTTCGGCCACCATTCCAGAGGACATGCTTCCATACTAATGACGCTCGTTAAAAAAATAATGTGTTAATTAAATTTGTGACTGACCTCCTTGGGGTAGAAATGTATGTCTCCTGCTCTGTTTTACCCGCATTCTGCAATATATTTAGTATTATAGCAGTCTCAGATGATGACCCAGCACTTTTGTTTTAAGAACACTTTCACTGCAGATTTGACAAAATGCAAAGAAGGTACAACGTGAGATTTCTAAAGCAGTTTACCCAAGGCTTAAGAATCTGAAGTGCCTTCTAAAATCTGAGGGGACGAGGTGTGGAGTATGCTTTCAGAAGTCTGAAAAGAACAACACTCCGATATGGAAACTACAGAATATGAACCCACCAAAAAAGAAAATCAACCTTCTGCTGGTGGCATCTGACTAAGATAATGAAAATGAACATGCATTGGTCCACACTGCTCTGGATTGTTATCGAGCAGAACCCATCAGCATGGAAGCGTGCCCTCTGGAATGGTGGTTGAAGCATGAAGGGATATACGAATCTTCAGTACATCTGACATGTTACCAGCATTGCAAGATATATAGAACAGTGCCATGTGAATGTCTGTTTTCACTTTCAGGTGACAGATCAGAGTTCAGCCAATCACTCCAATGAACAAGAAGCAGAACTGAGTGGACTTGTAGGCTCTAAAGTTTTACATTGTTTTATTTTTGAATGCAGTGGTTTTTTTACATAATTCTACATTTGTAAGTTCAACTTTCATGATAAAGAGATTGCACTATAGTACTTGTATTAGGTGAATTGAAAAACAGGATTTTGTTTTTTACAGTGCAAATATCTGTAATAAAAATAAATATAAAGTAAGCACTGTACACTTTGTATTCTGTGTTGTAATTGAAATCAATATATTTGAAAATGTGGAAAACCTCCACAAATATTTAAATAAATGGTATTCTATTATTGATTAATTGCACAATTATTTTTTTTTAGTCAATTGACAGGCCTAAGAAATTATGTAAAAATATTGGAAGAAAAATGTTTCAAGTCATGAACTCAAAAGACAGAACATACCAGATTTATGGTTGCCTGCATAACCTTATTTCTCCCCCCTTATGTGTATGCATGTGACAGAGGGTCTCAAACTGGAGGGCACACAATGTAGTCTGGGCGGTGGGAAGAGCTTGGTATGAGAAGCTTGAGGAGGGGCAGAGAGCAGTGGCTGCTGGCTGGGCACCCAATTCTGTAAGCAGTGCTGCTGGCGGCGGTACTGCCTTCAGAGCTGGGCGCCCGGCCAGCAGCTGCTGCTCTCCACTGCCTTCAGAGACAGCGGACAGATGCCCGGGGGGGTTGTAAACTACTACAGACACAAAGAAGGGGGGTGCACAATAAAATAAGTTTGAGAACCACCCCATCATGACACAGTGTAATTATATGTTCACATCCTGTCCCTCCTCTCACCCCACCCCGACCCCCAGATAGAGAACTGATTCATTCAAGTCACACATTGGACACACAAAGGGAGCAGAATTAAGGTTGAATGGGCAACCATAAGACTGGCATTTTCTAACTTTCTAGTGATTCAGTTCACAACCTATGTAACTATAGATAAACAGAACACACTCATTTAAGTACTTTTTACCAAATGTCTGCAGATCAGAGTTAAGTCACATTGGTGAGGTGATAGGAAGGAAACTTTGTCTGCTGGCTAGGCTTTACCTAGTTCTATAGATAGAAAACTCCAGTCTCCTACACTGTCAATACAGCATCTTTTAAAAGAACTGGAGTCACTAGTGTGTAATTTTTGTTAATGAGTATTTTTCAAGAACTCTGGGGGTGCATAATATACTTCTTGATCCAAGCCGAATAGGTGCCACTCTAAAGGAAGGGAGGGAAAGAGGTTGTCCTGAATTTCAGAAGCTATTTATGAGGGAAATCACAGGTGCACTAAATGTCACTTAACTAGGCACAAAAGGAGTGCTTTTAAATGGGAACAAAGACACACACAGGGGGTCTTTGTGTACTAATGTAATTAATGACTGACAATACAAGGACTCCAAATGGTGAAATATTATAAGTGGCCATAAATATCATTTTAGTTCTGCATAACAAATGATCTTACCTGAGCGATTCTCAAAAAATGTCAAAACATTGATTGTGTTTTTCATCTGATCCTGTCAATGCTGAGATGACAGGCCCTGCAGGATGCAGTAACAGATCAATGATAGAAAACAGATGTTTAGTCTTTCCACAGTGAAAATCTATAAGACCAAACAAATATAAATTTTTGTCTGAATATCAGGCTTCCTTATAACCAAAAGTTACTTCTAAATATGACAGTGAATATTCACACTTGTACACTATTTCTCTTCCTTGCTTGGAATAATCTGAACAACCCGCTCCAGATCCTCATATCTGAGGACTCAGTGTTTGTATTTTTACAGAGTGCCAATATATGACAATTAACCTGGTCCCTGACTCACATAAGTGGTACTTGCAAGGGCTATATTGGGCACATAGCCTCAAAAATTTTACCTGACCCAAGATTCTTTACAGATAAAATACGGCATTTAATTGATAAAAGAGTAAATATAACTGGGAAATAAATATTGAAAAGAAAAAGGTCATGTCATCAGTAATCTTCCAACTGGAAACAGACTTAGATACCAGTCCCAAAACGTTGCCCTTAAATGATCATTGACATGGGCTCACCATGTAATTTCAAAAGGAACTTAGTTCTTAAAAAATTTCCTTAGCAAGAATACTCAGTATCAAATAATCCTCACTATAAAAAAAAATGTAGCCACATTTAATTATGGAAGATGTTAGGAGAATAGCAAGTTAATTGAATAACAGGTATTGAATTTAGATGGTTGATAAGATACCTTTTCTGTTTACTATTAGAAACTGGTAATACCAAAAGTGAACATTTTAAAATACAAGGTACTCTGACAAAATGTTTTTCTTCAGATGAAAAAGCACAAGAGCAATGTAACCAGTCTTTATAAACCTCTGAACAAGTTGAAATTAGGATTCATCAGGTTTGCAAAATTAGTATTAACTGTGTATACAGAAAAACAAAACAAAAATAATGGAAAGGCGTAGCGCCTTATTAACCAGTGATCTGACATTTAAAAGGGGTCTCAGCTCGACACTATTTAGATATTTCTGTGTTGGAGTAATAGAAAGCATACATAAGGAACTTGATATAATTTCCCCACGGCTGTGCCACAGAAGCAAAGAGGAGGGGCTGTTAGCCTCAAAGGAAAATAAGACTAATACTAAAGAACTGAAACCACAAACGTGAGTTTATTCAGACAACAAATTACCAAATTCCAGTTTAATATGATATACTAAAAATATGTAAAGAAAATGCTATACATAAATCAGAATTAAACAAGTCAAAGCGTGCATTTAACATACCCCACTGCATAAATATTTTACAGTAAACCAGGAAGGAATTTTAAGTACCCAAATAAATGGATCATTCAAACTACAATAGAAATGTGAAGTTAATTTTCCATTAAATATTTAACTATGTTTCTTTTTAATTCTCATATTTCCCTGTCTCCCACCCAACTTGTCTGAACAATATAGATATTTCATTTATACACAACTATACTTCTGTTTTTATTTTGGCAACAAGAATATTTTTGTAAAGTCCACTATTCTAGCAATTCAAAAATCATAGTTATCAACTTTATTAATTCACAGATAAAGGTTTTCCTGTTTACCAAACCTATTAATTACAGCTTTAAACAAAAGTATGTCAACATTTTACACTAGTATCTAACAAATCCAAGGCTGAAACCAAAAAGGCCCACCTACAAACATAAGCATCAATAAGGAGGACTTAAAAAGCAATCTTTCCATTTCTGGTATGTATTGCGTTTTATACCATGACACTGCAGCCTCAGAGGGTCAGATTAATTAAGATCAACAGCAGCTGCAGTGCAACGTGAGAAGCACGCTACCACAGTTCCCACCAGTCCAGCCCAATTACCTGCAGCATTCCAGCACTGGACAACTGACAACCCCCATGCTCTTTACCAAGTCATTCACTCCCACTGGTCTACTGATAAATGTTAAAAACAAGCTAACCTCTTTTTGAGAAGGGCTACAAAGTGGAGTGCACCTGCTGCAAGCTGCAATGATGAGTCCCAGAGAGATGTTTGTCAGTCAGATCTCTACAGATGTTGTTTAACTTCATACTAAAGCTGTATCCAAAGATGGAAATGAGAAGGCAATCAGGCACAAACCCTCCTCCCCAATCCCCCCCACAAGTTCTATTTCTAAAAGCTGTAGCCTGACAAACTTAAAGTAGAGGGGTTTTTTTTGTTTCCTAGCCACTGAAAATAGGTGAGATTAAATTTTGTGGTTAACTACAGCTAAGAATACTGACATCCACGATATTAATTAGCAAAGAATCAAGATCACTAAGGTCCTGTTACATTAATGTATTCAGGATTTACCTCCATTTAAAAAAATAGCATGTTTCTCATATTACAGAAGTTGAGGCAAGAAGATTCTCTTAAGAAAACTGAATTGCTCCTGCCTCCACAACCAACCAACCACTGAAATGCTATATGGCAATTTTGTATTGTGTGCAAGGACGAAGATTGGGGGAAAATGGTTTAGACTGTCATTTTTATTCTTATACAAAATTATGTTGTTTTTCTTAAAATGATTTTCCCCCAGAATTCTGCAGTGCCCCAAAATGAGGGTGTAAAACACAGGTTTCTGCTGCATCCATTCAATTTACACATAACTTGACTATAAGAAAAAAAAAACAAGTTCAGTATATTGTCATTAGGAACCCTTTAATCTACTTCTAAACCATAAAACATTCTCTGATAGAGAAGTTCTATCGCTTAATAAACAACAAGAATAAAGTTGGAGGTGGTTTTCATTTCCATGTGATGATCTTAGAGTTTTGTTCATTATTCTGCTATCTTTATTTCGCATAACAGGTTTGTATGAGTATTATTGTTAAGAGTTAGCTAGCCAGTTCAATGCAGCACAAAAAAGTCTACATAATTGTTACTTGTTTTCAATTTTCCTTTTTACTATTTTTGAAATTGCAAAGTCACTCAATAATTCAGCAAAAAGTCAACCAAAGACCTATTCAGCTAACACAGTAAACCCTTTTCTTAGGAAAAAAAAAGTAGATGCATAACACCTATAGAACATGAAATCATTAAAACTACTATAATCCTCTTCCAAATGAAGGGAAATTAGTAAATAATAGATGCACAAGGGAACTAGATGTATAACTCTCTCTAGATCATAGTGAGTGCAGACATTCATTTGCAGTGTCCTTTTGAAAGTAAAATATTGAGGATCTTTCAGTTAGGAAGCTAACTTTTTTTTTTTTTTTTTTTTTTTTTACATTCTGTCCCAGTAACCAGGCAACTGACAGGTGTCCTATTGAGAATTCTCCCTCTGAACAGCTGGCAATCAACCCTTGGCTTTTTACTAGTAGAAAGCTAAGAAACTAGAACAAGTCTGCAAATCTATACAGCTGTAAGAGCTCTATCCTAGAAACCCTTACTTACATGAGTAGTCCTTACTCATACAATTCTATTGTTGTAAATAGGATTACTCACGTGAGTAAGAGTCTGCAATATAGCTTGTCAAGCCTTAGAATTTATTTATTTTTTATGAAGTCCTTACTTTCTCGTTGACAACGTTTCAGAAATCTGTGATAAAATTCTCAAGTATCAGGAAACAAAACCCAAGACACATTAATACCCCAAAATGCTACAAGCTGAACTATTTTTCTTATTCCATAATTCTCTTCTCTAGGTCTTAAGAAATAACATTTTCTCTTCATTTTGAATGTTAATACTAATATAACCAAGTAAACTATTTGCAGTTTTGTTTTTTTAAAGGAGTTAGATGTATTTTTCCAGTGAGAACCTACTAGTTTCTAAGCTAAAAATTAAAAATGTTACACCTCCTTTATTACACAAAGGGGAAAAAACAGTGGGGAAACAAGCTTGATGTAGCATGCCTTCACCCTGCCTAACGCAGTATAATATGAGTAATGAAGCTAGGTTTATTCACTTTAAATGTTCAGTAAAGTTGTGAACATTCACACTCAATTCACTTTCAAGGTTTTGAAAGTCAACACACAAAATACTTTTCAGAGGACAGTCACACCAAAGATAGCTGTAAAATCATCTAAATAATGCATGAATTTAAAAAAAAAATCTAATTTTCACATGCAAGATGAATGCCTAAGATAATCCACTTAGTAAATACAAAACAGCATTATCATACACAAAATATGTTTTGTATACTTTGCCTTTTTTTTTTTTTTAAGTGTACATTTTGATTGTACGGAAAATAATTCTTCCACCTTAAATGTCCTATACCAGGTTTGAGGACTACCCGATTAGAATTTTGTCTTTCATAAAATAAAAAGGAGCTAATCTATTAATTAAGAGTAATAAAATATCTTAGCCCCAATTTCATCTTCATATCATTTTATCTATATTCTATTTCAGTTAGCATATTACAACATATTTGAAAAACCA
This sequence comes from Trachemys scripta elegans, assembly GCF_013100865.1. NCBI lineage: Eukaryota > Metazoa > Chordata > Testudines > Emydidae > Trachemys > Trachemys scripta. Next base: position 51,977,944 of record NC_048301.1, on the reverse strand, counting down.
TGAACCTAGCTCAAATTCACCCAAGCACTAAGCTTCTGAAGCTAGGAAAGATCCTGTTGCAAGATAAACAATGTGATTATATAATTTTACATAAGAAAGAAAGAGTAAAGACATTCACTAGCAATGGTTTAGGAAAACAAGGAGGAATATACCTAGAGTGGTTTTCAGGCCAGCGTTCTTTATATTTCTGAAAAATGGAGCACTGGATAAAATAGTGAGTTCAAACATGAGAAAGTATCACCTTGTGATTCTCTTTTTACACTATGCAAAATTTAAGTGTACACAAAACTCCAACTTTTCATGGCAACACCTTCTTTAAACAGTTTACTTAATTAATAATTAGTATCATGGCAAGATCAGTATTTCAGATTTTGGATTAGAAGCCGCTTGCCAAAAATAGAATTGGAACCTTGTAACAGAAAACGTTACTCCCACATTTTTAAAATAACATACAGTTAGACAATTTCACTTCAGATTTATTTGTCTAGGTAGACAATAGGAATAGAAAAGATTCATACATAAAATATACTCTAAACAAGATGACCAGAAAGTATAATTGTATGGGTCAATACAATTTTGAAAAAGTTACTTGATAATCTAGAGGGAAAGTGTCTTGCAATAGCAAGAGAAATAGGATTTACCAAAAAAAAAAAAAAAAAGCCTGCTGATATGATACAACAGAAGACATACAACTGTTGTTAAAGCCCATGAACTGTCTTTTACTTTGTTGAAATAAACCATTTAATAAAAAGAAATACTTTAGAAATACATGCTTCTTTTCAACTTCTAATAATTAGATCTCTCTCATCTTAATTCTAAAGCTACCGTAAATAGTTTTCTTAAGCACAAACATAAAAATGATTCTGACAGACTTACTCTGCATACTGAATACCTGTACAATAAGAAACCATGAGATCACACAGTGAAGAACTCGTGACTTTAATATACCAATTCTTCTCCCTTCCAAATCACCTACACTCTTAAAAGTCGTGCTGAACTTTCCCTTTCAGTTACTCCTCTCCTTCCCACTAAAATTTAAGCTTAACAGCAACCTCACAAACATAGTGTTTGCAAAACAGATATTTAATGTAACTATAGATATAAGTTAGTCAACATGTTAAGGAACATATATACACCCAAGTAGGTTTTCAGATAACTGCATACTTCTATTTAAAAAAATCCTCAATAATATGAATCACAGCCCTAAATTTTGGACTAGTACAAGATTAGCAGGGTTTTTATCCCTCATGTAAGAGGGCTGGAAGAAACCCAAAAAAAGTCATCAGCTTCGAGAATTCCAGGACCTCAGAAAATTCCACAGGCTCGTGGACAAATGCAAACAGAAAAACTAACAAGATCCAGCTACAAGAGAATCCATTTTTCTCATCTGTCCATGCTGTAGCAAATAACAGTCCATCTTAAATTATGTCTAAATCATTAATTTGCTAAGTGACCTACAGTGTGGCTACATATATAAAACAGATTGTGTAATGTCTAAGTGGACATTGATCTATACTTGGTAAAATTAAACTGTACCAAGTCTTCTCTTGTCCTGGTATTTCCTTCAGAGAGAATCTGTTTACGTCACAGAAACATTAGACATTTTTTTTATTCATCTCATTCTGGTTTGCCTAATTTTTAATTTTCAAAGGACACTCCTGCTGATACTGCTGTATCTGCACAATTTACAGAACAAAAAAGTATGTAATTCTGATTTAATCAGAAAAGAATAAAATAACTATGTTAGAGTACTGAACAAAAGATATAATCTTTGGTGCATCCTTTCCAACTCACTGTAAATAAACTATAGTCAAATGAAAAGGCATATAATTTAGTATTTGGAATACCCTTCATAAACACCAATTTTCTGTAACATCCTTGCACATCTGATACCACCTCATGTATAATGCAAAGAATCTATTTCATTTTCATCTATTGACAGTGAATTTAATTTACCATTGCAGCTCTTTTCCCAGATTACGTTATTAATTCCGCAATCAGGCTCTTTTGAATGATTTTATTTCTCCACAGAGTTTTCACAATTCTGCACCGATTTTTTCACCCTAATACACCTTTCAGAATATAAGAATTGTGTTACCAAAACTTTCCCAAGGCAAAAAAAGTAAAGGCAAAACAACAAAAGTTTCTGAATGACAATGAAAATCTAAACTTGTCCTTTTAATTGTGTTAGTACATTAGAACGCTATAAATTGCATCCATAAGGCAGAAAAATAACAGGTGCATTTTCCATTTCCATATCAAAATGACAATTTCAAAATCATTACAGTCTTTCCATAGAGAATAAATGATCCACTTCTGCTTGACAGTGAAACAGAGTGGACAGGAAACTGAAATACTCCAAATGCTCATGCTCTGCTTACACTCATGCCAGCTGTCTTTGCTGTTTTAGAAAATTCAGTCATCTTGCTGAATTAGCTCACCAAATGCAAAACAGCTTTATCTTCTCTACAAAAAACAAATATCAACAATATCTAGGCACCTCAGCTCTGAATTACTAGCCACAGTTCAAAGTTGCAAAACCAGAACACTGGCAAAATGATAGCTATGTAGTAAGTTATTAGCAGTCAATAAAAAATTAGATAGATTTCAACTCAGACTAGAAGTCCAATTACTAGATACTAATTTGTTAATCTTTAGAAAGAAAGTCAAACTCTACATGGAACCACAGAAATATTTTGCAGAAGTTCAAAATGATGCAGATCATTATGCATGACCTGCTATTTATAACATTTTGATCAAAAATGAGAAAAGACTAATAACAGGCACTCTGTGCATATAAATATTGAATGCTTTGTTGTTTGCGTAAATACAGTATGCACAAAACACACTTATTTTCTTATTCATCTGAAGTATTATATTTCCTTTCATAACATTATAGATTTTCCTTTGTAGTCATATTAAACACAATCTAAAGAAAACATCTGAAGAGCAGTAGCACTTGTCCTCTTTACTTCACTCCAGGGCCAGTGAACAAACCAATGATGCAGAAAGAAGATATGTAATGGATTTAAAGTAAATGGCCCATTCTTTAAGAAACAGCCTCTCATTTTTATTCATTCTAGCTTAATTGCCTTACAATGATACCTGAAAACTTGATAAACACACCCATTTTTAATGCCAGCTGTCAGAGTTGGTTCTTTAAAAGTAGATTTTTTTTGTAATAAAAAGTGCTCAGAAAATATATTCACAAAAGTGTTCCTACAGTAATATTCTAAATAACTTTAGCCACACTTTATGGCCACTAAATTATTAGATAATACCCAGTCAATTCCATAAACAAATTAAGATAAGACTGTTCATATGCTCACTGTAACATGTTGTAGTGTACTTCTCTGCTCAATAATGTTTCCGACTGCACTGAGATTACTCTTCAATGCATAAACCACACACATCATGTATGTATTTCCCTAGGGATTTAAAAGTAATCTGCTAATATTTGCACCTACCTGGGTAAAAATCTTTGGATTTAGACAGCTTGATGGTCGCCCCCGTCTCTTTCTGCAACTGAACAATTGTCTGTCCTCCCTTCCCAATTATAGATCCAGCAGCATAACTAGGTATGAGGACCTTTAGAAAATACTGGCCATCCTCTGAAAAATTGAGATATGCAAGGTTAATTTGGTTTACAAAACGTTTGTTCTCCACCATGCCCACAAAACAAAATCAGTAAATAAGTGAACATACCTATTAATATGTGTACAACTATACATCTAACCAGTTGCATCATTCTATAAGAAATGCGTGGAATATGCATTTGCCATTTTAAAATATGCATTTGTCATTTGCCATATTCACTCTGTGGAAATTAAAGAATCTATACATTTTCCTTAATTTTCTGAAAGCATGAAAACAAATGACAAAATTGAGTTTTATTTCTGAAGGCGGAATTGTTCCAGTTCTATCTGTGGTTACCATGGTACAATGAAACGAATTGACCCCTTCAAAAAAAAAAGGTGTGCACAAAACGTGCATGACAACAAATCACAATCTTCCCTAAAAATACTGCTACAGAAATGCCAAAACTTTAAAAAAAAAAAAAAAAAGGAAGGAATGATAAAGTGATGGGCTCTTTGTTTGACATTAGCAAATGCATGAGAACAGCAATTACCTATTGCCTGCTTTCTTCTTAAGTGTGCAAAACAACTAGTCTCCTACCAAAAACCCACCCAAAACGTGGAGTTTTATTTTCCAAGCATTTTAGCCACTGCAAAGAAAACAACTCAACATGGTTTGGATGGAATCACTTGCCTAAGTAATCCTGATGTATTTCTTTAGCACTTCTTAGACGACAGTGATCTCTTTTAAGCTCATTAATTAGAAGACATTAAGAAGAATTTTTCCCAATTGATCAAAAGCTTAAATCACTTATTTTAAATACACCTAAAAGTGATAATGCCAATCCGGATTGAAAAACCACAATCAGAACGGGAAAATATATACAATGAATTAAACGAATGCTTCCCAGCCACATTTTGCAACTGTGCTCCCTTCCCTTACTCATCCAGCAGCAATGAGTCTAAGGACCTTTAGAACACTGGCTCTGAAAAAGGTGAAAGCTATACAAGGGTAGTTTATTTTTATGACTGGAAGTCCTGAAAACCAATCTCCAATTTGATTTAATCTCAACATTTTATCATAAAATAAAAGTTCTCTATAAAGTTTGTTTAAAAAATAAACAGGAGCTCCAGCTCCATCTCACTTTCCCTATGAAAGGGTATAAGCATCCCAAATAGTGCAGATGGAATACCACAGTCCCCATTTATATTATATATAGGTTCAATACATTATAATACAGACTGCTTTTCTTAATATTGGACGAATAAATTCACCTCTGCCTCGGTGCATTGTTATGATGACTCCAGTGCAAATGAATAGAGGAGATGCTAGTCCCGTTATAACTCATCTCATCCAGGAAGAGCAAGATGTTAACTAACAAGTCACCGCACCAGAGACAACTCCCCCCACTCCAACACCCCCCAACCCCAACAAGCCAAATCAATGCAACAGTGTCACACTGATTGATAGACGAAGTGAGGCCAAGGAAACGGGAAACACCGGTCAAGATTTAAATCCAGCTTGTAAGCCAGCGGATGGAAAAGGCGGAGAGCGCCTTCGCCATCCCCCTGCCTCCCAGCTGTCATTTATTTATTTATCTTCGCCAACGTATCGGGAGGGTGCTGGGGCAGCAGAAGCCCCCTATGCCCACTCCAGCCCCTGTAGGGTCACGGCTGCACACCCACCCCGATGGATATTAAACCCCAAAGACTGCTAGATGCTGAAAACCGACGCCATTTTGATGAATGATAAGTTTAAGGCTGCTGCACCCCGGGAGTAGTGCCCCCCCGCGCCGGACGGAGCCCCCTCCGCAGCCTTCAGCGCGGACCCGGTGCACAGAGCCGCTTCCCCGGCCGGCCCGAGCCGCGCTGCGGGGTCAGGAGGTGGCTGTGTCCAGCAGGCGGGTGAGTCCTCCCGGGGTGCAGCCTTCCGCTCCCCTCCGGACCCCGGCCCAATGGCGCGGCCCCGTCCGCGGGAGGGCAGGGAGCCGGGTCCCGGCAGCTGCAGGCGGCGTAAGGCTGGTTCAACCGCTCCCGTGAGTACCGGGCGCTCCCTCCCGTCCGGTTTTTACCCGTTTTTACCCTTTTTGAACAATTGTGCCGGAACCCCGGTGAATTCTCTGGGGCAGTTCAGCCCCCCCGGCCGCCGGGAAGGGCCTCCCGCCGGGGCAGGGAGGCAGGTAGGAGGGAAGGTGGGCGGGCGGGAGGAGGGTGCTGCCGGGGGAGGGGAGATACCCACCGCCCGTGTTGGTCCTCTTGGTGCTGCCGGCTTCGGGGGGCGCTTCGAGCGGTCTTTTGCGGGAGTCCGGCGGGTCCAAGTCTATGGGAACCCCGGTGTGGGTCCCGTTCTGCTGGATGGGAGCTGCCGCCATCATGTTCGCCGCGGCCAGGAGCAGAATGGTCTCTTCCTTGGGGAGGCGGGGGGCCGGGCGGGGAGGGGACGAGGCTCGTCCCGTTCTCTGTCCCCCCTCGGGACGGCAGAGCTCCGCGCGGGGTGCCGAGGATGCTCTGGGGCTGGCGGGGCTGGCCTAGGGGGGGGGGAAGGGGAGAGAAGGCGGCGGGACTGGCCGGAGGAGCAGCTGCAGTGCAGTGCCAGGAGGAGAAGGGAGACGGGGGGATCGCAGGGGGGAGAGGGGAAGCGAAAGAGTGAGACAGAGGAGGAGGAGAGGAGGGAGAGTGTGAGTGGGAAGGAGGGGAGGGGAGAGAATGAGTGAGACGGGAGGGAGGGAGCAATGGGGATGGCAGGTGAGCCAGCGAGTGGGAGTCTGCCAGAGGATTCACGCTGCCTCCGTGCCCCCTTCAGTCTCTCCCTGCTCTAGTCCTGCGCCGGGGGCTGGTGCGGCGCGGCTGCTGGTGGCTGCTCTCGGGCTCTCATTCTCGCTCGCACTTACGGGGCTGTGCGCACCGGGGTGGAGGCTGCGCCGCGCCGCCCTCAACCCGCAGCAGCGCCGCCGCGCGCACGCAGAGCTTGCCGGTTCCTCCGTGCAGCGGGGCCAGCCAGCCTCAGCAGCAGCTACACACAAGGAGGGAGAGAGACGGGGGAGGGGGCTGAGAGGGGGGGGGGGGGGGGGGGCATAAAAAGAGAGGCGGGGCTTCTTGGGAAGATAGGCGGGAGGCTGAGCCAATCGGGGGTGACGAATGTGAGGTTCGGATTGAAGCGCTTAGCCAATCAGAAAGGGTGGGCGGAAGACTAAAAGCGGGGGGGCTGAGGGAGCTGAACAGCACATTGGGGTGGGTATGCGGCCAGTGTGCCCGCTACCCCGGCGGCTGGAGGGCATGTGGGGAGCGCGCCCTCGGAATTAGAGCTAACCTCACAACACAGACGCTAACAAGTACCTGAAAAGAAGGTGCCGGTGCTTAGGGAGTGAAGACTGAAATAGCCGGGAAACGTCCTAGTTAAGGTTTCCCTCGTTCATCCGCACTATTTCTAGGTTAATGTCTTTCCATACAAGAGCATAACTATTTCTCCCACAGTGCAATAGGATAGTACACAGGTTTTTTTCCACAACCTTGGAAATCCACATGTAGTCCGCATCTTTCTTTGGGTATACCAGAAAATGAAACAGTGTGAAAGTCATTAATATTACACACCATGCTACATGCCTAGGGTCCTACCAAATTCACGAGCCATTTAGATCAATTTCACAGTCATAGGATTTTTAAAATCATAAATGTCATGATTTCAGCTATTGAAATCTGAAATTTCACAGTCTTGTAATTGTAGGGGTCCTGACCCCAAAAGGAGTTGGGGGTGTGGTACTGCTGCTGGCAGCACCGCTTCCTTCAGAGCTGGGCAGCTGGAGAGCGACAGCTTCTGGCTGGGAACCCAGCTCTAAAGGCAAAGCCACCATCAGCAGCAGCACAAAGGAAGGATGGCATCGTATGGTATTGGCACCCTTCTGCACTACTGCCTGCAGAGCTGGGCTCTGAGCAGCTGCCACTCTCTGGCCACCCAGCTCTGAAGGGAGCAGCACATAGTAAGGGCAACATGGTATGGTATTGCCACCCTTACTTCTGCGCTGCTGCTGGCGCAGCGCTGCCTCCACATCTGGGTGCCCGGCCAACAGCCGCTGCTCTCCGGTCGCCCAACTCTGAAGGCAGCATAGAAGTAAGGGTAGCAATACTGTGACACCCCATCCCCCAAAAAATAATCTTCTGACCCTCCCCCCTGCAACTCCCTTTTTGGTCAGGACCCCCAATTTGAGTAACACTGGTCTCCCCCATGAAATCTTCACAGTATAGGGTAAAAGCAAACAAAAGACCAGATTTCAAGGTTCTTGATGTGTTTTTCATGGATTTGGTAGGGCCCTATCCATGCACCTTGGATGATGCACCTAGGAAGATGGTCAGAAATTATATAATAGTATGCTTAACTTCATCCCTAACATCACCAATGCAGTTTTTTTATTAAAGTTCCTAAGTTTTTTGAAAGAAAACTTTTGTAAAATAAAAAAAAAAATTGCACAGTCTGAAAGCATTAAGCTAGACACCACCACTGTGGAAAGAAAACGCTAAAGCTCCAATCCCCAGCATGGAAGTTCATTGACTTCAATGGAATTCCATGGAAGCATCCTCCTGCAAAGAACAAATCACTGAGTTCTGGTCTAAATTAGGTACCATAAGTGGTCATAAGGACTACTGCTTCAATCAAAGCAAATCTTAGATTATCACATTTATGGAAGCAGAGCAATTCACTGTGTACCATATAATAAACATACAATACAAACCTTTGGTAAATTTTTAACACACAACTAAGTTAACCAGTACAAATGCACAGTACCCTGACAGAACATCAGTTAGAACATTGATTGACTTTTTAAATACCACTATCATAAGGGCTTGCAAGGAAGAGCCAGCATAGAGACAGCACTGCCTGCACCAACAGAATTCTCCTTCAGTTCCTTGTGGGCTGTTTATGGCCCTATATGCTGCCAGAATAGCATATGGGGCCAGGACCCCATCTTGTGAATAACACTTTCTCTTCAGAAACATACAGACTAATTAAAGATCAAGAATGTTCCGAAACATCACTTTGGAGGAGAGCTCAACACCAGATAACTTCTTAAAGCCCACTTTTCTATGAAGTTACAGATTTACTCCACAATCCTGCAAAGACTTATGCATGTGTTTAGCTTTAACTACCTGAGTACTGCCACTACAATAGCTCTGCACACCCTTGAAGACAAAACTCATAGAATTCAGTGATGCCAGGTTCTGGCCAAGAGTTGTCACTTTGTTTTGTAGTCAACTCACACTGCAGAATGGCATTGTGAGTGTTGTAGTACACCGATCCCACTAAATATCTAGTAGTGTGCCCTGCGTACCACAAGGTAGGAACACAAGTCTTTACATGCTCTATGACAGTTTATGGGGACCCACCATGCTCTAGAGCAATGGTTCTCAACCAGGGGTCCAGGGCCCCCTGGGGGGCCGCAAGCAGGTTTCAGAAGGTCCATCAAGCAAGGCCACCATCAGACTCACTGCGGCCAAGGCAGAAAGCTGAAGCCCCACTGCATGTGGCTGAAGCCCGAGGCCCCGAGCCCCACCACCTGGGGCTGAAACCGAAGCCTGAGCAGCTTAGCTTCTTAGGGCACCCTGTGGTATGGGGCCCCAAGCGATTGCCCTGTTTGCTATCCCATCTTTTATATGCAGGAAATCAGTTGTTGTGACACAAGTGGGCCATGGAGGTTTTATAGCATGCTGGGGGGAGGGGAGGCTCAGAAAGAAAAAGGTTGAGAATCCCTGCTCTCAACCCGTGGGCCACTTGTAGCCCAATCAGCATATAGCTGCGACCCATGTGACATCCTCAGGGCCATACAGGTAGTATATATATTGTGTAGATGCGGCTCACGTAACACATAGAGAGCTGCATAGGTGGCCCACAATGGTAAATAGGTTGAGAACCACCACTCTAGAGAGAATTACTTTACTAAGCCTGCCAAAAACCAAAAGGGGGAAATACCTTAAGCCCAATTACTTTAACAGTTACAATGAAGATCATTGCAGTTCAGTCCAGTACAGGGCATAAGGTATAAAGAACTATATACTCCATGGTAATACAAATAATAAAATAATAAGTCTTCTCCAACCTACTGTCAGGGATATTCCCTCTAATCCCTCCTCATGCCCATAACCACTGAAGCAAGAGCCCAACTCTTTTGTCTGTTGTGTCCTGCTGGGGCCATGAGAACTGTCATCCTGTTGTCACACATGCAGTTATCCCACATCTACCGCTTGCAGGCCACTGCCCTGTAGTTTCCAGTTGCAGCTACCTCGGTCCCTCTCCTCGGCTCTCACTTTTCCAGTCCCCTACTTCCCCCCACTACCTACTTCCCAGCCTTCCCTCCACATCCAGCTCTGAGGCTGATGCATCCAACCTATTGCTCCTTCTCATGTGCAGCCATCAGCTTTCCCCACCACATCAGGATGTTACTTCCTTTTTCTGTTCCCCTAGCATTATGGAGTAGAGCCTTGAAATCCAACTTGAGCGGGTCAGTGCCTTAGCAGCAGCTTGGTCCACTCCTGCTGGCCACTGCCATCTTCCTGTTCTGTGTGTGCTGCATAGTGAGAATGCCAAGGAGTCACTGTACCTCTCACTCCACAGTATACCCTGCGCAGCAGCAGGGGGAAGCACATGGCAGGAACAGTGCATGTAGGCACTGGGGAAGGGTCATAAAATGATTCAACCCTCTCAGGATCAGGATGGGTGCGCTTGGGTCCAGGTTGAGCATAAAAAGTTGGCCCAAGCATATCTCTTTTATGGTGTCCTCTACTGGCTAGATGCTTAACTGAGAAACAGAGCAGGCTCTACAGGATAGATCCTTTTGTCCATCTCAGTCAAGGTTGGGGGAAGGTACCCAGAACAACTACAAGTTGTCACATATTGAAAGCTTTGCTTACTACTATAAAACATCCTTGGTTGGCAAAGGTGTGGGATAGTAGGAATTCTTATTTCTACATCCCACTCTGTACCCAGCATCAGGGCCTCAGGAATCTGATAATGTCCAATGCATTTCAAGACCAAGAGAATTCAAACTGCAACTGTTTGATACCCAATTCTGTTTCCAGTTAATCAGACACTCCACTGAGAGCAGGAGTGGGCCCTCCATTTCTTGCAGTGGTGCTGGACGTTTCTCTTCCTGCTAATAAACAGGACAAAAGAAACAGTTTTTTCTTCCTTATGCAGAACATGACAGCTGCTAATAATCCATAGATAAAAGCCATCCCCTTAAACAAAACCCCGGCCAGTTAAAGAAAACAGGTTTGATTCTTATGCAAGTGTTGAGGACAGGAGCGCCGCCAGCTTTTCTGCTGCCCTAGGCGGCGGAAAGTCCTGCCCCGAAATGCCGCCCCCCACAGAGGCGGCGGAAAGTCCCGCCGCCGAAATACCTCTGCAGTCGCCGCCCCCCAAATTGTAGCGCCCTAGGCAACTGCCTAGGTCGCCTAATGAGTTGCGCCGGCCCTGGTTGAGGATGTCATTGGCAGTTGTTTGTTGTCCATAGTTGGGATTCCAGGAAAAGTTTTGCCCTGCTAAAATGAAAGCTGTGAAACCTACAAACAATTTCCTCTTTAAAAGCTCCTTTATTTTTACTCTTACTTCTTACTATTGTAACTTCTTTACCCAATAATCTAATTACTAAACTATTAGTATCCTTGCATTAACTTACATGGAAACTCTTCAAAAAATCTTTAATCTAAATCTTGCAGAAGTTACTCAGTTACTCTTTAACTTAAATCTTGCCTCCTCTCCTTCTCCAGGTATGCTTTGCTAAAACTATAACAGTACCATCATGGTTCCACTATTCATTATAGACAGCTCCCAAACCATTACATATCACATATCATTGCTGATAATGAAGTAGGGAAGAACTTGAGTAGCGGCAAGTCAAAGGAGTGTATATGTGGCCATAATCACTTGGATCCCTTCAACAATACTCTCTGCATAAAGGGGAATGAAAGAGAAGCAGTCATTCCTATACCTGGGAGATAGAATCCTGTTCTCCCACACAGTCTATACTGATATTCCATTTGAAAAGCTTATTAACTTAGACTTTGTTCGAAGAACCAGATTTGGTCCTCAGTCCTTTTTCCAGTCAGAAGTCCCTGCCTCCACTTGTCCATTCCTGCAGGCATGGAGCAGGGTAAGCGATCTTGGCACTTCTTGTACTCTCAAATTAACTGGGATCCTACCTGGATTTCAGTGTAAGTTAGAGCAGCCTCAGGTCTTGATCATGCCCTACCATTCCCTGACACACCCCTTGGGGGGCCAGAAGAGATGCTTGTATGGAGCCATTCTGGTAGCTGTACAGTGGCCAGGGAACTGCCTAAAATAGGGGGTCCCCTTTATCTTCAGTTAATGTACCTACTTATCTACTGCTCCCCAAAGACTGGTATGGATCCTCCTATGACTAAAACTAGCATAAATCAAAAGTAATTCTACTGGAATCAATGGAATTGCACTGATGTAAAAATTATGAGAGAGAAGAAACAGGCTCATTTTGTTTACTTTGTCAGTTTTCAGTAGCTGCTAATTCTATGGATAGGTTTACACTTGGAGCTTGACCTGTCATTCCCAGCTCAAGGAGACATACTCACACTAGCTTTCATTGAACTAGTGCACTAAAAATAGAGTGTGTAGTCACAGCAGCGCAAACAGTGGAATAGCCACTCCAAGTATGGGCCTAGGGTCTCGGACGGATACAAACTTGGGGTGGCTAGCCCCCCCCCCCCCCCCACCCACACACAGCTCACACTGCTGCAGCTAGTTTCCATTTTTAGCTTGCTAGTTCAATAAAAGCTAGCCCAACTATGTGCCCTCAATCTGGAATTACACCCCCCCGCACCAAGTACAGGCATATCCTGTGCGTTAACCAAATGGGCTTTTTGTGGAGTTACAACCAGAATATAAAGCTGTCTACCCTACAGCAGAAACTCAGCTCAGCCCACTGCCACCTGCCATTCCATACTGCCACAGACTCTTCTGATTCTAACATTGTGGTGTACAGTAACTCCTCGCTTAACATTGTAGTTATGTTCCTGAAAAATACTACTTTAAGCGAAAAGATGTTAAGCAAATCCAATTTCCGCATAAGAATTAATGTAAATGGGGGGAGGGAAGTTAGGTTCCACATAATTTTTTTTCGCCAGACAAAAGACTATATTTTATATATATACACAAATATACACAGTATAAGTTTTAAACAATTTAATATTGTACACAGCAATGATGATTGTGAAGCTTGGTTGAGGAAGGAGAAAGCAAGTTACTGCAGCTCTTCAAAGAGTGCATCTTACTTCCCTTCTTCTGCCTGGCCACCTAATCTGGCCAGTAATGAAAAGGGGTTATAGTGGGACACCCACACTCCATGCTTCATCCCCCCCTGTTTGCAGCAGTGAGTATCCAGAGGGAAAGGAGTGCTCTTCATTCTGGACCTGGACACAAGATCTGGGTAGTTCTTATCACAGAGACCATAAAGAAATGTAATCTGATGATCTAAGTAAAGGCTAAGTTTAATTTCCTTGATATTTCCTGTATTTCTTTACCCTAAAACATTGTTCTCCAACTGGCAGCGCACAGTCCAGATGTAGCCCACAGATGTACATCCCTTTGGCTCGCTGGGCATCAACTGTTCCTTCCTGCTCCCTGCTGGGGGCTCTGCTATAGGAGCAGTCCCACTACCCATCTCCTGCTCCAGTCCCTGGGCTCCCCTGCCAGGCGACCCTGCCTGCAGTGCATCCTCCAAGCTGGGCATGTGCCGGGCCCAGGATACTCTGAGATGAACCAACCAACTTTCAACAACTGTTATGCTTTGAACTTGGACACAGCGTGATCAAAGATAGACTCTCTGATTATATTTTCCAGTTATAGGGAAATTTCTCACAAGTTATGCATCACATAAGAAGATGACTATGGCAGCTTCTCTGTGAGTGGCCTGGACACTGGCATGAAAGAAGAAGCCCTTCACTGATTCTGTAACTGTCAAAGAGCATATGCTGTCTATTTTCCTTAAGTGTTAACTGATGAGAAGATGAAGGAGGCCATCATGAATGCTGCCAAGCAAATTCCCCTGTCAGATGAAACCACAATGCATCCTGTCCAGGCCTTGGATGCTGAAGTGTTTTTTTTTTTTGTTGAAAGGTCTGAGAGGTGCTGAGTTTGTGTTGTTGGCCATCGATGAACCAGACAATAAGAATATAGCACAGCTGTGTTTTTAATACCTCCTTATTGGCCACGTCCTCTGAAAGGAACTCTTGCATTTGATGCCTCTGGAAATGTATATCACAGGCAACATCATATTTGAGAAAGTCAGTGCAGTGTTTGAGCAACAAGGACTCATACTAAGCAAGGGATCTGTCTTCTGGTAACTGATGGTGCATCTTCAATGCTGGGCAACCAGAGGGGTCTTGAGACATGACTGGCAGAAGTGGCACCACAAATGAAAGCCCTGCACTATATCATACACCAGAGTGTACTGTGTGCCAAGCTGAGTGAGGAACTAAAAGATGTGATGGAGACTGTGATTAAAATAATCAGTTTCAGCAAAGCCTCCTCAAGTCTGCAGCACAGCCTATTTTGTGAGTTGATCATTGGTTATCCTCTGCAAACCATGAAGATCTTCTCTATAATAACATTCTCTGACTTAGTAAGGGTACATTGCTGGCATACTTCTGCAAATTCAAGGCTCACGTTGTTGAGTACCTTCAGCACAGCACCCACAAGAAGGCAGCTGAATATCTGATCCTGCTAGAAGATACTGAATTCTTAGTCAAAGTAGCAATTCTATGCAACATATTTGACCACCTGAGTATCCTGAATGTACAGGCCAAGTTAAGAAAATAGAAGCTTTTCAGAAGAAACTGGATATATTTCTCTTAGATTTGAGCTCTGGGAATCTTTTGCACTTCACTCAACTCTGCAACACCCTGATCAGCAATGGAGGCAGATAATGTGATCAGTCACCTCTGATCAAGTTTCCTTCAAAAGCTAAGGAACAACTTCAGCGCTCAGTTTGGAGATTTTTGCATACCAAAGGATGTAATTGGCTTTGTACATGATCCTTTCTCCGTGACACCTGAGAGTGACTTCACATCTCATCCCCATAAGGTACTCCCTGTAATAGGTGAAAGTATGCTGCACCTGGAACTAGTCAACCTGCAAACCTCAGATATGCTGAAAAATGAATTCAAGAACACTGAAATCATGATTATCTGGACAAAAAAAGTGTACAAACCTCAAGACATTTTTCCTTGCGGTGCTCTCAATGTTTGAATCCATGTATATGTGCGAATCCAGCTTTGCAGTCATGAATGTCATCAAGAACGATGCTTGAAACAGGCTGACAAATGAGTCTCTGGAGAGCTGCCTTCATAGAGCAGTCACTTCACTGAAGCCAGATTTTAACAAGCTAGTATAGAGCAAGAAGTGCCACTTTGCTCACTAGTAACAAGAGGTAAATATTACAGACAACAACCTTCTGTCTATTAGCTGCCACTATTCTAATAAGTTCTGTAGAGGAGTGAAGCTTGTGTTTCATACATTAAATGCCAGACAACTCCAGATATGGCCTCACCAGTGCTGAATAGAAGGGAATAATCACTTCCCTCAATCTGCTGGCAATGCTTCTACTAATGCAGCCCAATCTATGCCAACATCTGGAATTAACATTTAAATACACCTACAATAAAATTGAATGTACTTAGACCAGTGTTCTGCACATTCTGAACATTTTCACTACACAGAATGCTGTATAATCAACATCTCCTGCCTTACAGGGAATCCACATAAAAAAAAAGTGTGGGTGGGTAACTTAAAATCAAAGTACTCTCAGGATTGGATCCAGAGCTATACTATACATATAATTTGAATACTGCAGGACTCATGTTATACATAGGTAGTTAGTGAGTCATTGGCAGTTTTGGATGTCCAAAGACTGCAGGATTAAGGTTTTAGTGTGAAATCCTCGACCCACTGAAGTCAATGGGAATTATGCCATTGAGTTCAATGAGGCCAGAATTTCACTTCAGTGTAAATAGCAAATTCTTCTCAATTCAATTTATACCCTTGAGCAGGGGTTCCCAAACTTGGTTCACGGTTTGTCCAGGGTAAGTCCCTGATGGGCCGTGATAAGTTTTGTTTACCTGAGCATCCGGAGGTACAGCTGCTCGCAGCTCCCAGTAGCCACGGTTCGCCACTGCAAGCCAATGGGAGCATGCTGCGCGGGCTGGGCCACCACTTCCCGCAGCTCCCATTGGCCAGGAACAGCGAACCACGGCCACTGGGAGCTGCAAGCGGCCGTCCCTGCGGACGCTCAGTAAACAAAACGTCTCATGGCACATCAGGGGCTTACCCTGAACAAACCACGAACCAAGTTTGGGAATCCCTGGTCTAGAGTATGCAGCCTTGATTCAGTAAAGTATTTAAGTACACACATAACTTGGAATCCAACTGGAGTCAATGGAACTGCTCACATGTTTAAAGTTAGTCATATACTTAAGTATTTGCTGAACTGGCGCTTGTTCCTGCCCCCATTAAAAATAATGGCAAAGCACCTGTTGATTCAGTTGTGCAGGATTAGCCCATAAGAGCACACTGAAGTCAAAGGGAGTCTTTCCATTAACTTAACTGGGCTTGGAATTAGGACCTGAGAGGAAAAAAATGTAGGGGAAGGGGAATGGAAGAAAGAAAGGATGTGTAAAAAGCCTAGTAAAATGTGCTACTTTTAGCGATTTATTAGGATATATTATAAAATAAAATATTCACATTTTAAGATTTTTTTTCATATCAATATATAAAAATTAATGGACAATTTGATTAGATTCTAGGCAGGAATACTTATTAACAGTTTGTTTTTTCTAATAAGTTGTATGTTAACACAAGAAAAAGTAGCACTATATAACATAAATAAAATCCATGTTCAGTAGATAGGAAAGTGGAAAAATAAAAGAAATATGAATGTTTTCCAAGCATTTAAAACAGTCACAAAGTAGACTGAATATTGAATTAAAATGAAGTATGAAATCTTCACACAGCTATTAAAACTGAATGTATACTATGACAATAACCAGACATAAACATATTATTGTAAGCTGTAAAAGAAAAGTCTGGTTATTTTTCCTGGAGATCTTCTATGGGATACTTTATGTCTAAAGATTTAGCCAAGCAAGAAGAATTAGTGAAATACGCTCATTCAAAAATTCTTAAATATTTGTGTTTTTAAATTCAGAGATGTGATCTGGCTGGTCTTGAGCGGAAGAGCTGATATTCTGAAATAGCAAAATAAATTGCTGCACTGATTCTCCTAGGAAAAAAGTAACCAAAGTGACTCTTTTAAAAAAATATACAAATAATGAAGAAAAAAAAAAAGGAGAGAGCGAGAACTATTGTATATATTAGCAAAACTGCTTATAGATTCATCGTGGCTCACAACAAAGATATTATAAGTGGACCTCCTACCTCTGTGCCATGCTGTCACTGCTTTGGATTGACTGCTGTTAGATTCCTGTAATCCTGAGCCCTGGGATCTTGTCCAACATGTTTGCCCCACTTGGTAGGCCTGTTTGTAAGTATTTAAAATGAAAATGAACTCTAATCTTTCTATGTGTTTATAACAAAAGGTTTTAATCCCGTAACACTCATATTTAACATAATTTGTTTTTTATAAAGTTTATAAAAAGCTGTAGTCAGTCTGACAATTCAGAATCCTAAAGTATATCTTAGCCATTTAACAATTTAGCCAGTTAAGTTTGGTTTACTGTCTGGCACCCTTAATTTGGCAGTGTGTCATGGCAAGGATATTAAGGCACCCATTCATGGATGAGAAATTACATAGAACAACATCAATCACCATGCTAAATTTGTACATTTATAATAAATTTGAATCAGTAGCTTTCAGATCTGTAAAGCATTCACTAATACATAAAATGCGCACAAATATATATTTTAGTAGAATAATATGCTAAGGATATTAAAGGACACATGAGTGTGAATCCCTTTAGAGATTATTTTGTACAGCTCAAAGAATTAATTGAAACTATAGTATCCCATCTTAAAGATTATTGCTATCAATAGACCATAAAAGATATTGCAAAATTAAACATCAAGGGCCCAATTCTTCCATCTTTACTCACATTGAGTAGCATCTTCAATTGATAAGTAGTCCCATTGACCCAAACAGGGCTACTAATCAAGTAAGTTTCTACTCAATATGAGTAAGGGTAGCAACAGCAGACCTGATTTAGAGATAGACACTTATGTTTGGTTACACCCACATCAGAAAAATAGAAATACAAATAAAAACCTAAGGGTATGCAACATAAGCCCAGGCTCAGACTCAGGCTTGAACCCAAACCTCTCTTCCATCTACACACAAATCTCTCAGACTTGGGCTCAGACCTAGAGTCATAGAACCCTCCAGGGGTGGAGAGTTTGAACCGAAGTCAAGCTGGGACCCAAGGTTCAAGCCCTTTTTCTTTGCAATGTAGAAGCACCCCCTGACTCGTATCCTGGGAATCCACCAAAGGTAACCCATAATCCCATGGGTCCACTTCCTTTGTCCTCCCTTTCCCAAGTATTCCCAATCGACTCCAGGGAAACAGAAGAAATCCCCTTTGTTGTAGTGCAGCAACTCGGAGAGTCAGTGTTTAATCCTTCCATTGTCTTCTAAACATTGAGCTGTGAACACACTTTCAGAGAACCTTCTCTGTTTGCAATGGAGACTGACCAGAAGATGTCCTTTACAAAGTATGGAACACAGCCAGATTTTGGTGAATCTTTGGTGCAAGGCCAGCAAAACAATGGACTTTAGTAAGAGTACTAGGAATGACCATGCATACCAGCAAATAACAAAGAAGCCAGCAGTGTTAGAAATTTACCAGGATGGAGACCAGTGCAGGGAGCAGAATCACACCGCGGGGACCGCTCCAACTTCATACCCGTTTTATGAGGAGTTTGACCTGATGCTGGGTACTGTGCTGAGCATGGAGCCAATGGTGGTGAACAATGACCTGATTAGCTGGAATGGCAACATGCTGGCCCCAGAATCCAATATGGGGGCTGATGGGAGCCAGCAGCAGGCACTGAGTAAGGCCAGTGAAGTGACTGTTGCTGAAACCAGTCCCAGAAGAGGCTTTGCCTAAGGAGCAGTAGTTGCGCATCCTAGGCCTGGTCTACACTAGGCGTTTATGTCGAAGTTAGCGCCGTTACATCGAATTAACCCTGCACCCGTCCACACCGCGAAGGTATTTAGTTCGACATAGAGGTCTCTTTAATTCGACTTCTGTACTCCTCCCCGACGAGGGGAGTAGCGCTAAATTCGACATGGCCATGTCGAATTAGGCTAGGTGTGGATGGAAATCGACGCTAATAGCTCCAGGAGCTATCCCACAGTGCACCACTCTGTTGACGCTCTGGACAGCAGTAAGAGCTCGGATGTTCTGAACTGCCACACAGGAAAAGCCCCGGGAAAATTTGAATTTGAATTCCTTTTCCTGTCTGGCCAGTTTGAATCTCATTTCCTGTCTGGACATCGTGGCGAGCTCAGCAGCACTGGCAACGATGCAGAGCTCTCCAGCACTGATGGCAGTGCAATCTCAGAATAGAAAGAGGGCCCCAGCATGGACTGATCGGGAAGTCTTGGATCTCATCGCTGTGTGGGGCGATGAGTCCGTGCTTTCCGAGCTGCGATCCAAAAGACGGAATGCAAAGATCTATGAGAAGATCTCTAAAGACATGGCAGAGAGAGGATACAGCCGGGATGTAACGCAGTGCCGCGTGAAAATCAAGGAGCTGAGGCAAGGCTACCAGAAGACCAAAGAGGCAAACGGACGCTCCGGATCCCATCCCCAGACATCCCGTTTCTACGAGGCACTGCATTCCATCCTCGGTGCGGCCGCCACCACTACCCCACCACTGACTGTGGACTCTGAGGATGGGATAGTGTCCACGGCCGGATCCTCGGACATGTTAGCGGACGGGGAAGATGAGGAAGGAGATGAGGAGGACGAGGCAGTCGACAGCGCTCACAACGCTGATTTCCCCGACAGCCAGGATCTCTTCATCACCCTTACAGAGATCCCCTACCAACCCTCCCCAGCCGTTACCCCGGACACAGAATCTGGTGAAGGATCATCCAGTAAGTGTTGTAAACATCTAAACATTTATTTGTAACAGAACATGATTATTAACAATTTAAAAAATGGGTTTCTCATGATTAGTTTGATTAACTTAACGGTTCAGTCATGGGCAGTGCAACTATTTGAAAAAAATCTAGCAATGTCCGGTTTTGCATGATTGTCCTGCCCAAGCCGCTCTACTGTTTAGTCCCTGCTACTGCAGCTACAGTAAGATGCGGTCTATATGTCCGGGGATGGAGCAGAAATCCTCCTGGGACATCTCAAGGAAGCTCTCCTGCAGGTAATTTGAAATCCGCTGCATTAGGTTCTTGGGGAGAGCGGCCTTATTGGGTCCTCCGTAGTAGGACACGTTGCCGCGCCACGAGACTAGCAAGTACTCCGGAATCATTGCTTGGCACAGCATGGCGGCATACGGCCCTGGTCTTTGAAGGCTTTCCCGGAGCATTCTCTGTCTGTCGCTCTCAGAGATCCTCATGAGGGTGATGTCGCTCATGATGACCTGCTTTGAATGAGGTAGGGGAATGTTAGTGTTGGGACTGCTTTACCGTTCCTTTACAGAACTGTAACCGCTGGTTTGCAGCCACGCGGTGGAGGCGGGAGAGGGTCAGCCGAAAGGGATCGTTCCCGGGGACAGCCGCGAGGGTGTGGGACAGGAGCAGACTTCCTGCTTGCCGGATTGCTGGCAGCAGGGACCGACATTGATTTCAATGTGAAATGAGGCCATTGCTAATATTAAAGTTTTAAGCTGCCACGAATCTACGGCTTACCATGTCTGCGTGCAAGAGCAATTCCGTTGTCCTGACAGGGTTCTCAAAAGTGCTCTGCAAAACCCCAGACACTGAATGCGAAGGCCGAGAATTCGACCTTGTGCTGAGTGCGCATGTGATAGGTGCTGTGCATGGTCCTGTTCACAGAGAAAGACTATGTTCTTTGTTCACAACTACATTTATCTTTCTGAGGAATTCACTCCCTTTTTCCCATTCCCACAGCCCCATCTGCGACTGTCTCACAACCTAGCCTGTCATCACACTCCCAGAGGCTAGGGAGGATTAGGCATAAGAAGAAGAGGACACGGGAGGACATGTTCTCAGAGCTTATAGCCTGCTCCCGAGCCCAGGCAGCACAGCAGACCCAGTGGCGGGAGAACTTGTCCCAAATGCACCAAGCCAACATGGATCGGGAGGAGAGGTGGCGTCAGGAAGACCAGCAGGCGACTCAAACCCTGCTTGGACTACTGAGGGAGCAAACGGACACGCTCCGGCGCCTTGTGGATGTTCTGCAGGAACGGAGGCAGGAGGACAGAGCCCCGCTGCAGTCCATCTCTAACCGCCCTCCCCCGCCACCAAGTCCCATACTCCCCTCACCCAAAGTGCACAGAAGGAGAGGCGGCAGAGTCCCTGCTAACTCTCAATCCACCCCTGCAGAGAGCTCGAGCAGCAGAAGGCTCTCATTCCCCAAAGTTTGACAAGTTCTTTCCTTCCCGCCTGACACAAGCCCCCGTCCAAGTTTCACTTCCCAGTCCCATGTGTAGTTGATAATAAAAAATATGTTTCTGTTAACTACTGTTTCCATCATGTTCTTTTGGAGGAGGGGGGGGAAAGGGGGTTGGTAATTGGACAGGACAGTCACCTTTGGCAGGGTACATAGTAGGGGGCAGGCACAGCAGCAGGGCACATACATAGTGCAGTGATGCAGTGACTACTTACCCTGGTTAGTCTGGGAGGTTCTTTTCATGTTATGTGGTGGGGGGTGGGTTGCTCTGTGACTTTGTGTCAGGGGAGGGCAGTTAGAGATCTTAAGCGGCGGTCCTTAGGCAGGATCACAGAGCCACACAGCAGGGGATCTGTAACCGTCCCACCCCTGCCACAAACTCACATAGACCCCCCATACACACAGTCCGTATCAGGAGGGGTGACAGGCTCCGTTGAAAGAACCATCCCACCGCAGCGGAGCCTGTCAGTCCTTGAGTTTAGAAGCTGCATTCGCGCGACTACACTACACCCGCTCCGCACCACAGTCTGCGTCCCAGTTTTAAAAAATTCCCGCGAAAACAGTATTAAAGAAAACGGTGTGCTTTAACAAAGTAGAACTATTTTTATTTTGAAACGTGTGTTGGAAGTGGGGTGAAGGCTTCTCTGTACACAAAATTAGAAAGTCACAGGTTACCCTGCTCACTCAGGAACTTTGCTTTCAAAGCCTCCCGGATGCACAGCGCTTCCCGCTGGTCTCTTCTAATCGCCCGGCTGTCTGGCTGTGAGTAATCAGCAGCCAGGCTAATTTCCTCAACCTCCCACCCCGCCATAAAGGTCTCCCCCTTGCTCTCACAGAGATTGTGGAGCACACAGCAAGCTGCTATAACAATGGGGATATTGGTTTCGCTGAGATCACAGCGAGTCAGCAAGCTTCTCCATCTCCCCTTGAGACGTCCAAAAGCACACTCCACCACCATTCTGCACTTGCTCAGCCGGTAGTTGAAGAGTTCTTTTTCAGTGTCCAGGGCACCTGTATAGGGCTTCATGAGCCAGGGCATTAGCGGGTAGGCTGGGTCCCCGAGGATGACTATAGGCATCTCCACATCCCCAACAGTTATTTTGTGGTCCGGGAAGTAAATACCTTGCTGCAGCCGTCTAAACAGACCAGAGTTCCTGAAAACACGAGCGTCATGAACCTTGCCCGGCCATCCGACATTGATGTTGGTAAAACGTCCCCTGTGGTCCACCAGTGCTTGCAGCACCATGGAAAAGTAGCCCTTTCTGTTAATGTACTGGCTGGCCTGGTGGTCCGGTGCCAGGATAGGGATGTGAGTTCCATCTATGGCCCCACCGCAGTTTGGGAATCCCATCGCTGCGAAGCCATCTATGATCGCCTCCAAGTTTCCCAGGGTCACTACCTTTGGCAGCAGTACATCAATGATTGCCTTGGCTACTTGCATCACAACAACCCCCACGGTAGATTTGCCCACCCCAAACTGGCTCGCGACTGACCGGTAGCTGTCAGGCGTTGCAAGCTTTCAGAGGGCTATGGCCACTCGCTTCTGGACAGTCAGGGCTGGTCGCATCCGGGTGTCATTGCGCTTCAGGGCAGGGGACAGCAACTCACAAAGTTCAAGGAAAGTTCCCTTCCGCATGCGGAAGTTTCGCAGCCACTGTGATTCATCCCAGACCTGCAGCACTATGCGGTCCCACCACTCAGTGCTTGTTTCCCGTGCCCAGAATCGCCGTTTCACAGCATCAACATGACCCATTGCCACCGTGATGTCCTCGGCGCTGGGTCCCCTGCTTTCTGAGAGGTCTGTGCTACTCTCAGACTTCAGGTCATCACCGCGTTGACGTAGCCTCCTCGCCTGACTTTTCTGCATCTGCCTCAGGGCAACCTGTATGATAAGCTGCGAGGCGTTGAGAGCGGCCACAACTGCAGCGATGGTTGCAGTGGGCTCCATGCTCACAGTGCTGTGGCGTCCGCGCTGTCAATGACTTGAAAAGTGC
The DNA here is from genome assembly GCF_013100865.1 of Trachemys scripta elegans. Taxonomy (NCBI): domain Eukaryota; kingdom Metazoa; phylum Chordata; order Testudines; family Emydidae; genus Trachemys; species Trachemys scripta. The sequence continues at coordinate 51,954,753 of NC_048301.1, read as the reverse complement.
GCGAAATGATTTCCCGCCGGCGCTTTCAGGGAGGGAGGGAGGGCGGGAGTGATGGACGGATGACGACAGTTACCCAAAAGCACCCTGGCCCCTTTTTTTTTTACCCAGAAGGCATTTGCGGCTCCACCCAGAATTCCAATGGGCGGCGGGGACTCCGGGAACTGTGGGATAGCTGCCCTCAGTGCACCGCTTCCAATGTCGACGCTTTCCCCGTTAGTGTGGACTCACAAAGTCGAATTACTGTCCTTAGTGTGGACACACACGTTCGACTTTGCAATATCGATTCCAAATATTCGATTTAAGTAAAATCGAACTACTCTCGTAGTGTAGACAAGGCCCTAGGCACTGTACTCGGAGGAGCTTTGGATGCCCCTCTCTCCCCTTAAGGAACAGCCTGCTATGGAACTGGCAGCAGACATGGAAGGGATAAAAACCCTCCCAGAGCCTGGTAAGTTTCTGGCTCCATTTTAATGTTTATTAATGTAGGAATGGGAGGGATTTCTGTTCTAAAAACTAATGTAAAAGTTATTAGAAGCCCCAGATAGCAGCATGTATCTGCTAATGGTAGATTGTGTGACAATGCCTTGGCATCCCCCTGCTCCCACCCATACCACACCATGTGGAGTTCAAAATGGCAGCCAGGAAATGCAAACAGCAAAAACACCTTGAAAGTGAATCAACACCTTGGGCTAAGGAGATGGCAGTGGAGTTCTGTGTGTTTGCATGCAGCCATAACAGGTTAATCCACGTGGAAGCTAATGCAACATCCTGTTGATTCCCTTATGGATTCTGATCCAACCCCAGGTGCTGATATCTTCAAACTTTTCTGTAGTTGAAACTCCAGATAGATAGTCACATTACGGGGAAGGGCGTATTTTCCAGGGCCATCTTGGTAGCTAACCAGGTCACTCCACTCATAGATGTGCTATTCTGTCATCTCCTCTTTCTCCTGCTCCATCATAAACTCTGTCAGATGCCTTTGGTGGGTCAGAAAATGCCAGTGAAATGTCCACCATCTCACAGAAGCTGTGCCCATTTCTGACACAGGAACAAAAATGCAAGCAAGAGAAGTTCTTCAAAAAGTGCTTCCTCCATGCTGGTGGCTCAAGTAGGTGGGGGCACACAGACTAAAATGACTGCGTGGCAGGATTTGTTGGTGGGCTGTTCAAACTTCCTGTAATGTGCAGGATAGACAGTCAAGTTTTCCCACACTGTAACACGGTGATATGGCTAGAGTGGCCACATTTCAGGAGGATGATAGTGAGTCTGGGATGTGATTGGTTTGACTCAGATCTGCGTGCTGAAGTGTAGACACCAGAGCCCCGGGTACAAGGCCAGGTTAAAAAATTCTTAACCTAGGGTTGATAATGAGTTTAGCCGCTCAAGCCCTGGGTTTTCTAACCAAGGGTCAGCTGAGTCAAGTCCATCTAACCATGGGCTTACATTGCAGCACATACCTAAGTGTATATCTAACAGTAAAACACCCGTGGCTGGCCCATGTCAACTGACTCATGGAGAACCAGATCCTTGACTCCAGCCTAGGTATCTACACTTCAATTTTATAGCCCCATGATCCCAAATCTGCTAACATGCGCCAGCTGGGGGTGTTTATTGCAGTGCAACTGTACCTTAAGAGGTCTGATTCTATTGTTCTTAGCCAGGCAAAATTTCCATTGGCCAAATCAATGGGCCAGATTCCTCCCTAGTGCAAATCATTGGCCGTAGAAAAAATATCCATAAATTGAATAATGCAAACATATGAATACAGTACAATATGGTCATCTTTTACTGATATATATGATTAGTAAATATAAAGGGTAACATATCTTGAACCTGACAGAACACTAAGTAGCCATACCAACCTTGAAAACTGACATCAAACCAACATAACAATACTTCATTTTTTTCATTCTATATGTACACAGATCGCTATAGACATATATACATACTGTGAAGAGGTTGACTCACCACTGGCGCCGCATTGTGGCCAGGCACAGAATAGCAGCTTTGTTCCCCCATGTGTCTCTTTCCAATGCCTGCTCCACCCCTGCAGTGGTCTGCCTCATCCTGTGACTTGGCCCTTCAGCCAGGCCACTTTAAAGTCTCTTCCTTTCTGGGGTAGTTCATGAACGAAAAGCAAGGGGAATTAATGCAAATAAACTGAGTTAATAGGAAATAGAGATGAATGATCCCGCCTCAAGGTGCATCAGAATCTGGCCTTCCCTTCCCTCAGGGAGGGGTCTTCAGCAGCAGTCATCTGGAAAGCTTCTGCCTTTAGTCAGCACTTTACTCAGGAGCTGAAGGTCTGTTTTCTTCCCTGGTCAGCCAATAAGTGAGCTGCTCTGCTCTTCTTTTAAGCTCTTCCTCCATCCAGTGCATGCACTGCAGGTTTGGTGGGGTGGAGCTGCCTGAGCCCAGAGCAGCTCCTTAAAACTTTGTTGTCCAGTGTGGGGTTTGTATACCCCATCATACTACATCTTAGACACAGATATAGAGTCATACACACACACATATATCTAGAGATAACCTATTTCTCTCTAATTTTTGTAGCTGACAAATTGCAACATAGAATTAAATTTGAAATACACTCAACTGTAATTTGTATGAGACAGGAGAGAACTGTAGTGGTCTAAGAGTGCTTTTTAGTTAATTTTAAAATAATAAACATAAGAAAATGCAACCTATTCAATTAATAGATTTAGGCTCTCAATCTTGCAAAGAGAGCCACATGTGTGGTGCAGTGCATCCACAACAATTTTTTTTGTAGGATGAGGGGTTTGTGTGAACATTAGTGACCCACTTTATTTATCTTGCAATTGACTCCATGTGGGTGGATTTCTGTATCTGTGCAGAGTTTTGCTGACTTCAGTAGGCTCTATGCAGGTGCACAAGTCCTCCTCCAACTGCAGTATTGGAGCCTAAATTTGTAAAAGTACCATTTTTAGTCTAATATTGCCAGAATGATCTGAGATACATGTCAACTTAGTCTATAAATTCCAGGGTGATTTCCTCCAAGCTACTAATGGTGCAGCAATACAAAATGCCAGCCAGCCCAGACTATTAGTAACAAGATACAGTAATTTGCAATAGCTGCCAGCCAACGCTGTGTGCATCAGGTAGGTTTCCAATTCCAGTCCAGATAACAGATTTAGAATTAAGTCTGTATAAAATGCAAAACAGAAAGAACAATAGTAATAATTATTTATTGAAATGGTAAGGTTCCACCATTGCACACAACTAATTAATTAGTTACAATTAAATTTAAAAAGCAGGAAATGCAAGAATTAAGGTTCCTACAGCAAAGCTAATTTGGCTAAAATATATATGTATAGCATTTTATGGTACATCTAGTAAGAAAAATAAGCATACAATATACTATATTTTTCAGTTTGATCAAGTTTACATGAGAGTAGAAAACTTAACTTTTATATTTCCTAGCTATTTAACTGTGAAACCTTAATGTCAAATTAGCTACGGTTCATGCATTTACTTTTCTTGAATTTTTAGTATATATTGTAGAGTCCAACCATGTTAATACTCAGACAAGCAGTCCTCAAATGTAACTCAACTAAATTCAGATGAGACTATTTTATGAATAAGGGTTTGAAAGACTGAGTACAAAAGGAGTCAATTCTTCACATCTCACTCACTTGAGTAGAATTTATTCACGTGTACAGCCAGATTAGAGGTGTGGGTTTTTTGTTTTTTGTTTTTTGGTTTTTTTTTGGTAAACCAGCAGAACTTTGAACTGCTGGAGACTGGAGCATCTTTGTTTTAGTTTTTTTTCCTTTTTCCACATTTTTTTCTATTAAAAAACAAACACAAACAAAACTCCCAAACCGAGGAAATTCGATACAAAAACTTGGTATTACGTAAAACAGTTGTTCTCAAACTTTTGTATTGGTGACCCCTTTCACATAGCAAGCCTTTGAGTGCGACCTCCCCTATAAATTAAAAACACTTTTTAATATATTTAACACCATTATAAATGCTGGAGGCATTTGGGTGTTTGGGGTGGAGGCTGACAGCTCACGACCACCCATGTAATAACCTCATGACCCCCCGAGGGGTCCTGACCCCCAGTTTGAGAACCTCTGATGTGAAACAATTAGATAATGTTTGTAAAGCATGTTGATATGTCTTAAAGTCTCTATAACAGTCTAAATTACTATTACTGATAATTATAATCTGAAACGTCACAGATTCCAGAACATTAGCTTCTTGAGAGCCACCAAATAGTTAAAACAATATACATTTGCTGATATTTAAAAAATAATTGAGAACTCAAACGTCTGTATACATGAAATGATGTTTACAATTTTATTTTAATCATTCTGGGCTAACAAGCAAGTTGGTTAAGGGATATGAGTAGGGGATATACAGCATTTCTGCCTCTTAATAAGAGGAGAGGGTACCCATCAAAGAAGTGTAAGTGGGGGCCACACCATGGGAAAATTGATGCATTACTTTAAATCAGTTCAAAACCCCCTCTCTCAAACACAATTCGCACATCAGTAAAAGATATCAGCTTTCCAGGAACACTTTTTGTATTTAGAGCCTATAAGATTTCCCAGGAGAGTGTGTCACATCTGCAAACAAAGATACTCAGCATGATGGATTCTGTGTCATTGCATTACTGTACATTCTGAGCAAAGCTGTTTATGAAAAATGAACTATGCCCATAATGAACTATGCCCATGTTATTCAATGTCACCAAGATAACTTAATAAAACATATGATCACAGCAGGCACGGGTCAGGATAGTCAGCATCATGTTTTATTATGACTGTTTCCAGTATTTGACTTGGATTTGGCTGGAAGGTGATATTTGACAAGAGTGGAAATATCATGAATCCCAGCATCAAGCTTCTTATCTCTGAGAGCAATGTTGAAAGATATAATTATGTTAAGGAAAACATAGATTCTTTGTAAGTTAAAGTTCATGATGATTAGTAAAAAAAAAACTCTTCAAAGAATTGAATCAGACAGATGAAATCATACAACAATCGAAAAGTATCTTCAAATTAAAAAATTTAAAATAAAACAGAATATTTCAAACTACCTTTTCAATGTACCAAATTTTACAAAATATACATGATACACGGACACACACATTAGAGGGCAATTTTGAGCCCTCTAGTGGTAAAAAAACTTTTGAGATAGGATAGAAGGAGGCCGATCAACCAGTCTAAGCATATACATGTCTGTATACTGCAATCCTGTAGCATTTTCATATATTTACCTGTCAGTGTTCAGCAGGGACCAAATCTTTGTATGTGTTTGTACAGAATCTTGACTCTGATTAGGGCATATGGATATTCCTGCAGTATAAGTGTTAATAATATTAATAGAGATCTGAGAATGAATATATTCCCATTTCCATCTTGTAAGTTGTCTTTTCTACTTTATCTACACAAAAATTACCCTTTTCATAAAAAAGTTCTCCTATATTCCTTTAATGCCCACATGATCATCTGATCTTAGTGACGACATTACTGAAAAAGCTAACCAAACCACCACAGCCTGGAAAGTTATTTAAACAAGAAGCATTCTCAAATACGGTATTGTTACCCTCAGCCACACATTCAGCGGTACCACAAGTTAGTACTCTTCAAAGGAGAGGAATAGAATGACTCCACTACATTTTAGTGCGGAAAAGGGATATTTCTAAAATTACTCTCTACGCAAGAATCTATGAAGTTTTCCTCAATGATCCTTTATTCCAATAAATTACTTTGATCCATTTATTTTAATTCAATGCTTTTTGCATACAATACTAGTTATTTATTAATTCTTTAACATTTTTCTAACATACTTAGGGCTAGATTGTAAGTAATATTTTCTAATGCACCTAAAGTAATTTAGGATCCTAACTCCCATTGACATTCAATGCGACTTAGGCTCCTGAGTCACTCAGGCACATCTGAAAATTTTACCATGTGGCTTTTACGCTACCGTCCTGCATAATGGATAACGTGAAGCCTTATGGCTATAGATTATGATTTTTTTCTCTGGTATCAGAGGAATAGCTGTGTTAGTCTGGATCTGTAAAAGCAGCAAAGAGTCCTGTGGCACCTTACAGAAGTATTGGAGCATGAGCTTTCGTGGGTGAATACATCCGACGAAGTGGGTATTCACCCACGAAAGCTCATGCTCCAATACGTCTGTTAGTCTATAAGGTGTCACAGGACTCTTTGCTGATTTTTTCTCTGTCTCTTAAGTACTTATTTGTCTCCACTTACCATAGCATGATCACAATCTCAACATATTTACCCTCACAACAATCCTGTAAGATAGAGAAGTGCTATTATCCCATTTTATAAATGGAAAACTGAGGTACAGAGAGACTAAGGCCAGATTCTTAAAAGTCCACCATTTTACCCTCTTCTGGCATTTTCAAAGCTGCTGCGCGGCGTCTGCCTAACCCCATTTTCAAAGCCACCTAAGCACTGACTCTATAGCTAATGTGCTAATGAGCAGCTCACAGCCCTAGCTCAGGCTGAAGTCCTAGAGATCCCAAAGCAGGATTCTCAAACTAGGTGGGGCAATGCTTATCTCATCAGTGGGATCCAATGCCACAGTCATACTCTGAGCACACCTAAGACCTGGTACCTGTCAGACCCCACAGCAGGAGAGCCACCAATAGGCAGCACAGCACCCATTAAAAAAAACAGCTCGGGGCATGGGGAAATGTAGGGCTTAGCTGAGAGAGCTACCGAGCATGAGCAGGAGACCAAGAAAAATTTTTTGGCTGCTTAGACATGGGCTACCTAGGCAGCTGACCTGGCTTAGGTACCTAAGTCCAGGAGATATTTGCCACTGAGCAGAGAGAGGCACCTATTTCTGGCCCGTCAGCCAGGTGCACCAGGTCATCTGCTTAGGCACCTAAGCCCATCTCCTCTCACGCCACTCTCTTTGACATTTCACTCCAGGCTAGCTTAGTTGGTCCCCACTTAGCTGGATAGCTTCTGAAAATCTCTTCTTTACACTCCAAACTCTCCCACACTTTATCTGGAGAGCTTGGGCACCCAGCTTGAGACGTCCACAGGGCTACAGGCCACCTACAGATAAGATGTTGCGATGCTGAGTGGACCAAAGCTTAAATATCTTTAAGAATCTTGGCCTAAGTGGTGATGTAATAATTGGACCTACAAATTTACCCTAAATTAGGAGTTCAACTGTAATAAGTAGATATAAGTTTATAAAGTGTCACAATAACATACCAATAAACTTTGATGGGAGAAGGTGCAAAAGGGAGACAGAAAGAATGAATTAGTTTAAACAAAAAGGTTTACTGATATAATCCATGAACCAAAGTTGGCAAGTCAGAATTTAGGCCTGTTGGTGGACAAAACAATGAGAGGATGGACTATTTCACCCAACACTCCCTTTTTGGATCTTAAAAAGAAAACATTTTTGGCAAAAAATTAGCAGAGGAAGCAGCCATCTGCCAACAACCACTGAAGTGAGTTATCCCATCATGGCTGCCACCCCTACTGTGTCCTGGGACCCTGAGCTTCACCAGGACATCATTGTGCCTTCATTGTCCAGATCCTGAGTGATATCCTGACCACACTGGGCCAAGATAGGAAACCCAGATGACATTACGACCAGGGCCACCAGAGGATTCAGGGGTCTTGGGGCAAAGCAATTTTGGGGGCCCCTTCCATAAAAAAAGTTGCAATACCATGGAATACTATATTCTCATGGGGGCTCCTATGGGGCCCGGGGCAAATTGCCCCACTTTCCCTCCCCCTCTCCCCCCGGGTGGCCCTGATTACGACCTCCATTGGCTCCAGCAAAATCCCAAACACGTCTTTTGTTGTGCGTTGTCTTGTCTTTTAGGAAATGGGATTGGACTTTAACAATAACAGCAACGACAGCAGCTCCAGCCAGTTTCAACTAATTTTCTCTCTTTTCCCCAAAAAGGGTAGTAATTACCATATTTGATACCTTCTAAAGGACTGTCAGAAAAGGGTTTTTCTTTCTAAGAACTCTTTACAATTAAAGAGAAAGGCAACATGGGGTGATGTTAAAATGAAAGTCTTATTTAAAACTTTACATTTCAAATTTTAACTGTTCTTCCAACTTCTTTTCTGTATCTTCAGTAAAAGGTTAAAAGGATGTTTAATTACATATTTGCCATGGTATCAAGCAGGATGAGGTCTCTGTATAACAAAACTTGATTCTTGTTTAAAACTGGCAGCGTCAGGGTCCTATTAACACTTTTGACTCTTTAATTTCATCTAAATTAATACAACAGTGACTTGCCCAAAGTCACATAGGTTCAATTCCCTACTCTGCTACAGATTTTCTAAGTCTCCTATGTGGAGTCACAAGTTAGTGCCTTAACCACCGGACTATTCTTTCTCATCCTATGTGATCTTAAGGTTTAGGTTCTTCACTTGTCGAAAAACCTGATTTTTTAGGATCCAGCATGTGTTTTATAGCTACAATGTTCTAGAATTGTGCCTGTGTGCTTCTCTAACAGTTGGTAAGTGAACCATGGTGACTTGAAGGTTCAGGATAGCGAGGCTATGTTTTGACACCAAAGCAACTATGGTTGCTGATGACAATCATCTTGGTGTCTGTGTCTGGATCCAATGCAACCAGCTTTCCCAATGTATGGCCAAGACTCATGTTTGGAGGAAATCTAGCTGGCTGAAATACAATCCTGATAAGCCACAGGTAACATTAGCAAGCTGGGGAAAATAACCAGAGGAAAAGGTGAGATTTGCTCCTACAATTGAGGACTTTCATTACTTAAATTTCTTGGGGATGGAGTGGTGTTACTGAGTGCATTCTGATGTTCAGATCACAGCAGTGGTCAAAAGAGCTTTTTCCATCTATCCTTGGAAAGATTGATATATCCTTTTATTTCATACATATACCTCACCACAGTTATCGCTGCCTTAGTTACACCTCCAGACTAAATTACTGTAATGTGCTTTACTTGAGGCCACTCCAGAACACCATTCAGGCCTTGGCTACACTTGGGGATTCACAGTGCTGCCGCGGCACTGCAAGTACTCCACCTCTCCGAGGGGAATAGCTTGCAGCGCTGTGAGCGAGTGTGCAGCGCTGCAGGCGCTGATTACACTGGCGCTGTACAGAGCTGCACTCGCTGCGCGTGGGGGGGGTGCGTTTTCACACCCCTGAGCGCAGCAAGTTGCAGCACTGTACAGTGCCAGTGTAGCCAAGGCCTCAGAGACTTCAGCTGGTGCAAGATGTAGTACTTACTGCAGAGAACACAATTTATCTGGTCTCCAGAGACTTCATTGGCTTCCTCTTCACTTTAGGGCACAATGTAAGGTGTTGGTTTTGATCTATAAAGCCCTATTTGGTTTGGAAACTGTGTATCCTAGAGGATACAACTCTCTTCAAATATTAATATTGCAATTAGTTCTCTGGCCTGTGTTATACAGGAGGTCAGATTAGATGATCACAATGATTGCTTCTGGCCTTTGAATTAATAAATCTAGATCTGCAGGGATGGTGGAGTTTAATTGTCTCTGGATTTGTTTTTCTGGGCTCCAGTTACAAGGCGTTCTCAGTAGTGGACCCTGATCTCTGGCATGCTGCTCACCTCAGTCCAGTAGAGGTGGAATTTGCTGGACTATCAGAAATGGTGAATAGCTTAATTGTCCAGGACTTTTTCTGAGGGGCTATGTTGAATGGGGAGGGTATCTGTGTTTTTTGTAGTGATTTAAAATGGACATTGTCATATTCTGAATTATTATTCTAATATATGTTTTTAAAGTTGTAATTGTCAAGAGCTTAGGATAGGCACATTGTGTAAATGAAATGTAATTAATTCTTATTCTTAACTGTACAGTAACAAATATTTTTTTGCTTGGAGGGTATTAGAACTATTTAATATTTGTTATTACTAAATTAACTTTATTTTAATCCTTATCACAACTCCTCACATGCTACAAAAATTACCTTCTCAAAATGAATAATTTCTATTAAAAATGTATACTATCTTTTTAGCTAGGAAGAATTTTTTGAGAATATTATTAGGATTAAGACATACATGATGAAACATGCGGTTTCTGTGAGATAACTGCACACCTCAGGCACGTAGTGAAGCACCAGGCAGAAGGCTAGACCAAATGCCTCCAGCATGCAAGGAGTATGGTTATCATACACCTGGGAGTTTGTTATGTCTTTCAGAAAAGAGTACAAGTGACTCTAAGTCAATGAAAATTCCAGATTATAATGACACTAGACTGTATGTTGTGATTTGGAATCTTAAGACCCAAAAGAAACTTTTTTCCATTCAAGTGCTGTGCTTTTGTTTTTAAAAAAGCCATATTATACTAAAAATAAATATTTTGTGATGCTGGTACTGTCTAGCAGCACCACATTTAGGATTATATAATCACAAAGTCAGATATTATTGCTTATCTGTGAAGTGTTTGGAATAGAAGAGGAATACAAGACATATGGATGAAAGTGTCTCTTCAGACAAGATCAGTTCAGTTTTCTCTAACTTAAAAGTATTGTACAGTGGCTGCTTGCAGTGGTGGCTTACGGACTGGTCCTGTGGCTCTTACCCCACACGATTTCCACAGAAATGAAATGTGTTCTGTATGCATTAGGAGTTCAGTAACAAATGTTAATATATATTTTTTTAAATATTTCAGAGTAAAACTAACCACTGATTGCTAATGTGTAGGCCAAAATACTAACAGAGGAATAGCGAAAACTACTGTATACATTATAATTCCTTTCTGTACTTTGATGGTGCATTTTCACTTCAATAATATGTTCAGTTACGGTCACCTCCTCACTAAAAAGATATAGAAAATGAGGGCCTTAGAAAGTTAAAGAAATATAGAAAATTGAAATAGACAATAAAATATAGAAATAAATAGAAAATAGAGAGAGATAGTACATGAATAGAGGCATGGAAAGATTTTCATATTAGAAGAGATGAAAACATTTTAGGGCTATATATTTCAGAAGACATAAGAGTTAAATGAAGAGATGTAATATAATAAATTAGGTCACTTGGGATCCTAAAATCCTGAGTCATGACACTACAACAACAAGGGGACACCCAATTAAGTTAAAAGGCAATTCTTTTAAAAGATAAAAGAAAATGCTTGTTATACAACACATAATTAACCAGTGGAACTCACTGCCCACAAGGAATTATTGAGGCCAAGAGTTTGGCAGGGAAAAAAATCAGGTACATTTATATAAATAAGAAAATCCAGTTATAGCAGATCACATAGAAAACATATAGAGTTATAAGCCCTCATGCTTCAGGGCATGAAGCAGCCAATAACTGTCTGGGGTTAGGAAATAACTTCCCCTGTGGACCACTTCTTTTCTAATATAACTTCCTCTGAAGCCTCTATGTCTGACAACTGTCAAAGAGACGATACTTGTTTAGATGGATCATTGGTCAAATCTGGTATTGTAATTCCGGTGTACTGTGGAGAGAATAAGTAGAGACCTGGCAGTCACAAAGGAAGCTGCTGCCTCTACATTGTAAATATCACCAGAATGTCACATATACAAACTTCTCTCTTGGCTATTTGAGCCACTGAGTTGCTAGGCAGATTTAAAAAAAACACAAAACCCTTTTTTTCAAGTTCAGTTCCAGAGGTGCACCAATAATCCTCCTGTCACAACACAGAGGAAGAGCTTATAAAGTTACTTAAAACCTTATCACCAAGAAACAGTGCAGAGTATTTTGTATAATATAATGCCTTAGCAATACTTCTGTTTACTTCCTCATTGAAACTGCTACATATTTACATACCACTGCCAAGTAATTCCTCATTATATAGGTTAGTTATCCTTTTGCTTACGTATATATTCCCCTTTCACACTGCTCAACATATTTAATACTAATGACATCAGATATTTTTTGTTTTGTTTCTACCTGTTACTTAGTTACTATAAAACTCTCTCCAGGTCTTTGGACAGATTGACTTAGATATTATTAATGTTTATTGCTGAATAAAGGTGTAGAAAGCTCGACGTTTCTTATAAGGTATAACTTGGCTAGTCAAAAAGTAGAGTTTGTTTATATGTTCAGGATATACTACTTCAGAACAACGAGCAAAAGAAAAAGCAAAGAAGCTGCTTTGTTCTTGGGAAGTGTTGTCCAGGGACTACAAATTGGAAGTGAAATCTAATAATTTAGAACAGTACTTGGGCAGGAAGACATTTTTAGTATGTGATATTTCATACTATGGAAAACATTTCTTTGAGATATTAAATATTTTAGAGACTCCCTGTGTTGGAGGCTTTTGATAGTATTTTCATACAAGACTGGATGTTTTTGCTGGCATTTGTGATTCCAAACATTTTCCTGTTGTACATAGCAGGATCAAGATACCAATATTTTGGAGCTGCTCTATCTACTGTGGATGTAGGAGCAGTGGAGCATTCTCAGACCATCAGGCCTGGACTTTCCCCAAGTATGCTCAATTTCATCCACTATTTACCTGTTTGTCCTGCAATCTCAATGAATTTATGGGCTATCATTTCATAAACATGCTGCACATTGGGATACACATCAGCTTCCTGTACAACTGTGAATGCTGTTCCGAGAATTAGCCAGCCAAATGAGAACTTATCAACTTTCTGCACTCTCCCTATTATTTCTTACTTTGTGTTTGTACAGCATACAGAGCAATGTCTACCGCTAATTATAACCAAGGCTAGTAGCACCATACATTGTTAAAATTGCCCAACACCTCCCATAATAATCCCATTTTCAGTTATGTATACATTTTCCAAAGTTTTTGGGGGTGAAATTTTGCATGCCAATTTCCCGCCTCAGGCTTAATGTTTTTAGAAAATTTCAGCCAAAATGGTCCAGCCATTTCAGAGAACAAGACTAGCAAAAATACACTGTTTTGACCATGTGTGATAGGGTATTCACTCTACAGGAGCCCAGAAAGGGCTCAGAAAGGGGCTAAGTAACCTGATAGGCCACACCTGAGGAAGATTTAGGGTATTTTGCTCACGGTTTATGATTATGAATCCTGCTGGCGGCATTTTCCCAAATTAATGCAGGGTGACTTCCCTCTTTACTTAACTGAGAGGCTTTGTAAAAATTCACAGGTTAATTTCCTGAAAATGCAAGGGAAGATGACAATGCTTTGTGTGTGTGTGTGTGTGTGTGTGTGTGGAAGGCAATGTCGCAAAAAATGTCTCTTCATAGACTCAGATTCCAAGGCCAGGCTGTGGAATATAGGCCATAGAACCTCCCCAAAATAATTTCCAGAGAATATCTTTTAAAAATATCCAATTGTGATTTAAAAATTGTCAGTGTTGGAGAATCCACTACGACTCTTAGTAAATTGTTCCAATAATTAATTACTCTCGCTGTAAAAACTTTGCACCTTATTTCCAGTCTGAAATTGTCTAGTTTCAACTTCCAGCCATTGGATCACATTATACTTTTCTCTGACAGATCAAGGAGCCCATTGTTAAATAGTTTCCCCCATATAGGTACTTACAGACTATAATGAAATCAGCCCTTAACCTTCTCCTTGTTAAAATAAATAGATTGAGCTCCTTGAGTCTATTACTGTAATGCATATTTTCTGATCCCTTAATCATTCTTATTGCTCTTCTCTGAGCCCTCTCCAATTTATCAACATCCTTCTTGAATTGTCGGCACCAGACACAGTATTCCAGCAGCAGTCATACCAGTGCCAAATACAGAGATAATATAACCTCCCTGCTTCTACTCGAGATTCCCCTTTTTATGCATCCCAGGATTGCATTAACTCTTTTGGCCACAGCATTACATTGGGAGCTCATGATCAGCTGATAATCACCACAATACCCAAATCTTTTTCAGAGTCACTCTGTCCCAGGATAGAGTTCCACATCCTGTAAGCTACATTTTTTGTTCCTAAATGTATACTTTTGTATTTAGCCATATTAAAACGCATATTGTTTGTTTGTGCCCACTTTACCAAGCAATCCAGATCACTCTGTATCAGTGACCTATCTTCTTCATTATTAATCACTCCCCTAATTTTTGGGTCATCTTCAAAGTTTATCAGTGATGCGGTGTACAACAGAAGACATGCCAAGAGGCATTAAATGGACACCCTTCTCATCCCTTGAAGACCTGGACTTCACAGATGAACTTGGTCTCTTATCACATACCCAACACCATATACAAGAAAAAAAAAACTCTATTCAACACATTCAGCAGCAAATTGAACTGAAAATCAACGACAATAAGACAAGTATCAGAGGGGTAGCCGTGTTAGTCTGAATCTGTAAAAAGCAAGTGGCGTCTGATGAAGTGGGCATTCACCTACGAAAGCTTATGCTCCAATACTTTTGTTAGTCTTAAAGGTGCCACAGGACCCTCTGTTGCTTTTCACAATAAGACAGATATCATGACCTTTAATAATGCCTCACCATCACCAGTATGGATAGAGGATCATGTTCTCACCAATGTAGAAATATTCACATACTTGGGCAGCACCATCCGCCAGGATGGTGGAACAAGCCAGAACATCCAGAACAGAATCAATAAAGTCAGGAACACCTTCAAGAGCTTAAATACAGTCTGGAAATCATCAAAATACAACACCAAAATCAAACTCAAGATTTATCACAGCTGTGTACTTTCAACATTACTTTATAGTGCAGAATGATGGGGAATGAGAAAGTACGACATGTCCAAACTATCTTCATTCAATACAACCTGCCTCAGAAAAATCCTCCATATCTTTTGGCCCAGAACAATCTCAAACCAAGATCTATCACACAGTGCAGCCAAGAAGATATGAGCACCGTCATTACCAGGAGGTATTGGAGATGGATTGGCCATGTGCTTCGGATGGAAACTGATTCCATCTCCAGAATAGCAATAAGATGGACACCTGAAGGCAGGCAAAAATGAGGCCACATGAAAACAACATGGTGAAGAGCTGTGAAATCATCCCTCCAGGTTTCAATAATATGAAATAGATCGCATTTATGCTCATAAATTAGCAATTCCACTTCCTGTTATCCAGGCTCCTAGCACAGGTGAATAGGCAATTCAGTAATTTCTTCTCTTCATATCCTTTGGTTCCTTGATTAATTTTGTTCTCAACATCTCCATTTTGTGCTGAGTGCTCATATCTTCATTTTTTACCATCCTTCTTTGCTGTTAGTTTAACCTTCCTTCCCCCACCATCTGCTTCAATCTGCATTGGATGTTGTGGATGGTTCCTCTAGAATTATGGCCTCTGCAATAATAATGAGAAGAGTCTAATGGCTATATAATTCTGGTTTAGCGCCCGCTATACAACAGGCTATAGAGGACTTCCCCTTTTATAGTCATTTTCTATTCTCAGACAAATCCAATGAGACATTACATTCATTTAAAGACTCCTGGGCAACTCTCCGTTCTTTAGGATTCTATACCCCTGCATCCAAAAGAAGACAGTGTAGACCTCCAGACACCCAGCACTACCAACAATACTATAAGCAGTAAGCAGTCACTCTACCTATCCAGACAATTTTGATTTTCCAAGAAGGAAGTATAGACTTCATAGAAGGAGGTCCTCTAGCTCTGGCATCAATCAGCAGGCATGTATGCAGCCATCTATGGGGGAAACCTCCCTTTTGTCTTTCCCACGAGCACAGCAACTCTGTTATTTGCAATCCACCTGCTATCTTCTCCTCATTTGGGAACAGACAATCCCACTTTTTTGATGCTTGGGAGGCCCTAACAACAGACATGTTTCCCATAAGAATCAAGAGACTGGGATATTCAGTCCAATTCTTCTTTATTCCCTCCTTCCCACTCTGTTCCCCTGTCCTTTTCAATGGCCCCATCTCCCAAGTCACTGCTTATTCAAAAGTTTTGAACTCTGTTCTCCTTAGAGGGCATAGAGTTTCAAGGAGGAGGTTTTTACTCGAGGTATTTTCTGATCCCCAAATCCATTTTGGCCCTTCAGTATAAATGAGATAATCAACTATGTGAGATTCTGCCTGTAAATTCCTCTCTAACCCCAAAATGATGTCTATTTGACTCAGGGAAAATGAAAGTGATTTCTACTAGAATTTTTCAAATCACTTATTTCCATAATATTGTACATTGCCAATTCAGTTATTGTACATAAGCACATTTTAAATCAGTTTAAGAGGTAAAGAGTGATTTAAAGCTCTTTATATCATATCATACTGATTTACAGTGCTTGCGCCTGAAGTATTAAAGAGATTTAATTATCTTACTTACAGTAAAGCGCTTTTGTCCAACCAACACTAGTTCACGACACCTTAACACGATAAAAAGGATTTTAAACTAGTTTAATGAATTACCTCACCAGTCAACTGTGGAATAAAACAGAGCATTACTATTCCATATATAGTATTTAAACACCTAAATAGAGCAGATACGTGTGCTGCCTTAACAGTAATATTAATAATATTCACTTTTATGACTCATTTATCTGTAGATTCCACAAATAGATCAGGGTCTAATTTTAAAGTTATACACACTTTTGATACTGGAGGTTTAATACTGGAGAAAAAAAAAGAGTGAATGCGACACTTTTTAAAAATTAATGATGTGCTAAGGGCTTAGGTGGCATCGTGGTTTAATTCACTAGTTGCTCACTTCTGGAGGCTTGATTTCAAATATGATTTAGGTGATATGTAAAATGAATTTCACAGTCTCATTCTAAATCTCAGTGAAGATTTGTCCACATCACAAAACTAGCAATGAATTTAGTACAAAAGATCCTGTACTAAAGAAGGGTCTAGTAGCAAGGAAGAAATAATGAGACAAATTGGAATAAGAGACACTCTTACAGATAGAAGGGGAAGTTTGGCGAAGGAATTTGCAGCTCTAAAATTCATGGGCGGGGGGGGGAATTAATATGCGTTTGGATGGCTCAGAGAATTGATAGTGGGATATAGTGTCTTTCATCTCTAGGTTACCAATTTGAATTGCACCCTAGTCAGAGTGACTGAAAATAGTTACTATCAGACATTTGTTTGGTAACTCAAGTAAAATGATTTAGTAGTCTCATCTGATTTCCTAGTGGACAGATAAGCAAAACAATTGGCAGGTTAGCTGGCAGTCTCAGCAGAGAGGGCAATGATTAAGCAGGCCGTGCAAGTCTTATATGCTTTCCTAGGAAGTGCAAGAATCACCTGTGTGAGATGCCATTTAGTCCCTTTCCTACTAACAAGGTTATCTCCCTTTTCTCTCCATGGGACTCATTCCTTTCTCCATCAGAGTTCTGCTACTCACTCCTTTTCACCATGAAAACTACTTTATTATCATGGCTGATACCAACATTTTGGATGCTGGCACTCATGGCTGCCTGTCTGCTTAGAAAGAGAAAGTGTGAGGTTTGTGTGCCTCCTCTTTATCAATTTCGTACATAACCCACTTCACATCTTCTCACTGGGTGGAATAACTGGTAACATAGTGCCTGCTTATGCCTATGCACGAAGACCTAAAGTCCAGGGAGGCCACATGGGTCACAGAGGTGTTTTTATTTCCTCTTACAGCTCTGCATGGCCATGCAGGCTGGTCCACAATCTGGTCCTCAATGGGGCTTCTTAACTTAATCATCCTTAAAATGAGAGCGTTGGTCTTAACTAAAACCTTAATAAAGCAAGCTTAAAAAGTGCCATCCTAGATCTAGTTTTCTAGTTCTCATTGAGACTTAAAAAGTACCTGTAGTATGAAATAAATAAGGCTTGAGACATTGCCTTAACTGGATTAGAAAAGTGATAACTTTTTATATGTACCATGGCCGTGAAATGCAGGTGGAGAAGTGATAAAGATGAGGAAAAAATCATTCCCTTCATAGTTACTTGAGCAGGGATAGTGAGCCTTCTACAAATTACTAAGGCAAAAAGACAGTTTCTGAACATTGGTGAAAACTCAGTCACTCCCACACACAATTTTTGTTTCCTATTGTAGAATTTAAAATACTACAGCCAACTACCTGGAGTGTGGGATTAGAATAGTAAAGTGAGGTCACAGCTCTTTTTGCTCATTTTTTGTTGATCCAGGGGATGAGGCCTGTACGTCTTCTACTGCGTATACATAATTTGTTCCCTCCTAAATAAACGCAGCTAAATCTTGCAATCAGAGAATTTGTAAACCACGGAAAAAAACCCAGCAGTTAAGAAATAAAGTAAAGTAAAAAAAAAAAAACTGACCGTAAGTGTCAGAGGGGAAAAGAGTGTCAGCTTGCCAGTCAGTTGAGAGAGTTAATTCAACTTCAGATAAGTAATTTTAAAGTCAAATGTTAGAAAAAAGAATAGAGGAGCAAAAGAGTAAATTCTCAGAGTTGTTTTAAAAGATAAACATTAGTGGTGTTTTGTTGTTTTAACTGGAGAAATGCAAAGGAAGCTTTTCATTTAGTTTTTGAAGACCACTGAATATACAACCATCAAGATAGGAAGAAGTGCAAGCGCTAGAGGTTTAAATGGGCCAGCAGCTTGTAGGCCAGACAATAATAGTCAACAGGGAATTTGGCAATTGTTACACTTTATTTTATAATCAGACAGCATTTACAAATCATAAAGGCCATTGTGTGCCATCAGTCTAAACATGGAAGTCTTACACGTCTTTGGGAGTATTATTGGGAACTCTGCCTACAAATCAATGGCAGAAAGTGGTTTTGATACTGTTAATTGTGGACACATCTCACAAAGAAAATGAAATAATTGTAGACCTCAATTGAAAACTGCTCATTCTGGAAAAGCATAGTATTGTACCTACTCAATATGAGCTTCAAGATTAAAATAATTTTGCTTTGGAACATATCCTTATGTTATTGTTTAAGGTTCAAACTGAGAGGTCCTTGTGTGAGCACACATGGAGAGAGTGATGAGCAAGCTGATGAAAAAAAGGTGGGAAGGAGGCTGGCCCATGGACCTGTCCTTCCCCTCCCCACTGTACCCCCCAACAATAAAGAGCCTCTGTAGGAGATTGCAAACTCCATGTGTGCAAAGCATTTTGGGCAATTATGCAGAGACCTACAGAGTCTTTATAGGTGCCTCTGAAATGAAGGCATTTTGCATTTGTTCTCCCCATGTCCATAAATACCCAGATGATAAAATACCAGCAGCTCTCAGAAGTCAAGAATAATCAAAAGAGAACAGTGGCACCTTCAGACTTTAAGCAAGTCACTCCATTAACAAAACACAAGGGCCTGCAATGATAAAAAAAATTCTTTTTGTTAAACATGTGTAAAGTTTTTATTAGGGGTGTCAAATGATTAAAAAAAGTAATCATGATTAATCATGAGATTAAACAAATAATCGCGATAAATCACAGTTTTAACCACGCTGTTAAGCAAAAATAGAATACCATTTATTTAAATATTTTTTATGTTTTCTACATTCCACACTTCTTTGGATTGTTATTGACCATAACCCTTCATCAGCATGGAAGCATGTCCTCTGAAACGATGGTCAAAGCATGAAGGGGCATACGAATATTTAGCATATCTGGCACTTAAATACCTTGCAACGCTGGCTACAAAAGTGCCATGTGTACGCCTGTTGTCTCTTTCAGGTGACATTGTAAATAAGAAGCAGGCAGCATTATCTCCTGTAAATGTAAACAAACTTGTTTGCCTTAGCAATTGGCTGCACAAGTAGTAGGACTGAGGCTCTAAAGTTACAGTACTTGTATGAGGTGAACTGAAAAATACTACTTATTTTGTTTCTTTTTACAGTGCAAATATTTGCAATCAAAATAATACTATATAGTGTGCACTGTACACTTTGTATTCTGTATTGTAAATGAAATCAATATATTTGAAAATGGAGAAAAACATCCAAAACATTTTTAATTCTATCATTGTTTAACAGTGTGATTAAAAATGCGATTAATCTCAATTATTTTTTTAATTGAGTTAATTTGTTTTGAGTTACTTGCTTGAGTTAACTGTGGTTAATTGACAGCCCTAGTTTTTATATTTGATTTTTTGTTACATTTTTTAAAAGTACAATACAGCTAATGAAAGCAAAAGTTTTTCAATATCTTTAGAGATCAATTTACTTTTGACTGGACTAAAGAGGGTTTTTTATTATCCCTTTCTCCCCACTTTGGTACCCAGCTCTCTCTCCTCTTCTGAGATGCTAGTAGTGGAGAAAACTCAAGCAAGAACAAAGTGGGATCAAGGGAAGGGGTGATGGAGTAGGGAGTATTGACCTGGGAATGTTGCGTGGGAGTTTTACTGGTACTGCATCAGTGCTGGATGGTGGTGGGATATCAGGGTTTGACTTCACTTGAGGGATGATACTTGAGCACATAAACTGAGCTGGGGGGGGGCTGGGGCCAGGTGACACCTTCTGCCCGGGAAAGTGGACAAAGGCTGGAGGAGGGGCTGGGGGGGGGAGGGTGTGTGTGGCTGGGTGAGGCTGCTGGAGGGGGTTTCAGTTTGGAGCTGGCTGGGGAAACAGAGGGAGGCTCCAGATGAAAGGAGCTAATGCCAAGCTTCTGAGGTGGAGCTGCTCCTGCAGGATTATGATATGGAAGTGGTCCATGTGAAGGGGAGTGCCAACATGATAGCTGATGCGTTGTCCCGGAGAGGGGGGCCTGAACTTCCCCAGATCACTGGTTGGAATGACCCCGCTCAGTTCAGTCTTGAAGGAGGGGAGAGATGTGACGGAGTAGGGAGTGGGGAGTATTAACCTGGGAATGTTGCGTGGGAGTTTTACTGGTACACCTCTACCCTGATATAACGCTGTCCTCGGGAGCCAAAAAAATCTTACCGCATTATAGGTGAAACCGCATTATATCGAACTTGCTTTGATCCACTGGAGTACGCAGCCCCGCCCCCCCGGAGCGCTGCTTTACTGCGTTATATCCGAATTCGTATTATATTGGGTCATGTTATATCGGGGTAGAGGTGTACTGTCTGCATTGGTGCTGGATGGTGGTGGGATATCAGGGTGTGACTTCACTTGAGGGATGATACTTGAGCATGTAACCTGAGCCCAGGAGGGGGTTGGGGCCAGGTGACACCTTCTGCCCGGGAAACTGGACAAAGACTGGAGGAGGGGCCGGGGAGACTGCTGGAGAGGGTTTCAGTTTGGAGTTGGCTGGGGAAATGGAGGGAGGGTCTGGGCTCCCTACCCCCCAAGATGGACCTGACTGAGGGGTCCTGTTTTCTGTACCTTCAAGCTCTATTGTGGACTGTGTTCCTGTTGTCTAATAAACCTTCTGTTTTACTGACTGGCTGAGAGTCACGGTGAATCGCAGGAAGTGGGGGGTACAGGGGCCTGACTTCCCCACACTCCGTGACAGAAGGATCCAGAGAGGATACGGCTGGAGGGAGTAGAGCTGGGGAAGGAACCGACTCAGGACTCCTGAGTTCCAGGAGTATAAGTGAAGAAAGCTCTATGGGAGGAGGAAAGAAGGATGCAGGGAATACAGAAAGAGGAAAGGGCTAAAGGAGCAGGGAGAGCAGGCGGGAAGGGAGGGGAGGAATGCGGGGCAGGGGGATAAGAGAGCAGAATGAACCAAAGAAACCACAGGGCAAGACAGAATTGGCACTGCTAATTTCTCTCCAAACAGTCTCTCTGGAAACTCTAAATCACTTTCATTTTCCTTCTGAAAAGTTTGCAGATTGTATGAACAAATTAGCTTTCCTTTTCTAGATTGCATTTATGTTTCATCTTAATCCATCAAAAATGTTAAAGAAACTGTGGAGAAACATCTGTCATAAGCACCTTCAAAAGTACGATTTGTCCAGCTTCCTCAGTCATGCAGAAGGGAGTTTCCTGGCTGGACTGTGTGCTTTGGGAGCAACATGGAGATGATGAGGTTCACAACTGTTGGTCACAGTAGTGAAAAAGCTCCTGAATGATTTCAGTAGTGCTTGGTATACTCTGAGATCGCCTCAAACCTGAATGGCACAAAAAGAAAATAGAACTAAGAATTTCCTTTTGGGTCCTAATGAAGGACATGATATTTGCAGTTAGGCTATCCAAATCAATAATTTTGGGACTGAGAAGAGCAGAAAACTGAGGATGTTGCAGATCACCATTCCAGTCACAGTGCTTACAGTCTTGTCACAGGGAATGACTCAGCTCAGAATAATGGACTCCTGCATTAGTATTTTGTGTATTTGTTGACATTGTTGCCAAGGAGTTGGAGAATTTTCTGAAATATGGGCCCAAAAATACACTGTATATAAGCAAAACTGTTCAGAATTGGCTACTTTAATGTTTGAGAAATAACAGACACTTATGAAATACATTAATAATTCAGAACTTGTGAACATGACTGCAGATGAAACATCAGACAGTAGAAAGGTTTGACAGCTGGGTGTGGCACCAGACTGTAGAGAGAGCAGGTTGCTAGGTTTGGCACCTAGTGGGGGTAAAATATAGGTAATATAACAGTGACTATAACAAGAATTTATATTTATTAATTGGCACATCAATATGGCACTAATATCTCAAGGTTTCTTTACAAATCATGAGACTAGGCTACTAGACAGCAAGTATGAAAAATCGGGACAGAGAGTGGAGCATAATTGGTGCCTATATAAGACAAAGCCCCAAATATCAAGACTGTCCCTATAAAATCGGGACATCTGGTCTCCCTACATGAGACAAAGAGAGTGCATGCCTGCAAACGTAAAGCAATGCTCAGTCTTGAGCAATGGGAGATGCATACTTAAAAACTCTAGAAGTGAAGAAGCTTCAAAAAAAACTGGCTCTTGCAATGAATTCTGCACGTGAATCTCTGCATGTGGCTGCATTGTTCAAGGACTGTTCACCTAATTTTGTTCAAACATTTCAAAAATATCATTTTTGAGCTGGGAGCATGCACTGGAATTTTAAGCCTCAAAGAATATTTCGGTAGGTGAAAGTTGTGGGTGGAAGAAAAACAGGAAAGACTGTTACAGTCTTTCCATGGAAGTTGCTACTGTGACCATGTAATTAATGGATCAGCAACAGAATAAAAGCCTCATTGCAAATAAATTGTGTTTCTATCTTGAGCTGTGTGATTCTTATTGGCAGAGATTTGTAAACTGTGAAATAAAGAACGAATATGGGGGTCCTGGCAGACTTGGTTGCAAGCAAACTACAGAATATGGCATCATTACTTGGTATATCAGTTGTGAAAGCTTCTCATTTCCTGCGTGCTTAGGCAAATGAGGGATCTGAGCTATATTTTATATTTTACGGATATACTTTCTGGCAGTCAGCTGTTTTTAGACTGACAATAAAATTTCTAATTGTTGTTTGTGTTTCAGGAAGTTTCAACTGCAATTTTTATCAACTCACTAACTGTACTTCTGCTGCTCAACAATGTCAGGCCATAGAAAAAGTGAGGGATGAAATAGGAGAATGTCCTTTCAGGGGGCAGGAAGAGGGACTAACTGATAAAGCTGTTATATATTTCTATGAATCAGACAGTAGAGAATTGGCCTAAATAAGAGCAGGTCATCTTTAACTATATCTCCCAGTGCTCTCCTCAATCTCTTGGACAACAAACTTTCTCTTTCTTTGCTGAATTTTTCAGTATCATTGTCTTCCCCCATTCTTTATTTTCTTCCATAGACACATTTACCTGATTATTTCTTATGCAGCCATTTTCACATGGCTGTCCTGAATTTGGGATGTTTTTATTCATTTTCTGCCTTTTTAAAAAAAACATTGCTCCCATTTAGTGCATCCCAGACATTAAATTACATGAGGGAGCCACATCCAATGCTTTGTCCATCCGTGTTACACAAACACAAAGTTAGAACAGAGAGGAAGTTATTCACAAAGAGGGGCATCTCTTTGTGTGTCAAACAGCCACACTTTTTTCATTCCCTCCTTGCAACACAAACTTTTTTATGCAACGTGTTTCACGGCTAATTCATCAGAGAAAGAAGTTTGGGGAAAAAATCTGTGCTGCCTTCTTGAGACTAGAACAACTGGACTGAAAGCCTGGCCCCACTGAAGTCAATAGGTCTTTTACCATTGACTTCAATGAGGCCAGGATTCCACTCCTGCTGCATTACTTGTTTCAGCAGTATTGTTTATCTAATGTAATGTGGAATGCAAACTCCCTGGGGCAGGGACAAATCTGTGTAGAGTACTGAACACACTGATGGCACTCATAACAAACAATATTTTTATGATAACTTCCTCCAGTTTTCAACTGCTGTTTCTTAATTGATATTTGTATGGCAGAGATGATGCTAGCGGCTAAGTAGGATTGTGTGTGTCATGAAAAAAAGTAACTGATAGGATTCTGCAATGGATTGTATGGACATGGATAGTAATTGCCTAAGCTGACTGAGATAGCCTCAAAATTCCCTATATGTTGAAGATTCTTAATGTGTGCTTAATGATCATGCAAACAATCTCACTAATTTCAGTGGGATTACTGATGTGGAAAAGGGATGGCAGGATCAAGACCTAAATTTGGCAATTCCTGCTGTATTGCAGTGTAGACTGGTGGCAAATTATTCTCCTTTCAGGGGGCAGGAAGAGGGAGTAACTGATGAAGCTGTTATATATTCCTATGAATCAGACAGTAGAGAGTTGGCCTAAAAGCAGGTCATCTTGCATTCATCCCAGGATATGAACCATTTCATCTCCAAGATGTAGCTGACCTCTCTTGTCTCATGGAGCAGGAGTTCCTAGGTCCCTTCCAAACCAGGATCTTGATATGGCAGCATGATTCACAGCTGCAATGCTGCTGGACTACCCACTTCAAAAATAAATAAATAAATAAATAAATAAAAGGAGCCATACAATATGCATTCTGGTTGCTGGTAAAAATCAAGCATTTTGTATAAGTATTTTTTTAATTTGCGAGACCATAAAAATGAAATGTTAATTTCAGCTTTAACAATATGTAATTAGTAACCGTTCCTTTACAAAGTTTTTATTGGCGTGGGTTGCATGGCATTGTATACAAAATGTCCTATGAAGTGTTTCCTTTTTATAATTTCTTTTAAACTTCATTATCTTTTTGATGATGCAGTAATTTTCCTTTCAATCTTTGATCTACTTTTAGCTGACTTCTTCACTTTATCTTTTCTCTGCAGCAATACATGCTCTTACCCCTTTAATTTTGGTAACTTTAACTGGAAAATTTACTTTTGAGAAGTACACCTCTACCCCAATATAACGTTGTCCTCGGGAGCCAAAAAATCTTACCACATTATAGGTGAAACTCCATTATATCAAACTTGCTTTGATCCGCTGGAGTGCACAGCCCCGCCCCCCGGAGCGCTGCTTTACCGCGTTATATCTGAATTCATGTTATATCGGGCCGCGATATATCAAGGTAGAGGTGTATATGAAGGTATTTTTAGGTATGCTAAATTAACTCCTTTAAAGGCTAGTAGCCCAATCCATCTACCATTAAAATTAATGGAAATGTCCCCCCTTTGGAAATGGATAAGAGTATAGCTGGACAGATTATCAAAAGAATATGAAAATGGCAAGACTGATTCAAGGCAATCTGTTGGAAACAGCTAGCCTGAATAACTAGTGAAATCTATTACAGAGGGGTGCCCCTTCTATTAATTGAGGAAAGGCCCTAATCATTTTAAAACTAAACCAGTCTTTAAGATTTTGAAGTATTCGGTAGAATATTTTTGCTCAATAGTTAAAAAGTACAGACAGCTACTGTAATATTTTGTAAGCGAAACTGTCTGAGACTGTCTCCTCCTTATGAAATATTTTGTCAAATATAATCCATGACCTATTGTTCATTTCTGCTGAAGGACAAGTAGGAGTCATAACTGTGTCCTTTTTAGGATCCACAAAGCCTCCATAAATGCATTACAAATGTTGACATGGCCAAATGATTGAATTTGGGGGTAATGCTTACCCTAAAAAGAGAGTGATATAGTGATGTTGGAGGTCTTCAGGTGATAGAGACTATCAAGGCGTGTCTTCTGGGTGTCTTCTTTGGGAAAGGACCCAGAATATCCACAGCTACTCGCTGAAATGGGATCTCAATTATGGGTAGTGGCTGGAGAGGGGCTTTGACCTGGTCTTGGGGCTTTCCCACTCATTGGCACACCTCACAAGACCGGACATAATTAGCAACGTCCTTGCCCATTCCCTCCCAGTGGAAGGACTTCCCCAACCGGTCTTTGGTTCTGTTCACCCCAGAATGGCCATTGGGATGATTATGAGCTAAACTCAAGAGCTTTACCCGATACTTAGTGGGAACTACCAACTGTCTTTGAGGATGCCAGTCTTCCTGGTGCCCACCAGAAAGAGTCTCCTTGTATAAAAGTCCTTGTTCTACAACAAACCAGGATTGGTTAGAAGAGCTGAGAGGTGGTGGGGCTCTCCGTGCAGCCGCCCAAGCTTTCTGAAGACTGTCATCTGCTTCCTGCTCGGCCTGGAACTGTTCCCTTGATTCTGGAGACATCAGTTCCTCCTTGGACTGTGGACTTGGGCTTGGTCCCTCTGGAAGCGATGCAGGTGCTGGGGCTGTTTCCGTTGACTGTGAACCGCTGTCCGCTGGTGCACTATGTTGTATTTCAGGCTCTGACTGAGCCTCTTGGGTAGGGTTATCTGCTGCTTCTGCCAGTTCAGGCTTGCTGGTGCCCTCTGGCGTTGGAGTTGTAGATGGGTTTGCAAACGCTGTACTCAGTGCTGGCAATGGTTCTGGCGCTGGTTGTGTTGCCAGTTCCGGTTCTGGGACTGGCTTTGGCTGGGTCTCTGGGATTGGATCCACTACGGCTCTTGCAGTCGTTGGCAGGGGATCCAGTTCACCACCTTTGTCTGGGTCTCTGGTAACACAGATGGGGCCCTGGTGGATGGCTCAGGAACAGGGATGGGGGTGAAAGCTTGCTTAGCCTGGCTATAGGTGACTATTCCCACCCTCTTGGCTAGCTTCACATGGTTGGCCAAGTCTTTCCCCAGCAGCAGGGGGATGGGATAATTGTCATAGACTGCAAAAGTCCACATTCCTGACCAGCCCTTGTACTGGACATGCAACTTGGCTGTAGGCAAGGTTACAGAGTGTGACATGAAGGGTTGAATTGTCACCGGAGCCTCCGGGTTGATGAGTTTGGGGTCCACTAGGGATTGGTGGATAGTTGACACTTGTGCCCCAGTGTCCCTCCATGCGATAACCTTCTTTCCGCCCACTCTCAAGGTTTCTCTTGCCTCCAAGGGTATTTGAGAGGCATCTGGGCCTGGGGATCTTTGGTGTGATTGTGGTGTAATGAACTGTAATCGGTTGGGGTTCTTGGGGCAGTGGGCCTTTATATGTCCCAGTTCATTACATTTAAAACATCGCCCTGCTAAGGTATCACCAGGGTGATGTTGGTTGGTGGAGACTGTGTGGTGGGGTGAGAAGGCGTCTGGGATTTCCCTTGGGATGTAGGAGGGGCCTTGGGTTGTCCCCGGTGGTAAGGTTTTGTTTCGGGTCGCCCCTTCTGATATTCGCTCCAACTGCTACTAGTTTTTTTCTTTTCTGCCACCTCCACCCATTTGGCTCCAATCTCCCCCACCTCGGTTACAGTTTTGGGCTTCCCATCTAGGATGTATCTTTCTATTTCTTCAGGAACACCCTCTAAAAACTGCTCCATTTGCATTAGGAAGGGCAACTCTTCTGTAGATTTAACACTTGCTCCAGATATCCAGGCATCCCAATTTTTCCCAATGTGGTAGGCATGCTGGGTAAATGACACATCTGGGTTCCACCTTAGGGCTCTGAACCGCCGACGGGCATGTTCAGGGGTTAGTCCCATTCTGATTATGGCCTTGTTTTTAAAAAGTTCATAACTGTTCATGTGTTCCTTAGGCATTTCAGCCGCCACCTCTGCTAAGGGTCCACTGAGCTGCGGCCTCAGCTC
This sequence comes from Trachemys scripta elegans, assembly GCF_013100865.1. NCBI lineage: Eukaryota > Metazoa > Chordata > Testudines > Emydidae > Trachemys > Trachemys scripta. Next base: position 51,926,956 of record NC_048301.1, on the reverse strand, counting down.
TACCATGTACTGGTCTGTAGTGATGCTGTACCCAAGGCAGGCCCTTTCAAAATTTTCTAAGAAGGCCTCAGTATCATCCCCTGCCTTGTAGGTGGGGAATTTTCTGGGATGGGAAGCGGTACCTGGAGAGGGGTTGCTAGGATTGGCTGGATTATTCTGCCTAGCCCTTGCTAATTCCAGTTCATGCTTCCTCTCTCTTTCTCTCTCCTCCATCTCTTTTTCTCTCTGCTCCTTAGCTCTCTCAGCAGCTTCTTTCTCGAGTTTTTTTTAATTGGAGCAGTCTCTGATGTTTCTTTTCTTTTTCTTATGCTTCTAGTCTGGCCAGTTCTAGTTTGTTAGCTGCTTTACTGGTAGTCATTTTCCTGTTTTCTTGTGCTGGGCCACACCCATCTGCAGTTCACTGAAACCGGGATGCATTCAGCTCAGGGCTGCTTAGGTAACAGAGACTTTCTAACTAGCTATCCCCGAGAGGTAGAAAGAAAAAAAAAAACAATTCAGCGTGTAAATTCCTTTTGCTAGCTGTTTGCTCACTGCTTGAACCCTTCTCTTAACAAAGACTCTTGTTAAAAAAACGTAACACCTCTGCATTCAGGCAAGGATAGATAAGATATGCATCTACCTTCAGCTCTGCTTTCTAAGCAGCTAGAAAGGAGAAACAAAAAATCTTACTGGCTTTTGGTTTAAAATGATCCCACCGCTCTGCCACCATGTCAAGGCTCCTTCTCCACTCTGAACTTTAGAGTACAGATGTGGGGGCCTCCATGAAAACTTCTAAGCTTAACTACCAGCTTAGATCTGGGTCCACTGCCACCACTCCCAATATGCTAATTCCCTTTCCTGGGTAGCCTTGAGAGACTCTTCACCAATTCCCTGGTGAAGACAGATCCAAACCCCTTGGATCTTAAAACAAGGAGAAATTAACCATCCCCCACTCCGTTCTCCCACCAACTCCTGGTGGATCAAGATCCAACCCCCTTGGATCTAAAAACAAGGAAAAATCAATCAAGTTCTTAAAAAGAAGGCTTTTAATTAAAGAAAAAGGTAAAAATCATCTCTGTAAATCAGGATGGGAAATAACTTTACAGGGTAATCAAACTTCAAGACCCCAGAGGACCCCCCTGTAGCCTTAGGTTCAAAGTTACAGCAAACAGAGGTAAACACCCTAGTAAAAAGTACATTTACAAGTTGAGAAAACAAAGATAAAACTAACACGCCTTGCCTGGCTGTTTACTTACAAGTTTGAAATATGAGAGACTTGTTCAGAAAGATTTGGAGAGCATGGATTGATGTCTGGTCCCTCTCAGTCCCAAGAGCGAACAACACTAAAAAAAGAGCACAAACAAAAGCTTTCCCCCCACCAAGATTTGAAAGTATCTTGTCCCCTTATTGGTCCTTTGGGTCAGGTGTCAGCCAGGTTACCTGAGCTTCTTAACCCTTTACAGGTAAAAGGATTTTGGAGTCTCTGGCCAGGAGGGATTTTATAGTATTGTACACAGGAGGGCTGTTGCCCTTCCGTTTATAGTTATGACAGAGACTTGAACTACAAATCTGAAATCTTGGGGAAAATGTCATCCCTTGAATGCAAGTCTGAGTTATTCAGGTTCTGAATTATTCAGGAGCTGTCTTTAGTCTGTCTCTCTTCACAATGTGTATCCCATTCTTGAGGGCTGATCAGAAAAGCCTTCCATTTAAAAATATCATCTTGACTTATTCTCAGTACAGTAATATTGCATTTGATGGCTTTTCTTGAGCTCACTGCAGTAAAACAACATGAGGGTCATGCAATATGAGAACAAAAGTCTTTTTAGATAAAAATGAAAAAAACTTATGTTGTTTATGTGACAAGTTTTCAACTAATGGAAACACTGATTTCCTTTCAGTTATTTTAAATGGCCAAATCCAATAAAATTATTACTCACATTTAAGTCTTTGATTTGCGTAAACAATTTAAAGCTCAGTGCAGCAATTAAATTTTTTTTCAGTCTGCATCAATATTTGCACATCAGTTAGTGATGGGAGTGGAAGACAAAACAGCTGCAAGAACAAAAAATTTATTTTTGATGGCAGTCATGAACAGATGTTTTTTTGTAGAATGGTATACCTGCATCAGAGTTTTTCAGCTACTGAACGTTCGTTTTCTTTTTCTCTCCACCTTTCTTGCTGGGCCTTTTTCTTTCACTCTTTAAAGGTGGTAGGGTTCTGCCAGAGTTAACCATTACTTTGAGCCAGCACTACACCAGCAGGGAAATACATAATAGAAACACAGCTTGTCCAAACAAAGATAATTTATTTGTTTCTTTTGGACAGTTAGTACAGTTAATACCTTTGGCCTCATGAGATTTCTCTTTACTACCTAAGCAGTTAGAAATTAACTAGCCTCTTGATGATTTTTAAAATAGCTGTTGATAGGCTACATTGTTGGTTTTGTAAAGCAATCTGTATTTCACAAGCACAAGGTCAGTTTTCATCTCTTTGTTCTCCTTGCTAAAACACTTTTAATAATGGAAATTTTGTCATGGGATTATAATGGGCCTGTAACCATGTTCTTGTCCCAAGGGTTACATCTATGAATCAATCTTCTGTCTCTCAAGCAAGAAAACCTTTTAATCTGGGTGTGTTAAGAATAAGGTCTGTGAAGCCAGCCAGTTTTAGGTCACACACTTTTGATTTAATTCACAACAGTAGGGTCAGTTTCCTCAGGTTTGTTATCTTTTAGGCTATGTATACACTAGGAGTAGGCTAGGGGGTGTGATTCCCGGCTCATATACACATATTTGCACTAGCTCTCATCAATCTAATACAAGTATAAATAGTAGTAGCGGTAGCACAGACATGGCTTAGCTGGACTGGGTAAAAACCAGCCTGAAACTGGTGGGTATGTACTGGGCATGGCTGCAGCTGCTGCCTGTGCTACCATGGCTACATTGTTTACACTCATGCTGAATTCACTCCCACATGATGAGAGCTAGCTGGGAATCAGACCCATAGGTCGTAGTGTAGATGTAGCTTAATTTTGCTTGTAACCAGAAAACTACAAGCAAGCCCTATAAGCAGATGCAGGGCTAATTACAAGCTTCACAGTGACATTGGTATGTTTCACTTCTCTCTTCTCATTCACAGATAGACCAGATCAGAAAACAGAATTTCCATTTTGTGGGAAATGCCAATATTTCAAAATTTGTTTTCATTCCAAATCAGAAGGAAAAGCCAAAATTTTAGAATTTCCCACACAACAAAAAATCCCCCAAATTTTGATTTGGAACTATTGAATCATTTTGGCTTGATAATATCAAAACATTGTAATAAAATAAACTATAGTAGAACCTCAGATATACAAACACTTGAGTTACGGACTGATTGGTCAACTGGACACCATGTAAAACCAGAAGTAACCAATCAGGCAGCAGCAGAGAGACACATACAAAAAAAAGCAAATTTTGTACTGTGCCTGTATTGCATCTTAAAAGTAGGCACATCTGGGATGCCTGTTCCCACCCCACCTCCACCGTGGGGAAAGCCATTTACAGCCTCAGTAAGAGGTAAAGACACTGGAGCCGCCAGCCCAAGGCAGTTGGAGCCAGCAGAGCAGAAGCAGTGCTGGGGTCTACACTGCTTTCACCCCTCCTGCCCTCCCAAGAGGGGGGACTCACTGTTTTCACACCCCCTCTCCTGACCAGGTGGAGGATGCGCTGCTTACACCCACACTCACCCCCAGCCGGGAGGGGGACAAGCTTGAAAGAAACTGCCTGCAGGAGCAGAGGAGGGAGCTCAGCTGCTGCCAAAACCTGACCTGGCCTGTCAGCTGCTGGATCCAGAGCCCAAACTGTGCTTTGTTCAAAGTTACGAACATTTCAGAGTTACGGACAACCTCCATTCCTGAGGTGTCCATAACTCTGAGGTTCTACTGTACTCTAAACAAAATAAATAGAAATTATAAAATCCAAATGAAACATTTATTCTTATCAAAATGTAATGCGGACCCACACAGGAACATTGGCAATAAGGATCAAACTTGGGCCCCTTTGAGCTTAATGCAAAAGCCTCTACTGCGTGAGCTAGAAGAGACCTCTCTCTAAGCCAGGGGTCGGCAACGTTCGGCACGCGGCGCGCCAGGGTAAGCACCCTGGTGGGCCGGGCCAGTTTTATTTCCCTGCTGATGCGGCAGGTTCAGCCGATCTGGGCCCCCACTGGCTGCGGTTCGCCACCCCGGGCCAATGGGGGCAGCGAGAAGCCGCGGCCAGCACATCCCCCACAGTGGGGGCCGCGATTGAACCTGCCGCGTCAGCAGGTAAATAAAACTGGCCCGGCCCGCCAGGGTGCTTACCCTGGTGAGCCGCGTGCCGAACATTGCTGACCCCTGCTCTAAACCAAGGCTGTAACTGGTTTATCAAGCTCTAGCTGGCCCAGCCACCACTAGAAGGGGACAGAGTGCCACTCTGAGCAAGTACAGGGTTACAAAAACAAAATGTTTTTGAAATGAAATGAGAAAACTCTAAAGAATTTATTTAACTTTTTCTCATCTCAAAGTTTTCATTGAAATCAATGCATTCCTGTGAAACACTGAAATTTTGATGAAACTGCATTTTCCAACAAAAAACTGTTCTGATAAAAATGTTTTGTCCATCTGGACTCAGATTATTTTGGATCTGTTCACTCCCCTGGGCCCTCTTCCCCTCTTACTTATCTGGTGCCATTTTCTAGTGAAAGCCCAATAGCTTCTGAGCCCCTCCCTTTTAACCTTTTTGGGAGTAGAGGGATGGCTAGCTAGCCCCTCTATCTAGAGCCTTCCTGTCGAAGGATACAAATCAAATAGGCATGCTACATATAATCCCCTATACATATGAATTTGGGAGGCAATTTGGGGGGACAAACAATCTACTTGCCTCTCCTTCATTCAGCAGAAAGCAAGGAAAATGTAGGCTAGAATTAATGTGGTATATGCATAGCACATTCTGTCTTTTGAGTATTACAATGTACAACCTTAATGTGTTCTTTCTGTATGGAATGTATATAGTTAGCAAAATAGAGAAAACAGGGATTAAAGTTGGTTGGTAAAAATATTACATGTAGTTATGTTTTCCATTTTCTTTGCAGCAAAAGAATCAACATATGAAGGGAGGAATAAAGGACTGTGGGGAAAGAATCTTTTTTTTTTTTTTTTCACTTTATAGTACCAAAGAATCTCAAAAGGTTGCACCTGGTTTAGGTAACAGAAAAAGGAGCACATCAGAGTCTGTGATGAAACTATTGAAGCAGAGAACAAGTGAAGAGTCCATCAGGAAGCTATGTTTATGAACAATTATATGAAAGGCTAATCACAATAATACCAAACCTTGCTAAGCATTAATGAATCTTTAGGGGGTATGTTGATGGCCTATTTCAGCTCAATAATGGAAACATATTTGGGCTTAGCCAAGTCTTTGCTGAATTTGACATAATGATGCAAGAACACCTATACAGAATGATGAAAAAGAAAACAAAGACCATTATATTCAAATTTAGCCTAGCAGCTTAATGGTTGCAAAGGTAAAGGAAAATATTTTCAGGAGTGCTTGTGCACTCTGCTGTCATTAGGGACAAAACACCAGAGTTCAGCTAGATAGACCTTTTATCAGTCATCTTGCATTTTATTCTTAAAGAGAATAAAATGAGTCATGTTTGAACAGTCTTTCTTTTTTTTTTCCAGTAGATTATATAATTCAATATAGGACTGTGGTATCAAAAATATTAATAACCCAGAAAACCCAGGGCAAATGGACCTTTACCATCAGTGGTATTTACTAAAATATTTGATTGTTAACTAGATATTTTCTCCTTTACTCTGCCCCTTCTGGCCAATTCATTCTTTGATTCCACAATCCCGTGTTTGTCATTTTACAGTTACTTCTAAGGTATTGAACTTTGCTGGCACTTATGGAATCAGTGTGAAAGAGATTGATTATAAAAGAAGAAATTTTCCATTTTCTATATTTTCTGTGCACAAATATTTTGACAATTTGCGATGATAGGAAGGGAAATACAAACACATCACAGTTAAATGCATATTTTCAAAAATATATTTTTCTTACATTTTTATATATGTTTGCACATAGATTTGGCATATATATATATATGCCAAATCTATCTGTGATATCAGATCAACTTCAAAAGAGCTACACCAGGGATGAATTTGGCCCTATCAGTTCCATCTAAGACATACCCACCCACTCTCCCTCCCTCTTTCTATCTGCTGGTAGGATTGTTTTGGGGAAGGAGAAGCCCAGTTGGGTGCTGGGATTCCCTCTGTATGGGGTAATCAGGCTCTTGTTCCCTTCAGTCAATAACTGAACGACCTCCTCCCTATTAATGCCTTGGACAGCAGGGTCAATGCCATTCTCTGGAGTCAATTGATGTATTCTACTGGGTGCAATCTCCTATCCAGCACAACTGCATCCAAATTTGTAAACATTGTGTCCTGCCACCACTCTCCTTTTAAAATGTAATATGAATTAGAACAGTAGGCAGAGGCAGGGTTCCCATGGTCCAGATCAAAGAGAAGAATTTTACCCTTAATGTTCATACAGACAATGTAATACTTTCTCTGAATGGATGTAGATTAGTATGTTGGCAGACAAACAGTAATATCAAATTAAGAATCTTACAAATTCCTAATATACAATTATTGTCCTATCAAAACTTCATGACCTTTACATGACCTAAAAATACAATTTAACATCTCATATTAATTACTTTCCTTTTTAAAATATATCTTTAAAACCCTAGTAAAAAGCTACTGGAAAGTAAATAACCCCAAAGAGAGTATTGTGAAGTTAGTCATAGGAGTGCCTCTCTTTTTTGCGTCTCAAGAAGATGGAACATAAAGTAAGTACTTCAGCATTGCTAGTCAGAAATCTAATCTAAACCTGCGCACAATGTATCTGATGAATGACTGAATTTGTATACAGTACATGCATTAATTTGCATGTTCACTGCTGGTGCTGTTTTTGGCACATCTTTATAAATGAGATATTAATGTTTTTAGAAAGCTTTTATGAAGAATTTAAAATAAATGTTACCCACTATATGTATTTTCATTGACTTCATGATAATCTTGGATAATGAGTTCAAAATCTCATCCAGGTATGTTACAGCTGACAAGGCGGAATACCATTCCATTTGTTGAGGCTGTAAATGCACCATAAATCCTGTAAGCGCCTTACATTAAGGTTCTGGGTATGATGGATTTCTTCACCTGTTCCCCCCTCCCCACCAAGTGTTTATCAGTCAAGAACAAATTTGTTCTGGAGATGTTGAGACTATTCCTTAATTATTTACTGAAGGTATCTTCTGCAGCAAATGATGTTCAGGCTGGACCTATAAGGGACTATAAAAACAACCAACTCACATTTCAGGAACCAGACATGGAAAGAAGTTTCCATGATACCTCTGTAATTGTTAGTGCAATGTAAAAAATTGGTGTGGTGTTTTTGTTATTGCTGTTTGATTGTTTAATAGGATATGCCTATTAAACAATCAATTTGAAAACTGCTTCCATCCATGGATATTAGTAAGTTACTTGTATCTTGCATCTCACTGAACCCTAACAAATCAATCACAGAAAAGCTGATTAAGTGATCCTATCTACTTAAGTGACTAACACAAGGACTTGGAATTCCCTGATAGTGCACTATAGTTCAAAATTGTTTGGTGCTAACCTATCCCCTGAAGTAGGTTAATAACATGGTGAAGAATATGCATCGATACTGAGAAAACAAATGAAAGAAATAGAATCCCCTTCCCAATTCTCCACTGAAATCATACAAGTTATACCAGCAGAGAATTTGGCCCAGAATATCGTGATTCATTTGCTTGCAATTCCTTTCATTTAAAACATATTTTTAGTAATTTTTTCTGATACTGAAGCAGCTGAGCCAAATAATTTATCATACTTACCAAGTTATGGTCCTGATCCTTCAAACATTTGCTCATTTACTTTATGCACATGAGTTGTGCTATTACATTCATGTTAGTATGAGTCTCCTTAAAACTTTATAATTTTTTGCTTGAAATACACATGTATTTTCATGAGCCTTGTATAAACTCAATTTCTCAGTAGGTTATTTTAAAAATAAACTTATCCCAAGGTGTTTGAGTATACCTTCTCATATTCATTTTCTATACTTTCTTCATCAAAGCAGCTATGATTATATCACTTGTGAACACATTCTTTAATACTGTCAACTAACTCAGTTTTATGTTCAGGTGATGCTCACAATAGTACATTAGGAGAATACTGTTCTATAGTATTGACATTAATTTTAGCTTTTGAGAGAAATATGGTGCAATGAAATGTCTTCCACAATACATTATTTTTTGATGGTAGAAATCTTCTTTACAAGATACTATCCATGTAGTTACAGTGTTTATATTAAAGATGGACCCATGCCGCAAAATTTAGAGCTGGATCCAAATTTGAAATGTCATCTGTTCAGATCAATGATTTGGAATCAGTTCATTATAAAGAGATCGCCTAACCATGATGTTTAGATCTGAATTTGGATTTCAAACTCTCTCAAAATATGGGAATGTTCAGATCCAGCAGTTGAATGTAGACTTCATCACTAATAGATATGTAAACAATTATCTATGACAATTAGATATTGAGTGTATCTATGTTTTAATCCATAGGGATAGATCTTTGGTAGGAGAAATTCAGTTAAAGTCAATGGAGCTACACTTATTTACATCATCGGATAATCTGGCCCAGCATGTACAAGAAAATTTGATAAAGGATTAATTTAATAATATAAGAAAGGCATGTGTTAAATATAGGTTGCATAACATTGTTATAAATTACTTTTATAAGCAGGGGCTTTTAGACAATTATTGTTTAGTAATGTAGCTATGGACAATGTTTGATAGGTTTTTGTCTTTTCTCCTTGTATGAAAAATGGTAGCCAAAGATCTATGGAAAAAGGGACCATAATGGCCATTTGATTTTGCTGTTTGTTATTCAGAGGTGTGGATATATTATCCACAATACAGTATTTCGCAGGTACAATGGGCCAGATTCTTGGCCTAGCTATGGCTGCTTTATGTCACTGTACATTCCACATTTTGTTATGGCATATCTTTTATTATACAGACAGCCATATTTATGAAGTTACACATTTCATAAGACCATAATGAATAGAAAATAGTGTGTATATAGAAATACATACGTGCAAAATGTTGCTGTTGGAACCTTAACTTTTGTATTTCCTGACCATTTCTGATTTAAATTGCAACCCCAGCATTATATTCATGCAGTTTTTTCATCTTATTTCCTAGGAGTGTATTTAGCTGTTTTTGTTGTTGTTATTGTTTTAAAGGAAAATAAAAATCTTGAGCTATTCAGCTTGCAGAACTGTTTGGCTTTGTTCAGAGTGTCTTAGAAATGTATACACACTTTCCACCAGTATTTAAGTGCTCGATCAAATTTAAGGAAACAGATTTTTTTTTTTCCTATGGAAGGCATTTCTGACATTTAACAAATCCTTTCTGAATTGGTGTATGGGTCTGGCTAGCAAGGTGCTAGTACAGTTTACCTTGTCTGTGTAGACAGGAATAAACCATACTATAACCCATTTTACAAAGTCAAGTTACAGACTAGGACCCCGAGTTTGCTTCCATCAAAGTCAATTGCAAACAGCTATTGACTTCAGTGGTGCAGGATGGAGCTGTTATCTCTTGGATTAAACATAGTTCTGGTTAAAATGGTTTGAATGCCATTGCAGACAGGCCCTTTTACTTATATTTCCCAGATACTTCTTTTTCCTTGCTTAGGCGGAAAAAGTTTGCCAGCATCTGTTATTTTAAATTTGAATTTACTTGAGTGAAGGAGATTTTGGTTTCTACCACCAATTTAATTATTCTACATTTATTTCCAATTTATTTATTCTACTTGATCTTATATTACTCTTTTGGACTGTTGGCTGTAAATTATAAATGTCTGCAATGGGGTATGCTTATGAGAAAAGGAGGTTTTAAGACTAACAATTTCCCTATTATGCTTGCTAAGCTCCTTAACTAAATCCTCCTTTCTCTTATAATTTTCCTTATCTGTTCTTTGAATGTTTCCAAACTAACTTCTGTTGTGGGGCTTATGAAATCCATTGTGAATCCTACAAATTGTACTATGTTAAATTAATGATTCCTTTGAATTTATTGTATATGGTAACTCCTGAATCATAGCAGGTCTAGGAGTGGCCAGTTTTGTCAGATTAAAGCACCTCTGCATCCATTAACAATCAGGATGATTCCTCTCTATCTTTCCACCCACCTGATAGGCCAAGCAAAGTTTTCTTTATCCTCATAAACGAGAAATGGAACCATGAAAGTACACACAGAACCAGACAACCAAATCCTTACTTGTTTACTCTGCCTTTACTCAGGTAAATTTAGATTGAAATCAATTATCTCTCCTTCCTTTCTAGTACTATTACTCTTCTATTATGTGCTTCAGTCGGTTGTTTCTCTTTTGTTCTTAATTGAGTGCTAGTTTAGGAATCATTTTAAGAATAGTCTTGAGCCCAGTCACATCTTTAACAAGTTATTTGTCTGGGTGTTTTCGTTTTTTTGTCTTTCCACATTTGGAAACCGCAGCTTGGTGGGCCCGTGTGTGTGTGTGTGTGTGTGTGTGTGTGTGTATGTATATATAAAGGCTTGATCCTTGACTGGTCGCACACCCAAAACTCCCACTGAAGCCAATGGACATTTTTGAGCTATGAAGACTGCAGGACCCATCCTGATATGTGCACATAACTCACAAGGGTTTGAGTCCTGAAAAAGAAGAGCCGAAACACAAATTTCAACAGTAATAATACCTTGCCTTAGCAGGGGCGAGATGCAGGATTTTTGAAAAAGGGCTCTAGTCGAATAACCATTGGTTTACTTTACAATTACACTGGTCTACAATTTTTGAGAAGTCATCTGCTTCAGAGATAAAATGTGCTATTTATTATATATTTTGATGTGCTGAATTCAAATATGACAATTAAAACAACTGATTGGCTACTGTTTCTAAGATATTTAAGTTTTTACATTTTATGTCTATGTATATTGTGTAGATAGTAGAGTTTTAATCATAAATTGTAAACCTAGGTCTTTTCATGTGTTTATGGTTGCTTTACATGATAATATTTCACCTGTCCTGTTTATATAACACTTTAAAAATCAGCAAAAGGGTTATATAAATAAAATTTATTATGAAACAAAAGGCAAAAAACTATTATGTACACAGTTTAGTCCTATTCAGTGTCTACTCGGCGCTTCTTGGCTTGTTTCTTTTATTCATTAAATGGAGCATCTCTTGTCACTGTTGAGCAATAGTCTGCAAGCATTGATGGGCTCCATTTGCCCTGATAGCGTTTCTCCATTGTTGCAATGTCCTGGTGAAATCGCTCGCCGTGCTCGTCGCTCACTGCTCCGCAGTTCGGTGGAAAAAAATCTAGATGAGAGTGCAAAAAATGTATCTTTAGTGACATGTTGCAACCAAGGCTTTTCTATGCTTTGAGGAGGTTTTCCAACAACAACCTGTAGTTGTCTGCCTTGTTGTTTCTGAGAAAATTTATTGCCACTAACTGGAAGGCTTTCCACACCGTCTTTTCCTTGCCACACAGTGCATGGTCAAATGCATCATCTCGAAGAAGTTCATGAATCTGAGGACCAACAAAGACACCTTCCTTTATCTTAGCTTCACTTAACCTTGGAAATTTTCCATGGAGGTACTTGAAAGCTGCTTGTGTTTTGTCAATGGCCTTCACAAAGTTCTTCATCAGACCCAGCTTGATATGTAAGGGTGGTAACAAAATCTTCCTTGATTCAACAAGTAGTGGATGCTGAACACTTTTCCTACCAGGCTCCAATGACTGTCGGCATGGCCAATCTTTCTTGATGTAGTGGGAATCTCTTGCACGACTATCCCATTCGCAGAGAAAACAGCAGTACTTTGTGAATCCAGTCTGCAGACCAAGCAAGAGAGCAACAACCTTCAAATTGCCACAAAGCTGCCACTGATGTTGGTCATAGTTTATGCACCTCAAAAGTTGTTTCATGTTGTCGTAGGTTTCCTTCATATGGACTTCATGACCAACTGGAATTGATGGCAAAACATTGCCATTATGCAGTAAAACAGCTTTAAGACTCGTCTTCGATGAATCAAGGAACAGGCTCCACTCATCTGGATCGTGAACAATGTTGAGGGTTGCCATCACACCATCGATGTTGTTGCAGGCTACAAGATCACCTTCCATGAAGAAGAATGGGACAAGATCCTTTTGACGGTCACGGAACATGGAAACCCTAACATCACCTGCCAGGAGATTCCACTGCTGTAGTCTGGAGCCCAACAGCTCTGCCTTACTCTTGGGTAGTTCCAAATCCCTGACAAGGTCATTCAGTTCACCTTGTGTTATGAGGTGTGGTTCAGAGGAGGAGGATGGGAGAAAATGTGGGTCCTGTGACATTGATGGTTCAGGACCAGAAGTTTCATCCTCTTCCTCTTCCTTGTCTGACTCAAGTGAGAATGATTCTGGTGCATCAGGAACTGGCAGTCCTTCTCTGTGGGGTACTGAGTGTATAGCTGATGGAATGTTTGGATAATGCACAGTCCACTTTTTCTTCTTTGACACACCTTTCCCAACTGGAGGCACCATGCAGAAGTAACAATTGCTGGTATGATCTGTTGGCTCTCTCCAATTCATTGGCACTACAAAAGGCATAGCTTTCCTTTTCCTGTTCAACCACTGGCGAAGATTTGTTGCACAAGTGTTGCAGCATATGTGTGGGGCCCACCTCTTGTCCTGATCTCCAATTTTGCAGCCAAAATAAAGGTGATAGGCTTTCTTAACTATAGTGGTTATACTGCGCTTTTGTGATGCAAAAGTCACTTCACCACAAACATAGCAGAAGTTATCTGCACTGTTCACACAAGTACAAGGCATCTCTGCTCACTTTGGCTAAACAGAAATGTGTCCCTTTGCAAAATCAAACACTGACAAATAAGAGAGCACGACACTGTATGATTTCTAGAGCTGATATAGGGCAATTTGTTCAGCAGAGTGATGTAAGCTTTGTTATGATTGCATCATCCATGACTTCTAGGAAGAACATGATGCAATTCATATCATGTATGATGCAATACCAGCTTCAGATTGCATCATTCATTGTTTTGCCTAAAAAGCAAGTACTGTCCAAACCCAGTCATAAATTTATTCATAGATCCAGTCAAAGATGTATTTTAGTCATTTCTGGTTTCAATTGAGATCCCTTCCCTTTATAACTCACTTATCCTCCGCCATTCCCAAGTCAAGGGTCGTATATACTGACCCAATAGCATATCTTGAAAACTAAGCCAATCAACAATTTTAAGCATCATTTTCATTCTCAGTGACCCAGAATTAGTAAAGTTTGACTACCTTTATTTCAGAAGCATTTTGGCTGTAGAGCAGTGTTATCAGAAGTACCAGAATGCCTTTCTGGCTCCCAAAGAAAGTGCTGGAACAACGTTCTGGAGCATTCCGGCATGAATCAAGCGCTGAAGGAGACTGACAGAGAAAATTGATTGGCAGACATTAAGTTTATAAATGTTGCAGGTATTCAGTGTGGGGAGCACAATGGCAAACAGTGACTGTGTTAGCTAGAAATCAGTCCACTGAATCAATTGATAAGTGTCCCAGACAAAGACAGCAATAACTACATATCAAAAGAGTGGAAGGACAGGAATGAGCTAGCCAACTGGATCAACCAATTTCAGCTGGTCTTTGAAATTTGACCCCAATCCTACAGTCCTTACTTAAACAAAAGCGTGTGGGAGATTTCCTACAGGCATGCAGGATTAGTTCTTTTACTGGGGCCAGATCATGACTGCACTGTGCATTTTCACTCAGTTTCAGTTTCTCTCCTGGTTCCTTCTCTGCTCCAGGGATGGAGTAAACTGCACTACGGCTCTACTCGGCACAGCACAGGCTCCCTGGGGTTATGGAAGAGCTAGGCTGGCTGGCACATTTGGAGGGTGAAGGTGGAGCCAAGGCACTGATCACTTCCGGCCAAGTACCACCACCTTCCTGGTGGTGGGGACATAGCGGCTCTACAGAATCTAGTTCACTTCCCACACTACTACCTGCTTGGCTAGCCAGCAGAAGAAAATAGGATATGGCCTTAGTTAGTAAGATACAGACTATACCAGGTGTAGGCAACGTTCGGCACGCGGCTCACCAGGGTAAGCACCCTAGCGGGCCAGGCCAGTTTATTTACCTGCTGGCGTGGCAGGTTCAGCCGATCGCGGCCCCCAGTGGCCACGGTTCGCTGTCCCGGGCCAACAGGGGTGGCAGGAAGCTGCAGCCAGCACATCCCTCGGCCCCCACTGCTTCCCGCCGCCCCCATTGGCCCGGGACGGCGAACCGCGGTGAGTGGGGGCCGCGATCGGCTGAACCTGCCACGTCAACAGGTAAATAAACTGGCCCGCTAGGGTGCTTACCCTGGCGAGCTGCGTGCCGAACGTTGCCGACCCCTGGACTAGATAATGTTAGCCGTAATCTTATTAGAAGAGTAATGCTTTTAAGTTATAATACTTTATTTTCTTTAGAATTTTGCCAGCATTACTGTTGGCATATTAAATAACTTCCTCTCTATTTGAATGTTCTTTTCTTTTAGAATCTGATTAAAAATGAAATGAAAGAATGAACACCCACTTAGATTGCTGCCATTTAGATTATTCAGTCCTCTACACATCTATTGAGCCAGACTAAGATATATTGCAGCTTTACTCATGTTACAAAGTGCAAGTACATACAGATTCTTAATCTAATGAATAGCTCAAGAGTCAGTACTATAAAATATTCCTAAACAATAAACTTAGTTTAAAAAGAGTTCAGGTTGAATGTGAATTTAAGTAAAGTTCAGTTAACATCACAAAACAATATGACATTTTCTTTGCAAAGATTCTGCAACTTAAAAAACAAAAGAACAAATGTTATCTTACTGTGCATTCCCAGATATTCTATCTAGCCAGTTCTCCACTGCTAAATAATTCCTCACCATTCTGCACCATCTGCTTAGCCATAATGTTGGGCCCCTAAAATCTCCAGGAATATATATAATGGCATGGTCAGGATAACACTTTACTAGAAACTTTATAGGAAATGGATTCCTTAGAAAAGAAATGGGATTTTACAACTTCCTAATAATTTGTACAGTTTGAATGATGTCAAAGACTCCACTTTATGGATTGAAATATTGGCCCATGATCCCACTTTTTCACTTATATTTAATATCAGAGCTCCAAAGGAACAATGTAATTGAGGAGCCTATGGCCTCCCACATCTCCACCCTTGGCCCTCCACCTTCATTCCTCTCTACACCATTATACACAGAAATAGCATGGATAGCCTCTCTACTGGCTAATCTGGTGGTAGAGTCCCCCTTGCAGGTCCACTTCACCAGCAGCTCCCACTGTGAAGATTTCATTGTATGGAGGGCCATGCAACCCTTCTACTGAAAGCATCAGCGATCTTGTAAAATTATATCGTAGTGGTAGTTTCTAATCTCCCTCCTCAGCAAACTCACAGAAAATGACAGCTTGACCAATATTAGGGAAATTTAATAAAAATAACATTGTCTTGATAGCTAGGAACCTTTATACCAGGGCCAGATCTAACACCCATTGAAGTCAATGGAAAGACTCCAACTGGCGTCACACAGCTTTGGATCCGGCCCCAACTTTCAGCCCTAGAGGGTTTTTATTTCACAACATTGTAGATGCCTGAATGTATTATTTCTCACAATCCTGCATTTAAAGAGAGAGAGAGAGAAAAAAAAGACACCTTTGCATGTAGTCAGTCAGGAATTATCCTTCTTCTCCTCTAACTATATAAAACGCTTGTTGTTTGACAAACTTTCAAGTGTCAATTAATCAAAATAAAAGAGGAAAGATTCAAGTTAAATTCAGCATAACAGATTATATTAGAATTATGATAAAACCATTTTCTTCTGTTTTTGATATATTTCCCAGTGGATTTACTCTATTTTGTGAACCTTATCATTGTTATTTCCTTCAGATTAGGAAAGGAAAATATCGTATTGCTATTTAAATCCTTTAGGGATGAAAATGAAAGTTCAGATAAACACATTTTGTTATGGTCTCTTCTATCAAGTTCATCCATATAGGGCTTTGTAAGTAACACACACACACCTGTCTGTAGAGTTTCCACACACTTTGAGACTAGTCAAAATTAAAATATTTATATCATCTGACAAAGGCATATGTGTGCACTGTATTTATTATAAAAATGCAAAGAAAGGGAGCGTACAGAGTCAAACAAGGCTAATTTATGTGGATTACCAATCACATTTTTAGGTATTTGTGTAACATATATTTTGGCAAATAAACTATAAACTAAATAACTGCAAGTGTCATATTTTATTATTCTTTTAATTCCAGTCAGTGAATGTCAGAAAAGCCTCAGAGTACTTACCTAAGGAAGTATATGAACTGTAAATGTATGAGTTCTTCATACATGACGCATAAGCTAACTTGATAAAGGTCACACCTTTTTGCTTATTTTTCAAGTCTGGAATCCCAGATCTGTATTTTCTCTTTACTTGTAATATACCGATGCCCTTTGACTTTAGTAGCTAAGTGAACTGGCCATCCTTTCCATCCACTCGTATTTAAACTTGCTATATGGAAGACGAATATAAATTACCTGAAAAAAACACTAGTGAAATGTTGTAATTTGTCTTTAACCTATGTCATCTAAGGCAAGAGAATATTACATGAGAAAAGAAAACCTGGAAAATTTGACTGAGTTTGTGAATGGAAAATCATGATTACTGAGTAAGAGTACAGTAGAATAATATTTTGCAGTAAAATTTGTCCTTTTAGGTCAACATTAAATTTGACATGTAAAACTATACCTAAAACAAATAAAGGGGTTGCATTTATTGTATTTCCATTCTAGTTGATTCCATTCACTAGTGTTTAGTATGTTCATTTTCACCCTTCAAAGAAAATAATGCTTACAGAAACGTAAGACTAACTTGTAGCATCTCCATTGACAACAACATGTGATTTTAAAAAAATGTTGAGCTATGGAGCTTTTCAGAGCGCTCCCTGAAAGCGTTAATCTTATTCATGGATGAAAAGCTTTTCAGAATTTTCTCTCTGCTGAGCAAAATATTTGTTGAGAAGCAACAAGACCAATAAACTGGGAGCAGATTCTCTGAAAATGTTGTTTAGTTTTGTGGACCATACAAACTAGTGAGTGAATCTGGGAATGTAGAACATTTATTTGCAAATGTAGTTGACCCTGCTTGAGCCATCAGTGGGGTTTGAATCCATGAAATTCAGCATTTAAACCATGGGCTCCTACCAACTGAGCTGAAATACTATCTTACGTGGCTGGAAGCAATAACAGACTTCTGAACCTTTTATGTGGACCAGAGCTAGGGGAGGACAGAGACTCATGTTTTCCCAGTGTGGGTTACACAGGCCTGTTAAACAAGTCTAACTTGCAATTTGACCTGATCACATTCATTCCCTTGTTGTCTTTTCCATAGACATCTGGAGACATGGATAACATTTCTTGGAGTGGGCCAAGTGGTGGAGATAGACACTTGGGGAGAAGTACCTCACCCCAGTAACACATATAGTCAGAGGCAAGACAGCTCTCCAACAATGCTGTTTGTGACTGGCAGTGTTTGTGGGAGATGGTGTCAGAGAATGAGAGACTAGTAAATTTGATAAATGCAGTTGGCAGATATATTAAATATTATTGTATGGGTCACTTAGTACAGCAATTCCCTAACTGCCCCCACCTGTCTGTCCTGAGCCCTGGCATTAACTCAATCAAGTGGGAGGACAAGGAGAGGTGATTTCATTCTTCACAAATAGCACTGTGCTAGTAAATTAAATTAATCCCTGTGGTATGTGGTTTATACATGATAGCTGATATAAAATACAGAGTAGTTTCAATCAATGCACTTAGCAGATTTTAAATAATATATATTATCATTATTGTTATTATATAGTGCATAAGAGAAAAATACAGCAGTTCCCTGGCCACTTTGTCTAGAACCCTGACATGCAGGCAGTTAAATAGCCTAGATGAGAATCTGGTTGGAATTTTGAAACTAAGTCTACACGCTTACATGCATGTACAGTTAATTATTTTTGTAAACATGCTGAGAGAGAAAGTTAAATGTTAATTCTGCTTAGAGGGCCAAAAGTTTCTGGCTTATTCCTTTCTCTTTCCCTCAGTCAGGCTCTGATTCAGCTGCATATAATACCATTCATTGAGCAAGAGAGGACAACAAATTATTGTAAGTGTCCTTGAAGTTCCTAGACCTGTTTATCTCCTGTGCACCTCTTCCTGGAGAGACACAATGGTCCAATGATTTCTTCAGGCAAACTCCTGTTTATAAAGGTTAAGTCATTGACTCAGGGAACAGAAGCCACACCAAGTGACATGGGCTGAATATCAAATTCTGAATACTGAACACTTGAAGGAGTGCAGGCAAGGAACTGTCTGCAACATAGGTCAAATATGATTATTCAAACTATTTGTCAAACTGTGAATTAGAAACAAATGTGAGAATATCATGATTGGGTTTTGGACAACCTGCTAATAAAAAAAAAAGATCAACATTGACAATTTATTCAAGTTGAATAGTTCCATTGACTTTATTTATTGCAATGATTACAAATTATGCTGTTTGCCTATTATACTTCTGTTGGCATATGGAAACAAAATTATAGGAGTCTGAAAAAGTGTTATTGACCTTATGAATCCCTTTGATGTACTCAACTTTCCAAGCAAAAGAAGTACCCAGACACACAGACCATCACTGGAGATCTTCAAGTAGTGTTTCACTGGACAAAAGTGGAGAGATCTATCAACGTAATTTGCAAGACCAATGGTAAAACAGAGAGTAAAGAGTGTTGGTGAATAGTAAAATAGTTTGCGATCCCTCAGAGTTTGAGAATGATTGTTGTATTCCAAGAAATTATGACTGGTTATTGCTGGTGGATCTGCAGGTGGCTAATGAGACCAATCAGTATCCACAGATCTTTTCACAGTTGGGATAAACATTTCCCAATGGAAGGGGTGGATCTGGATTGTTGCATGTTTACCTCATTTTCTATTTCTCTGTTTCCTGTTGTCTTCTCTGGATCTCAAAATGCTAGGATCCTTGCCACCAGGGTCCTCCATTTTAATGGGTTGAGGACTTGGGTTTCCCATAAGTTTATGTCAGTGTTACACTTCTTCATGTTAGCTTTGAGGGGGTCTTTGAAGCAATTTGTTTTCCCTCCCCTGATCCATTGGTCTTGGCTCAATTGTGAGAACATGACCCGCTTTGGGAATCAATTGTCTGGCTTTCAAAAAATGTGACCAGCCCAACGGAGTTGGTGGAGGATGATCATACTTCAATGCTGGAAGTTTTGGCTTGGTACCGAATGCTACTGTTGGTGTATCAGTCATTCCACTTGCTTTGGAAGATCTTGTGGAGGCATTGTTGATGGTATTGTTCAAGAGCCTTTAGATGTCTACTGTACATAACCCAGGTTTCAGCACCACGCAGGAGAGAAGAGATAATGATGGCCTGGTACAGAAGAAGCTTGGTTTGGTTCTTGGTGTCATGATCTTCAAAGAGATGGTTCTCAAATGTATGAGAGCTGCAGTGGCCCACTGAGGTGGTGTTGAATCGCCTTGTCAATGTCAACTTTCTGCGACAGATAGCTGCCAAGGTAGGGGAAGTGCTCAACATTCTCCATGGGTCTGTTTGTTGATCTTGATTGCAGGAGCTGGATCCTGGGAATTTTGAGCCTGTTGGTGGAGCACTTCCAAAGAAATCACCCAACAATATACATATAGCACGTCTGCTAACATGTCTCCCCTTCACAAAGAACAGCCAGTAGACATACTTTATTAAGATACAATGATATCTTCAGTAGTGGACTCTGAAATCGTATGCACCTAGATTAGTACAATAGCTATAAAATAGGGAAAATGAGTATTTTTTTCTTTTTAGATACATGTTACAGCACTCAAGGACTATTTCCTGACAAGACTGCCTCATTTAAAAATAAAAGAACTAAAAAAAAGCTCAGTGCACAAGGTTCTTTAAAGAATGGATGTCAACTCTTGGCCAGGAAACAGTCTCAGGGTCTGATCCTACTTCCAGTGAAGTGCACGGTAGTAGAATTGGACCCTCAGTGACCCCAATTTTTTGTCCAGGTATTCTTAGTGAGTAAACCACATCAGCCAATAAGAATATTTTCATAATCACCATCCAGGAACAGAATTAGGCAGTCCAGGAATACAAAACATGAGACTCCCCTGTGGCGCCAGTCCCATCGCCCTGCCTCCATGCTGTGGCCAAACCCTTTACTTGGAGTGGTGGTGGCAAATGGGTTCCTTCCATTCCAAGAGAGCCTAGAGTGCTGATGCTTTTATCTAGCCCCTCACTGTTATTTGTACTTAAATGATAGAAATATATGATGGGATCCAATAGTTGAAATGGAACCTGCATACTATAGTATTTATGTGAAACTGATAATTTCATTATACAGAGATTGAAAGTTTTGAACTACTGAAAATAACCCTTCATTATAATCTTTAATTCTAAGATTCTTGGCAAACCCTTGAAAAAAAGAAATCCACTGCACTGCCAGAGAGTTCATAATTTATGAGAGCAGTTTCTTAACTGGCTTGTTGGTTTTGGCATCTAACATTTTGTTTTCAGCCTCCTTACTGCTATACATGATTGTAGTGCAAGCTGCCTTCATTTTCATCTTCCCTAGCATAGCTAGTGCTTACAATGTACCTTGTGGATTCAAAGAGTCATTTCCTGCTGATATATAACTCTATATGTAGTTGTGATTATCACCTATGTACGCAAGTAATACAAACCTGTTCTTTTTTTTAATGCAATAGCATTTGTACCAGCCTCTAATCTTATGTACCACTTTCTCCACTTTTAGAACCAAGCTGGCAATTCTCATCTTAAATAGCTTTTGAATTGCTCATAGCAATCAATGACAACTGAGGCATCACTAAAGAATTTCTTTTATCTCCAAGCTCCAATTTAGATCAGTCATTAAGCTTGAGTAAGCTTGAGCTGTCAGAACATTTTCCCTCATCACATGCTCTGAGCACAAAAAGTCAACTTCAAAATCAAATTTGTTCTATCTCTTACTACACTTTGTCATGGTTTAGTATGAACAATAAACTTAACTGAAATAGTACTGTCAATCTTTAGTAACTCAGATAACTGTATGGTCTTCTTTATCTAAGGAAGGCTGCCATACCTCAAATATGATGCACAGTAAACCATTCACTAATGTTACTTTTTTTTTTCTTTTATGCTGTTCAATCTTGTTAGTAATGTATACTGTGAAATTTCAATGCAATGACATTAGCCTTTTGAAATAAATGTTTAAGAAAGTGAAATGTAAGAATATTAACTGGAAAATATCTAATAATAAATCATATAACAAAACCCCCACTGATTGTCTTCAGAAATACTTCCTAATGGTTCTTGTTCAAATTAGGTTTCAGTCTTAGAAAAGAAGTTGCCAGTTTAAAATCTTAGGTTTGTGTTATGTATTACTGCACCTCCTCCAGCAACTCTCTCCACCTCTCATATTTAATTTTTTTTTAACTGCATATATCCACTTGAAATCACCCTTCATGGGCAGACTGAGGTTAAGCACAAAAATGTGGGCCACACAAATTATTTTGTAGACGTTGTGATTTTGCTATGGTTTCTTTGTTAAGGCCTCAGTCCAGCAAAATACTTAAGAATGTGTGTAACTTTAAGAACTTGAGTACTGCTGTTGACTTGTGTAAGTGTTTTGCTGGAGTGGGAGTGGAGTAAAGAAGACAGTCTTCGGTGATTTCTTCACTATCTTCAATCTGAACTGAGTGCCCTATTTGTGAATGTAGGGGGATGTAATCAGTTGCATGCATAGATGTGAGCCCACAAGTTGATTGAGGATTCTCCATCAAGAAGTTATATTTTGTTTAATAAGATTCTGATGATGCAAATTTTTGGGATGTCTGATTTTCTGACATAATTCCTTGTCATCAGATATGTGCAACATCAAGATTCTATTGTGGAGGAGACAATTACAAGGTCTGACATGATTTTACCCTTGAAAAAGTTGTCTGATTTTAGCTTTGTTTTTCTTTTTCTGATTAATGCTTCCAAACTTAGAATAGTTTGCACAATAACTTAAGTTTCCCAGAAGAAATGAAACGGTCTGGGCCAGATTTTGCAACCCTTGCTATACAGAGTTCTACCTTACTACACATTCAGACCTATTGATTGCAATGGGACTTATGTAGTAAGAGATTACTCAGTATGAGTAAGGGTGGCAGAACCTGACCCTTAGAAAGAAATTGCTGACAGTACCATGCTCATTGGAGAGAGAAAAACAAAGGATAGGGAATTGTCCAAAAAAGTCTCCTGTACCACCTTAGTCTCATTCCTACCAAAAAATATTTTTACAAAAGATACTACAAATTCACAGTTCAGCTCAAGATATTACATGCCACGTTGGGGCAAGAGGGGAGTCTGTGTATATGGCTGGCATAGCTTCTAGTTTTCATGTTTGCACATATAAAACTTTAATCAATTTCTTTAGGTACATTTGAACTTTTCGTTTCTAGTCTGCAATTTCTTTTTTATGTAGCTATTGAATGCAACAAGTCTCAACCATTCCTAATAACCAGTGAAACAGAACATGGTATTAGCATAAAACATAAACAATCATAGACATTCTTGATCAGGCACAATTCATCTGTGCTTATATAAGTAGGTGCATAAATAAAATAGAGGGAACTGAAGAGCTCTTAGTTGAATACATCTCATTATATAAGCATGTGGAATGCAAAGCTGGGAAATAAGAAATTGATTCTTAACCATGACTTCCATAGAAAGTAACCTAGTCTTTGTGACTGGAGTGTTTTTAAACTCTCAGATGTCCACTTAGCAATCATGAGAACATATCTACTTTGAAGTTGTATTAAAATAAAGCTTAACTAAGCTGCAGTGGAGTGAATATGCTCTGTGTTGAAGAATAAAACATAGACCAATATATAGCCCATTCAATGTGACTTCTAAACCACTAATCAAACTTCCTTCATGATTCTTTTTAAATGATAAAATGTTTTGAAATTAGATTTCATACTTAAAAGGCTGTTAAATTCTAAATTATAAACACAGACATATATATCATCATCGCAAATCCCAAAGGATGTGGCTTCCTTGCTGATCGAGTGCCACCTAGATTGATCTGCAGCCATCACTGGCAATTGTATTGCACTACCAGAACTTTTGGTGCCTTGTGCTTGCTGGCTGTGTAGCGACATGCCTTGGTAAACACACTTTGGAATTCATTCATCTTCCATTCTAACATGTCAATACAAAGAAAGCTGCCAATGCCAAACCAGTGCTGATGGATAATATATATGATAGATCTTTATATATTAAAATCTATATCTACTTATCAAGGTCTATATCTATACATACATATACACCACCACCACCCAACACATATGTGTAAGTCACCATTTTCAAATGTGAGTGCCTAGTGGCACTTACGGACAGGTTACTCAATTTGTATAGTAACTGGAAGTATTTGAGATGTGTGTCATTGTGGGAGCACATGCACGCCCACACCTTTGATCAGAGATTTTTTATAGCAATGCCCATTTTGCCCACATGTGTCCTACACATTCTCATGCCCTGTACTGAGGCCCATGCAGTCCTGTACAGCAACAGCCCTCAGTCCCTTCCCTACTACGAAGCCAACAGAAGCAGCTCCAAAGCAGAAGGGAGGAGTGCAGGCAGTGGAGTACACAAAGGGACATTCATCCTGAAGAACTTCAGTTACAGCTCAAGGTGAGTAACCTATCCTTTTTTTCAAGTAGCATGCCTGTGGGTGCTCCACCTTAGATGACTCCCTCATAGTAACCTTTCAGAAAGGTGGGCGTTTCAGAGCAGAGTCCATCGCTGAAGAAATAACTGTGTTCCTTCTGCTGCATTTGATCTTGCAGCGTGAATTAGGGCATAGTGGTTAGAAAACATGTGCACTGAGGGGCATGTTGCAACCCTGCAGATTTCAGCAATTGGACTGTCTTTGAGTAAAGCTACTGACAGACTGATCTAGTAGAGTGTGCAGTCACTCTTAGGTGAAGTGTAATCTCAGTGAAACCATAGTGGGCAATAATACATCCAGAGATCCTTTTAGAAAGTCTCTTGAGTGGAGATAGGTGGTCCCTTAGAACAATGTGCAATAGAAATAAAGAGTCTAGGGGTTTTCCTGAATACCCCAATTTAGGCCAAGCAAAAGGCTAATGCCCTCTTAACATCTAGTGTATGAGAAGTAGACTCTTGTGTAGACTGATGCCACTTAGGGGGGAAAAACACTAGAAGGTCAATAGTTTGGTTGATACGCAATTAAGGTGTCCTCTGAGGTAAGAATTTTGGATGAGGTCATAAAGGTACCTTCTCCTTGAGGAACAAAGCTTTGGGAGAGTCTGCTATTAGAACCCCCATCTCCCCAACCCTTCAAGCAATAGTCATGGCCACCAAGCAGATCGTCTTCATTGATGAACATGTAGCTAATGGCTCAAAGGGCTGTTTCATGAGATAGGTAAGAACCAGGCTGAGATCCCAAAGCAGGATCGGAGCTCTAATCTGCAA
Source organism: Trachemys scripta elegans (assembly GCF_013100865.1). NCBI lineage: Eukaryota > Metazoa > Chordata > Testudines > Emydidae > Trachemys > Trachemys scripta. The sequence goes on along the minus strand of NC_048301.1, from coordinate 51,902,227 downwards.
AAAAAGATTGATAAATCCTTTTAGGAATCTCACTGTGGTAACAATACCCAAATACTCGGAGCCTCACTAGCACTCTTCTTGGGGCCTGAGGTCTTTGGAGATCTTCTTTGATGAGGAACTCTGTTGTTTTGCTCCTTTGATCCCCTTCTTTATACTTGGAGTGGGAAACTCTTGGTACAGGCAGAGTGGCTATTGGTACCTCAGTCAAGGAGAATGTTGGAGACTGGGGTTTTGGTGTTATCTTCCCCTTGGAAGCTTTCTGTGACCATAATCTTGATGACAATGGGGCACTGGCAAATGTGGAGGGTCCCTATAAAGGGGGGTTCTCTGTACGTGGGTCCAAAGCCAGTTTTAAGGCTTGCCTCATCATTAATAGTCAATCATTAATCATTCCAACTATAAGGTACTAAACCTACTACTAAAAACTAATTATAAAGCTAGAAACCCTAATACAAGGAGGAAACAGGTACACAGCAAACAGATACATGCTAGGCTCAGTCTTGGTGAAGGTGATTGAGGAGAAACTGAGGGCAGTTTTCCTGTGCAACCCTATATAGCCTTGCTACAGGGCACAAGAACATGTACAATGCCTGTGAAGGCAGAACAGGCTCTGCTACCAAAAATCTCTGACCAAAGGTGCAGGGGCTCAAGGAGCACCCACAGAGACACTACTCAAAGAAGCAGCCAATATTTTCAAAAGTGTCTAGTGATTTGGTGTGCCTCTATTCAGGGTGTTCCACTTGAGAGATCCTAAAAGAGCCTGGCTACTCTGAACTTTCTGAAAACCAGGCTCTTTTTAAGGTGTCTCAAGTTGGGCATCCTGAGCTGAGGCACCCAAATTCACTAGTCTTTTTTGAAAAATCTTAAATTCAGTGGCTAGGGAGTGATTTGAGAGAAGGATGAGGAGACTCCTGTTTTCAAGCATTGAAATGGTTCAGCTGCTGCCAAGTGACTGGGACGAGGGAAGGGACATGTATTCTATCACTAAATAATTTAGTGGGGATGACAGGATAGGACAGATTTTTTGCTAGTGATCTGGAGGATTGAGGTTGGTGTATATACTCTGTGAAAAAGACTGTTAAAGACTGAATGGGAAGGAGGAAAGAGTGTTGTCTGTAACCTGGCACTGTACATGTTACTTCTGTTGACGAATGAGTGGGAAGAGGATGGGGCTGCATATGATTGTGGGGAATAGGGAAGGTTTCTTTAAGAAGCAAGTAGTTGCTTACTATTTGATTAAATAGTTCATTGAAATTTAAATATATAATTTCAGGCTGGTTGGCACTTAAATAGTTCGATAAAGATTAAACTCTGATGGAAAGTTTTGTGCAGCTTTACTAATTACTCATAAGTATGAGAAACTTCAAATCATCCCAAATACAAAATGGTTTGCTTTGATGAGTGGCAGAAATAAGGTAAGGCACTTTTTCAAAAAGACAAATGAGTTGGATCTGATTCTCCTCTCATTTACACTGCTATAAGACCCCAATTAAGCAAAAAGTATTTAAGCATGAGCTTTATTCCTTTGAAATCAGTGCGAAATTAGTGGAGTTACACCAGCGTAAAACTAACGTTCGTGAGAGGAGAATCAGGTCCAGGGTTAGACTGTGCCTAAAAGATGATTTTGCTTATTTATTTCAAACACTCAGAAGAAATTACCCTGTGACTGAGATAAAGCATAAAAAAATTAAGGAGATTAATTTTTGGTTGAGTGGTGACCAAAATAAGGCCTATATTGAAACACTTGAACTTTGGCTAAAACTTTAACTGACCATGATTTGTGATCTTTAGATGATACTACATAATCTGTTATTAGTGATGATGTTGGATACTAGTCACACTTTTCTAGGACTTTCATCCAAGGATCTACAAGTGTGTTTCAAACATTAATTAAGACTCACAGCACCGTTGTGGGGAAGATAAGTATTATTATATCTATTATCGGGGTGGTCAGATCTGGAGATCAACTGTTTGGCTACTAGCACAGCTCAAGAGTTGGAGGGCCAAAAAATTGGCTTATAACTGTTGCAGTCAGGGTCCAGACACCCCAGAGGAAGAATGGAAGGTTTAAACCCCCAAAATAGCAGTTGGATCAACAGATTGCATACAAGGTTATTGTACATTGAGTAAGGTCTTTTATGGAAGCTTGTAATGTTCTGAACATGACAATCATTATGAGATATACATACAGACTGATGATGAGTTAATGCATTTGTGGATAGGATAGAGTACTGCTCATAATCTGTGTTGCAACTTCAATACCACTTCATAGCATGGTGGTTAGCAGTGAGGCAGGAAGGGGCAACTCTCAAACTATTTGTTTGCACAAAAGTTGGCTTCAAGTAACTATCCATTGTCCAGTTCACAAAAGGACAATGGAGGTCCGTTGGAGTTAATGGAAAGACATTGAGAACTCAAAATTGAGAAGAACATCCCAGCTCCGGAACATTAAATCAAGAGGGAATTCCCCCACTCAGATTAATCAGGAGTCACTGTGGACTGAAAGAAAAAAAAAGAAGAGAAAAGGAAAGGAAAAAGCCTTTTAAAATCAGGCTTGGAACTGAGGTTTTTATCCAGAATTTGGGGGACAGTCTTGAGAAGGGAGGCTGTCTCTGAATACTGGATCCCTCCTATAGCTGGGAAACTGTTCTAAGGCAAAAGGTAACTTAATAGAAAAGGGATTTTATCTAATATGAAAGTGTGAAGCCTGAGGTTGCACCTTTATGTTTGTTTTTGTGTAACTTGTATAAGTTTGACTTCCCTTATTAGTTCATTATTGATTCTGTGATTTTTCTATTAAATAAACTTCGTGTTTATTTTTACCCCAAGCAGGTCACTTGTGTGCAAACTGTATAGAGTGTGTGCACCAAAGTGACCTGATATCTGTGGTGCTAGTTTCACACCTTTGGGGCTGAGTATCTGGTAGTTAAGATTTTGTGGAGGACGTACTTGGGGAGACTTGGGACTGGAAGGGCTGTCGGTGTGGCCTTGCAAAAAGTGATTAGGCTGGTGAGACCTTGTGCTTGTGGGCTGGCTTCTTGTGTCAGAACAAAGGCCCCCAACGTTCCAGCGCAGGCGGTGACAGAACTCATTACAACTATGAGTGGTCCCCAAAACATCGCAGTTACCACCTTTGCATCTCCCTAATCCTCATGCAACAGGGCACTGGTTCACTGCTGAGAAATAAGTTAAAGCAGCCTCTAACCTCTAAGTGTAACCAGTTGCAATGGTCCTCAAGGGAACCACAGAAGAGCACTTTCGCTGTGCCTCTGAATGGGGGCTGGAAGGGGCTGATGTAGACCCAGTGATACCATCCAGGAATCCCTCATGTAGCCAGTTAAGCTGGCTTTAAGGTTTTATTGTATTTTATGAAACAGTGATTCAAAAACATGTTAAATAACATGCCCAAATTCACCCAGAAATTTAGTGACAGAACCCAGGAGTAATGACTCCAAATATCTCCTCCTCTAACTTCACGACAAAATTCCCTCCAATGAAATCGGCATTTTCTACATATTAAGGGTATGATCCTGCTTAATATAACTTGTCTACTGACCAATGGTCTGACTTAGTGGTACATGATTGAAGGATCAGGCCTGAACTCAAGAATGAAAATGTTCTACCACCCTCAAAGCTATTTGAAGATCTTCAGCTAATCTGCTTGTCCTAAACTTAAAACATATTTTGTTTCCTCCACCAACACTTTGAAATCAGCAAGTTCTGAAATCTGCAATTGGACCAAGCCTATATTAGAATACCATTCCCTACATATGAATTAGCAATAGAAAAAAATTAGGGTATAGGAAATTTTGGTTCTTGTATAACATATACTATTAATAATTTAAATTCTCATTTCTGAAGGATAATGGAAGAGGCCAAGAGTAGTACAAGAGCATGTTGATTTTATACAGCAATCTGAATTGTAATATTTGTGATTATTTTCAGGAGTATGTCTTGAGATGTCTAATTATTTTCATTTCAGTTTTTGCTTTTTTGCTTTTAAAATTAACAATTTTCCCCATAATTTTAACTTGAATGTGTCAGCTATGTTAAATCTAAGCATGTGCATTGATAATAAACATCCACCTAGTGGATAAAAGTAAAATTGATTTCCATCAGTGACAGAACTGCAAAGATAGCCTGAACTATTCTGTAAGATATTCTGATTTTTATATTAAAATGTATTCAGAATTTTTTCCCCAGAAGATAATTTTTAATACTTGTGAGTATCTATATAGATTATGATTTCCATCCGATTTAATTTCTTGGTCTGGATTTTCCATTAGAACTTTGAAAATGGTTTCATAAACTGTACTGCTATAAAATGTGATGTAAAGCTACTGATTTGTTCCACAATTATCGTGAACAATAACTGGGAAGCAGATAGTTTGTTACTTTTCCTGCACAGCCGTATATGTGATTATTCATATTAATAAAAGAGCTGGTCAGACATCTGCCAAGCAATGCTGACTCATCTTTGCAGTTCATACATGTATAAAATGGCAGAATAATGAGTGTTCCAGAGGATCCCATAGGTTTGATTTCCTGAGCACTGGACTGAGGTATTTTAGAGTATGGTATTGATAACCCCTCCTCCATCTTTATTTTTTTATTCATAGATTCATAGATTCTAGGACTGGAAGGGACCTTGAGAAGTCATCGAATCCAGTCCCTTGCCCTCATGGCAGGACCAAATACTGTCTAGACCATCCCTGATAGACATTTATCTATTGCCTAAAAGCTTACAACTCCATTGCAACCAAGGCAAAACAACAGAGGTAGCTATAATATACTTAATTAACTCTAAATTTAGCTAATGCCAAATACCAGATGAACTCTAGATACAGGAACTATATTTATAATTAAAGATAATTTGGGCTTGCTTAATCTATATTTGCTGAGTTCAAGTTCTTGTCCTGAAGGTATTATTTCTTCGTATTATATAAAATGACCGCATATGTAAAGAGTAAGAACCTGCAAGGGATCCCATTTTAAACACTTTTCAGTCAATTCCTGTACAAATTTCTCCTAAGGGCCCAATCTTGTAGAATCCTTGTAACTGTAGGATAGTAGCTGAGTTTTGCAGATGCTCTGGGTCTGATCAATCATGTTTTGGGGGTCTAGAAGGAATTTTTTCTTCCCGCTGAGGCCAAATGGGCAGAGGCATGGTGAGTTTTTTCCACCTTCCTCAGAGCATCTTGAAGGTATAATTAGTTTAAATAGCAGTAGGGCTTAGTAATTAGTAATAGTACTTAGTAGTGAGATTAGTTCACCACCATTTGCAGCCATTTGTCAGTGTGGTTAAAGAAGTAAGAGACCTGGGATTTTGCTGATGGGCCTTGTGGCTATGGGGTAGCGGGAGCCTTTCTAGCCCTCATGGGCTGAGGTTCCCCCCTCCCTCCTATTTAGTATCTTTGATCCCTCCTTGTGGGATAGGGGCAGGCTGAGATGAGTCTATCCTGAGTTACAGGTTATATGGTAGTCGGTGCTTAATTTGTGCCAAGACTTGCCAGGGTTGAGACCCAGCACCTCTGAGCTTGGCAGTTCATAGCCCCAGCACCTCTGGGCTTGCCAAATCAGATAGGAAAATAAAAAAGTTGCTTGAGCCCCAGCACCTCTTTCATTACAAATTAAACACAGTTGGTAGGAGCTCTGTAACTTCACCACATTGTAACCATTTAAAATACCTGGTATGTGAAAGTCTGAGTGATAAGGCAGGGCAAGTTTCATGAAGTTGTGGCCTGCCACTTATACCTGAGGAGAGACACAAGGATGGATTCTAAGTGAGTGGGGAATTTGGATTTGGTGGCTTTATACACCAACTTTGCACATTTGTAATAATTAGGTGAGCTGTAAGGCAGTGAAGAATCAAGCCTCAACTGTCCAGACATTTTTGGTGTGTAGCTGAGGCTGCCACTTGTTTCACCATTTCAGGTTCACATACATTTATTACATTAGTCTTTCAGTTAACAAAAGGTGCTTAACAGACAACACCAGAAAGCTAAATCTTCTACCCACAGACCACTTCATTACAGAGTCTTTATGTTACAGATGGATCAGGGGATGTTATTTGGATCTTGGTTATATCTAGACAATGGCTCTTAGTTTAGATTTGGGACCAAATTGCGGTGATGGCTCTAAAGTAATGTAGTCTGCTTGTGTAAGACTTAGGCCCAACATGGTGGAAATCTCACAATGTCATCTCTTCTCAGAACATTTCTGCTTTTAGGCCACAATCCAACTTAGTGGGGAAACAAATGGAAAAACAGGCAGTTCTGGACTTTGTGGATGGAAGATACATAGTAATAGTTTATAGTATCATAATATTAATTACTAGTACTTTATAAATTTATATTATTTATAAATCATTCACAAATCCCTACAGCAATTTTAAACTTATTTCCACTGGCAAGGCTGAAAGAGAGATATTTGTAAGTGATTGGTGCACCAAATAAATAAATAAATAATCAAACAAGTTCTTGGCAAAACTGGGGTGCCTGCATTTAAAAGTTGTTTCCTTGCTATTGTTTGGAAAGTTTTGTAAATGCTTAATACTGAAAATTGGGAGCCTAGTCTCCTTTCAATGTGCACATGAAAATCTCATTATGCATGTGTATTAAGGTGTATATAAACTCATGTGATGTATTATGCAAATGAGTATAAGTATATCAGATCAGAAATAAATTCTGACTATCTTAGATTAGTTACTGCTGTACACCATTATTCAATATAACTCTTAATATAAAATTTTAAAATACGAAAAAATAAGAAGGTTGCATAATGACACTAAGTTTCAATTAATTTTTATGTAAAGAAATTCTCAAATAGTCATTCTAATGCTATTCATCAGTTCCAAAAGTGCAAGTGAATTAGACCCATGTCTAAATAAGGATTACTCACAGCTATTTGTAGATACTAAAAAAATGCCTGCACATTACAGCTAATCTTACTGACTAATACTTGCCAACAGTGTTAATGAAGAGATTAAGAACAAATTCAGAAAGTAAAATTTAGGGGGAACTTAAAGCAATCCTGAATTATTTTTGAAGATTAACGTAAGTAAGAGAGGAGACAGATGTAGATAAGCAGTGATAAGAGAACAGAGAGCAAGATTACAAATGCAACATTGCAAAACACCTGCCAAAAAATCAGTCAGTACAAACAATGCTTGATACGTTGAGTGGCCTGCAGGCCAAAAGAGGCTAGCAGTGTGACCAATGGCCTCCATCATTTTTGGTGTGGAGGCATACCTTACTGACGACAGGTTCCAGAGTGCACTGCTCCATCATTAACTGAAAAGCAGGCCACAAGCCACACTTCTGTATTATATTTCCTATAGAGAAACAGCGAAAGGCCTACTATGCTTTCAGTCCAGGCAGCTGTTGTTTTAGATTAAGGAAAACAACAAAGAGATAAAATATCCATGAGAAATAAAGCACACTGCATCTCACTCTATATGATCTGCCATCTTGAATCCTCTCACAGTCTTGCTCTCTAGTGCAGTGCTTCTCTAAGCCGGACCGCCGCTTGTTCAGGGAAAACCCCTGGCGGTCCAGGCCGGTTTGTTTACCTGCCGCGTCCGTAGGTTCGGCCGATCGCGGCTCCCACTGGCCGCGGTTCTCCGCTCCGGGCCAATGGGGGCTGTGGGAAGCGGCACGGGCCGAGGGATGTGCTGGCCGCCCTTCCCACAGCCTCCATTGGCCTGGAGCGGCAAACCGCGGCCAGTGGGAGCCGCGATCGGCCGAACCTGCGGATGCGGCAGGTAAACAAACCGGCCCGGACCACCAGGGGCTTTCCCTGAACAAGCAGCGGCCCGACTTTGAGAAGCACTGCTCTAGCAAACAGACAGACTTATTACATTAAAGGTGCAGTACACTCAAAACAGAATCATAGCTAAATACCTCACATGCCACATAAAGGAGGAAATTCATTAATCTGCTTTATATTATGCAAAATTAGGTATGGCTCTCAAACCTCTTGGCAAATTGCCATTACAGCTGTTACTTGGGCAAACCCCATTGGCCTGGAACGGCGAACTGTGGCCAGTTGAAGCTGCGATTGGCCGAACCTGAAGATGCTGCAGGTAAACAAACCGTCCCGGCTTGCCAGCGGATTTCCCTGATGGGCCGCGTGCCAAAGGTTTCCAATCCCTGCTACAGGTAATGTTTCTGTTTGAGCCCACAGAGATATGTAGACAGAAAAGCTTATCATATTCAGACAACAATGCATTCCCTCAACCCAGAAAAGTTTAATAAACATGGGAAACATGGACAGGCTTTTTTCTTCCGTATGTTGCAGTCACAATGATCCTTCTAAACACCCAAAGTGGTGGAATTTAGGTGGGTAGAGTAGGTGGTGAGAGAGAGGCCTTTGCCATTGGCCAAGTAAGAGTAAAGTAAACAAGGCTCAGAGGCAAGAGCCCTCAACAAGCCAAAGGGCCACTTCACAACAGAGCAAAGCCCCCTCTTTCCAGGTGTGTTCATGGCACTCCTGGTTCTCCTCCCTGCCAATTCTTACTTCTGTTCCCCAAGCCGTAAAATGTACCCCAGCAATCACTAAGGATATGCTTTCCCTTGGATCCAAGTACTGTGTGTCCATGGCTCCCTTCTAGTCTTGCCTTAATCCACTCTTGACTTTTGCTACATATAAATTCAATTTTTCAAGAGAAGCCTACAAAAAGAGACACTCACAAATATTGCTGTTTTGTTTTCTTTCCTGCACACCCACTCTCTCAGTATGACAACATAATATTGCCTCACATCAAGGGGCAAACATAATTAGCACACATATATAAAGACACAACATGAATGGCTTCTAAAGAAAAGGAATGTTTTAAATAATTCTCTCTTCTGATGTGTCTTTTGCTTCTGGGATGAGTGGGCATGGCTACCAGAGGAAGCTAAAAGGGTAGGCAAATTACATTCGGTGCTCTGTAGTAGTGGTTCCCACACGTTCAGAATTTAAAGGTGAAAACACCTTTTATCGACGTGTTATTCAAAAGAGTTGTTCACACCTAGTGTTAACAGCACTGATTGTAATTAATTAGGCCTATGCCTACGTATAATTCCTGTCTCCTTAAAATAAGAGCTTATAATTCCATATTTTATTGCGCCAATTATGTAATATGATTTTTTTTAAAAATAAATGTATTTAGAAGTACCAAATTTTTTTGAAACACATTGAATATTCTTAATTTGAATCATTACTGCTTATTTTCCAGTAAAAATTTGAAAATTTGAAATAATTGGAGTTTATTTTCCAGTAAAAATTTGAAATACATCAAAATGATTTGGTGTTTGAATTGTTCATATTTTAATTGAAAAACTGAAATTAAACATTTTGAGTTTTGGTTGTCTAAAAAATTGGTGTATATTTAAGAAAACTGAAATTGTCTTGCAAAAGTTTTCATTTGGTCAAAATACCATTTTACATCAAAAAACATTTTAGTGACAAATTTAGACCAGCTCTATTATCCATACAATACATTTATATCTTACCCATCATTACCTTATTATCTTATTCACAAATTGAATACCTCCTTCAATGAGCATTTGTCTCAGGTTACATTGCTTATCTAATCTAGCATTTCCTACACCTAGGGAGCAGCCATGGTTTTAGAAATCTATAGTTACCAATCTGGATTGATTCTCAAGCTGGCCAACATCAATGGAAGTTAAACTGTGGACTGTCAGAATGTAGCAGACTTGACACAGCAGTTCTGAATCCTCTTGGGAGCAAAAGCATCAAGTGTCTTCCTACCTAGCTGCCAACCCAGCCAGCTTCCCCAGGAAAGATTTCTACAATGTAGTTACATGCTTTTGCTATCAAAGACTGTGGCAGAGTGAAAGCGAAAAATGTGGCAAAGCCTAAACCAAGTATCACAATAAATAAGAGCGGAAAAGTGGTGATATTTGTAGTTTTTGAATTTTCTTATTTAAATCAGCAACCCTCTCCCGCTCCCCAATTTTGTTCATCTAGATGAAGCTGCCACAGAATTTCCAATTTAGTGTTTCATAGCATTACAAAAAGCACAAGCTCTGCTACAGAAATTAGATCCAGATTGCCATGGTGTACACAGGTCTCCTATTTTACTTATCTTATCCTTGTATATAATCACCAACACCGACTTGCGAATACAGTTACCAGATTTCCATTTCAGCTGTGACTGGTTTTTTCAGGAAAACCTCTCCGTGATTTTCATTGATTACCGGTCACAAAAACCCAAACTTATCCTTGTTCAGAACTCAGAAAAGTTACTAGATTGGAATCCTTTGTTCTTCCAGACTAGAGTGGGAACATTTAGTGTTTTTGTGCTTCCACACTGGCAAATGCATAGCTATTTACAGTAAACTGCAACATACCCTGGGAGCTAAGTGTTGTCTCAGTTGACCGCTGAGAATGAGCTGCAAGATAATAAGAGCAGAAGGACTGGAAGTTTACAGTGTTGTTCTCTCCACTGACTTTTTTTGATAAAAAAAAATAAGCATAAACAACTTGAAGGAAGAAGAGAAAGTCAGACTAGCAAAGAAAAGGAACAGGATATTGTGTCACACAGAAACAGGACAAATCATGTACTCTTGTATTATTTGCCTATTTTTATAAGTTTAATTTTATAATCATATGACACTGTAATGGTAAACAAACATACTTGTATATTAAGATAAGCACATCACACTCACAGAGAAAACAAATTCCATCATATCTATTTTCCATCGTATTTTCTATCTGAAGTCATACTTTAATAGCCTAGAGTGATGGTCAGGGAAATGTGAATAAACGACTTTCCTAACACTATGTAGGGTTTGTCTACACATAAAATGTGGCAGCGGGGCTGCTGTAGCCCTTCAGTAAAGACTCTATCTATGCCAACAGGAGGGATTCTCCCATGGGCATAGGTACTCCATCTCCAAGAGTGGTGGTAGCTAGGTTGATGGGAGAATTCTCCTGTTGACCTAGTGCTGTGTACGCCAGGGGTTAGATTGATTTAACTGTGTTGCTCAGGGCTGTGGATTTTTCTCACCTCTGAGCAATGTCGTTTTACCAACCTAATTTTCTAGTATAGACCAAGCCTACAAATTGGGTGAAATCCTGGCCCTATTGAAGTCAATAGCAGTTTTGCCACTGACTTCAATGAAGCCAGAATTTCACTCACTTTGCAGAGCAAAATCCACAAAATGCTTAGCAGCCAAGTGTCATCCCTGATCCATATTATCATACTGCAATTATCTTAGATGACATTGTAACTCAGATAGCAGTGTGGATAAATGTGGTAGCTGTGGATGACCCCTATGTTTATTCCTTGTGATAGGCATACACCCTTCTCCCCATTGTTGTATTAATTTAGATGGAATATATGGGCCCAAGAGTCAAAGATGTTAACTTGATTCTGTCATAACCAAACATTAAATAAATAGTGTTAAGCGAGGTTTGGTATATGGAGTGTGTGCAGTCGGGTGGGGTAAATGGTGCCAGTGTAAATGTAAGTTGGTTGAGTTTCATGTACTACTGTAACATGCACTAATTGATTTATTGATGTGCCCCCTATGACTTGAAGTGGTAGTGACATTTGATTAATTTCAATCTGTTATATCGTGTTTTTCTAAATTGTTAAGTAAAGGTGTGTTAACTCTAATCAAAGTATATTGGCTGTATAGAGTTTGCAGTTGGTACTTCTGTATTAAACCCATTGCATAGATTAGCTCAGTTTTATTCCTGGACACTCCCAAGGTATGCCTGTGAGTGTGTTCACAGGGCCAAGCCAAGTGGATGCACCAAGATTAATTTCCTTATAAGTAAAAGTAGAGGGTAGATGGAGGATTTCCACTATCCAACATCACCACTAGGATGCTCAGGATCTCCTTTATTGTTGACATCAGGCAGCCTGGAACACAGGTGAGTGTTGCCTGCTCCCAAGTAACTCTGGAAGGAAAGTGGGGTTACGTATGAAAGCAAATAGTAAGTAAAACTATGTGTGGGCTGATGATCCCATTCTGCCAACTGCAGGGCTGCTACACCTTCTTCAGAAGCACTGGGTGCTGGCCACTGTCCAAGACAGGATACTGGAATACATGGACCTTTGGTATGATCCAGTCCCTAAGCTGTTCCTAAACCTCTGACTGCCAGAATCTGGTACTGGACAACAGAAGATGGGTTACTCAATAAATTGCCCTGTTCTGTTCATTCCCGCTGAAGCATCTGGCACTGGCCACTGTCAAAAGACAGGATACTGGGCTAGATGGACCATTGGTCTGACCCAGTATGGCAGTTCTTATGTTCAGTCTGGCAAGTTCTATGTTCCTAATGTGGATGTCATCACAAAAATTGAAGATGCAAGGTGAACACTAGATGAACTGTTTGTTAGAAGAGTTTTCCATCTCAAGATGGAAGAAAGTTATATACTAGAAGGATTCATTGAAGTTTCATAAAACTGGTTGCATTAAGGGCACCAATTTTAAACATTTTGGCAATTACTGAACATAGGGCAAATTCCATTTGCCTTGATAAACTAGGTTCAGTAGTAGTGAACTCCCATTGGGCAGGGCATGCTTCAGTATGGACCAGTCTATCTCTACATCCCTTCCCTCAAGCTTTCCTCCATTCTAGGATGGAAATGCTTTTCCATTGGTTTGTTCTTGGTACTCTGAATTTAAAGTTCTCTATCAGAACTGAGCAAACACTCACCAGTCTTTGCAAAATTAGTACAGCATATACATAAATGAAGAGGGGTTGCAGAAAGGGAAAACTTTCAAAAGTTCAATTCACACCCACTGTGCAATGAAATGTAAATTGTATGCTCTTGTGCCCCAGACTGCTCTGTGGTATCTCCATTGCTGTCATCCCAGGAAGCAACAAAGAGTCCTGTGGCACCTTATAGACGAACAGACGTATTGGAGCATAAGCTTTCGTGGGTGAATACCCACTTCATCAGTTGCATGTGGTGGAAGTTTCCAGAGGCAGGTATAAATATGCAGGCAAGAATCAGTCTAGAGATAATGAGGTTACTTCAATCAGGGAGGATGAGGCCCTGTTCTAGAGTTGAGGTGTGAACACCAAGGGAGGAGAAACTGCTTTTGTAGTTGGCTAGCCATTCCGTTTTTGTTTAATCCTGAACTGATGGTGTCAAATTTGCAAATGAACTGAAGCTCAACGGTTTCTCTTTGAAGTCTGGTCCTGAAGTTTTTTTGCTGCAGGATGGCTACCTTTAGATCTGCTATTGTGTGTCCAGGTAGATTGATGTGTTCTCCTACAGGGTTTTGTATATTGCTATTTCTAATATCTGACTTGTGTCCATTTATCCTTTTACATAGGGACTGTCCAGTTTGGCCGATGTACATAGCAGAGGGGCATTGCTGGCCCACGATGGCATATATTATATTGGTGGACGTGCAGATGAATGAACTGGTGATGTTGTGGCTGATCTGGTTAGGTCCTGTGATGGTGTCGCTGGTGTAGATATGTGGGCAGAGTTGGCATCGAGGTTTGTTGCATAGATTGGTTCCTGAGTTAGAGTTACTATGGTGCGGTGTGTGGTTGCTGGTGAGAATATGCTTAAGGGTTGGTGGGTTGTCTGTGTGCGAGGACTAGCCTGCCTCCCAAGGCCTGTGAAAGTGAGGGATTGTTGTCCAGGATGGGTTGTAGATCCCAGGAAGGTTCCACTCAGGGACAGCCAGTTGAATTTCTGGCTCAAGTGCTAAGATTCAAACTAGAGAAGACTGGCCACATGAACTTTCTGAACAAGTGCTTTGTATGGCTTCTTTGGTCACACTTTTAAGTCTCCATTGGCTAAATGCAGAACCCTCAGAGGAATCACCTCCAGGCAGATGTTCAGCCATTGGGGGCCTCTGCCAGACAGTATGCTGGCAGACAGTTATAACCTGAAGCTGAATCAAGCCCTCAATGCTTGTGATATTTCCCACTGTCCCCAAAGAAACAGGAAACATATAACAAAGTGGGGGGGAAATCCTTCACCCCACAATATTCTTACTCTGTGATACTTAATTAAGTGCTGTCTCCCTGGCCTAATCAACCATAAAAGTCAATATTTCTCTCTCCTACCTTCAGTGGAGTTTACTTTACTCCTATTACTACCACTCTCTTATCCTCTGCCACCCTTTAATCCAGCCATGGAGATCAAGCAAACATCATTTATGGATAACAGCAGCCAGCAAGAGACAACACTGGGTAAAACAGCACATACTGCTATACTACCACCAACTTACCACTTTAGCTTCTGGCCCCTTATAAGAAGGTTAAACAAAGTCTATGGTGTACAGATACTCAGTGTGCATATTAGTTATGTTTGTGCATGTGAGGAAAGGGGCCTAGGATTTATCATTTCAAATATTTGTGCTTGTGTGTGTTTGCCTTGGTCAGAGGCTTTTCTAATGTTTCGAGGAGCATTTTATTAAGCTAAAATACACAAACTCTCACCTTCTCATTGTAGTTTATTTTCTGGATGTTGGAAATAACATATGAAAACCAGATCTTATAGAATTGTAGCTTCAGAAATGGCTATCTGAGGCATTAAAATGGTAGTGAAATATAAATACAAATATAATCATTTATTTGGAGTTATCCTGAATTGCGAATTTGGCCTTTGAGTTTCCTAGTTAACCCAAATGCAGAGCCCTAGGGTGGAGTTGAGTCTATGACAGGTACGATTGGTTGGGTCTGAATGTCCATACGAGGGTTAATATATTTATTTTCACACAATGGACCTAAGTCTCCACACCATTGTACCAGTTTAACATCTGTAAAACTCCACTAAGGGTACATCTACACTGCAGCCAGGGATGTGATTTGCAGCTCATGTAGATGTATCTGCGCTAGCTGTACATAGCAGTGAGTATGCGATGGTGAGGCTGCCATATGACCACCTGGACCTGTACTTGCTCATACAACCTGTGTCATTAAGATTGCAATGATATTTTTAGCAAGTTAGTTAGAGCACAGCTAGCACTGGTTTATCTACATGAGCTGCAAATTGCATCTGCAGCTGCAGTGTAGACATACCATAAGTCACAGGCACAAAACTGATGTAGAATCAGACCCAAGATATTTTCTTGAAATATTCATATCCAGCTGGAGATTTAATTCCTACTCCTTGACCAAGAAAAACTTCTGTGCTTTTATTCTCTAGTTTTTGATGTGTTTGCCATCTGTTCAAATTAGTGGTTAGCATTAGGAGATTGGTTGTGCATTTTCCACATCTCCCTGACACACAGCACTCCAGTAAAACATAGAAATCAGTGGAAGGGCAGAGGATAGCCCAGTAGCAGATAAATTCAGTGAATATTTGATTGATGCCATTTCCTGTGCCTCAACTTCAATATAATGTTTAACATGTGAAACGAGGATGATTTGGTAGGTATATCAAATCTTCATCTGTTTGGCACTAGTGGAAATTGTCCACCTGGCTTTATTTCCCTGCCTATTTTTGCTGCTGATATGAAAAGTAAAAAGATCGAGATTACACAAGTCATTCAAGGAGCTGGAGTTTCTTAGCGTATTAAATGAAATGGCATAAAGGATGATGCAGCATCTGTAAAGCGAATGCATAAATTGGATGATAAGCATTTGAAGTAATCTAATTTCCTCAGTATTGTAGAGTTTTGTTTAATCTGATTTTAGACTAGTATATAGACACTGTAAACTGATTTGAGAATAGTAGGCTGCAGTCACTTGATGTTTTTCTTTGGCTTAAATGCTGCAATTCTTTGGCACAACCACCATTTATAAAATAGATCTAGATATTCACAGAGAAACAGTCTCTCCTTACGCTTCACACATAGATAGAAAAGGTTTTGAGCAGAGGACCAAACCTTGTTCCAGCACAGTATAATCAAAACTTTTGAAAGTAAAGCTTCACTTGCTGCCAGACCCACTGTTTTAAGCATCACAGGTCCCCGGACAAAATCTCTTAAGCACATTCAACCATATTCTAGTTGCATAGGAGTTTTGGACGCAGCCAGAAAAATACTAATCCTGATCACTGTGTGAATACATTACCTTTCTAGCAGGTATTTTATCAGATGTTCTGAAATCAATCCTGGAATTGGTTGCCAAAACATTTCTTTCATCTGTATGAGGATTTGTACAGTACTTTTATACATGGAGCCCACATCTGACTTCACATGAGTAAGAGGAATTTGTAATTTCTTGGATCCATAAACATTTTACTAAAACTATGTGCACTGATCTCTGTTGATCTATTACAACTTAGCTGGAAAATTGGAAGTACAGCTTTGGTAAGAAAAAGATATATTCAACTTTGCAGCATAACTCTACAGGAGAAAATTTTATTAAAAATAGCACTCACTTATAATACAAGATTGTGTTTTAATTCCAAGACTTTTGTTTCAAAATACAAAACAGTGCATGCTGAGGTCAAATTCAAAGTAATGATAAAGTAACTCACTAAGCAATTTCTAAAAGGTGAAATTCAATGATATTGCTGTTGTCAGGCCAGGTGTTAAAATATTATTGGGTGTTAAATTAATTCTCACCCTGTTAACACTTGTCTGAATTGTAACAGCTGCTAAACATTGTTCCAGAAGAGCAAACTATGGCTATACAGAAAACAGATGCCTAATCAATAGGACCAATAGAACTATATGAAAAAATGAAGAAAGCACTGTAGGGCAAGTGAGTCCCTGTGGAATGTCTCAACTTAATGAAAACATTGTTTTCATATATCCACATACAGTACAATGACTGAAGAAGCAAAACAAATAGTCTTTCTTTTATTTCTGGTTTAATACATTTGTCTGGAAGTCCAAACAGCTTTATTATTAGAGACAGCACATCTAACCACGGGATGCTGTCCCAGGAAGAAGGACTGGTAAACAGAGACGAGGTCCACCTATCGAGGAAGGGGAAGAGCATATTTGGCTACAGATTGGCTAACCTAATGAGGAGGGCTTTAAACTAGGTTCCATGGGAGCAGGTGACCAAAGCACACAGGTAAGTCAAAAACATGGAGACCTGGGAGAAAGGTCGGAATCTGAGGGGAGCATGCCAGAAATAAGGGAGAGACAAGATAGAAAGGAGTGGGGGGAATCAAATCAGTATCTTAGATGTCTGTATACTAATGCGAGAAATATGTGGAATAAACAGGAAGAACGCGAAATGCTAGTAAATGACATAGCTGGCATCACGGAGATTTGGTGAGATAATACACATGACTGGAATACTGGTATAGAAAGGTACAGCTTGCTCAGGAAAGACAGGCAGGGAAAAAGGGGAGGAAGTGTTGCCTTATGTATTAAAATATATACACTTGGACTGAGGTTGAGATAGATATAAGAGACAGACTTGTTGAAAGTCTCTGGGTAAGGATAAAAGGGGTGAAAAACAAGGGTGATGTCATGGCAGGGGTCTACTACAGACCACCAAACCAGGAAGAAGAGGTGGATGAAGTTTTTTTTTAAACAACTAACAAAATCATCCAAAGCACAGGACTTGTTGGTGATGGGGGACTGCAACTACCCAGACATCTGTTGAGAAAATAACACAGCAGGGCACAGATTACCCAACAAGTTCTTGGAATGTATTGGAGACAATTTTTTATTTCAGAAGGTGGAGAAAGCTACTAGAGTGGAGGCTGTCTAGATTAGATTTTGACAAATAGGGAAGAAATTATTGAGAATTTGAAAGTGGAAGGCAACTTGGGTGAAAGAGATCATAAAATGGAAAAGTTTACGATTCTAAGGAATGGTAGGAGAGAGAAAAGCACAATAAAGACTATGGATTTCAGGAAGGCAGACTTTAGCAAACCAGGGAATTGGTAGGTAAAAATCCCATGGGAAGCAAGACTAAGGGGAAAAACAATTGAAGACAGTTGGCAGTTTTTCAAAGAGACATTATTAAGGGCACAAGAGCAAACTATCCCACTGCATATGAAAGACAGGAAGTATGGCAAGAGACCACCCTGGCTTAACCAGGAGATCTTCAATGATCTAAAACTCAAAAAAGAGTCATATAAAAAGTGGAAACTTGATCAAATTACAAAGGATGAATATAAACAAATAACACAAGTATGTAGGGCCAAAATAGAAAAGCCAAGGCACAAAATAAGATCAAACTAGCTAGGGACATAAAAGGAAACAAGAAAACATTCTACAAATACATTAGAAGCAAGCGGAAGTCCAAGGACAGAGTAGGCCCGTTACTCAATGAGCGGGGCAAGACAATAACAGAAAATGGTGAAATGGCAGAGATGCTTAATGGCTTCTTTGTTTCGGTTTTCACCAAGAAAGTTGGTGGTGATTGGACATCTAAAATACTGAATGCCAGTGAAAATGAGGTAGGATCAGGGTCTAAAATGGGGAAGAACAAGTCAAAAATTACTTAGACAATTTAGATGTCTTCAAATCACCAGGCCCTGATGAAATGTATCCTAGAATACTCAAGGAGATGACTGAGGAGATATTTGAGCCATTAGCAATTATCTTTGAAAAGTCATGGAAGACGGGAAACATTCCAGAAGACTTGAAAAGGGCAAATATAGTGCTCGTCTATAAAAAGGGAAATAAGGACAACCCAGGGAATTACAGACCAGTCAGTTTGACTTCTGTACCTGGAAAGATAATGGAGCAAATAATTAAGCAATCAATTTGCAAACACCTAGAAAATAATAAGGTGATAAATAACAGTCAGCATGGATAAATAACAGTCAGCATGGAAGAACAAATCATGTCAAACCAACCTGATAGCTTTCTTTGACGGGGTAACAAGCCTTGTGGATGGGGGGAAGCGGTAGATGTGGTATATCTTGACTTTAGTAAGGCTTTTGATACTGTCTCGCATGACCTTCTCATAAACAAATTAGGGAAATACAACCTAGATGGAGCTACTATATAAGGTGGGTTCATAACTGGTTGGAAAATCATTCCCAGAGAGTAGTTATCATTGGTTCACAGTCATGCTGGAAGGGCATAATGAGTAGGGTCCTACAGGTATCAGTTCTGGGGCTGGTTCTGTTCAATATCCTCATCAATGATTTGGATAATGGCATACAGACTACACTTACAAAGTTTACGGACAATACTAAGCTGGGAGGGATTGCAAGTGCTTTGGAAGATAGGATTAAAATTCAAAATGATCTGGACAAACTGGAGAAATGGTCTGAAGTAAATAGGATGAAATTCAAGGACAAATGCAAAGTACTCCACTTAGGAAGGAACAATTAGTTGCACACATACAAAATGGGAAATGACTGCCTAGGAAGGAGTACTGTGGAAAAGGATCTGGGGGTCACAGTGGATCACAAGGTAAATATGAGTCAACAGTGTAACACTGTTGCAAAAAAAGTAAACATTCTGGGACGTATTAGCAGGAGTATTGTAAGCAAGACATGAGAAGTAATTCTTCTGCTCCACTCCACATTGATTAGGCTTCAACTGGAGTATTGTGTCCAGTTCTGGGTGCCACATTTCAGGAAAGATGTGGAGAAACTGGAGAAAGTCGAGAGAAGAGCAACAAAAATGATCAAAAGTCTAGAAAACATGACCTATAAAGGAAGATTGAAAAAATTGGGAGAAGAGAAGACTGAGAGGGGACTTGATAACAGTTTTCAAGTACATAAAAGGTTGTTACAAGGAGGAGAAAGAAAAAATATTCTTCTTAACCTCTGAGGATAGGACAAGAAGCAATGGGCTTAAATTGCAGGAAGGGAAGTTTAGGTTGGACATTAGGAAAAACTTCCTAACTGTCAGAATGGTTAAGCACTGGAATAAATTGCCTAGGGAGATGGTGGAATCTCCATCATTGGGGATTTTTAAAAGCAGGCTGGACAAACACCGGTCAGGGATGGTCTAGATAATACTTAGTCCTGCCTTGAATGCAGGGGACTGGACTAGATGACCTCTCGAGGTCCCTTCCACTTCTATGATTCTATGATGTCAGGTTAGAGGTAATGAAGTCTCCAAAATCCTCTTAAAAAGGAAACAATTTCCTGAGAAACAATTCCAGGACTTGGGAGAGTGCAATCTAGTTGTTTGAATATGGGACTGGGAACTAAATATCCTGAGTTGCATTTCCAGCTTTGATACTGATTTGCTGTCTGGCTTTGTGCAAAATCACTTAACCTCTTTGTACCTCAGTTTTCCCTAACAGGAAATAGTGCTATCTCCATTTTACTAACTCACCGCAGAGGGTGGGGGGAGAAAAGGGGAAAGGAGGGGATGTTATGAAGTCTGTCAAGTTTATGTATAGTGCTTTGAATGTAAAAAGTGATGATGAAGATGATATCTAGGAACAAATGTCACGTATAAAGGGGTGACATCTTCACTTCTACTCCAGCCCCCTTGTGCCAGGTAAAAAGATCAGAACAGTGCAAAGGAGACCTAAAAGCCCTGGTAGCATCCAGGGATAATTCCTCCACTGCAAGCATTGTGGCAATCTGTCCTGGGTAAATCTGGTGAAGGAGCTGTGCCAGGAGTGGGGCTTATGGCCAGGCTCCAGCACATAGTGCTGCAGCCAGAGTAGACTGGGGAGGCTGCCGTAACTCTGATGCTAAAAGTTATGTTGGAGGTCTTTCCAGCCCCCAGAAGAGCCTAGGATTGGGAGGACACAAAGATGACTTAAAGGCACAGCACAGAATCTTACTCTGTAAACCTACAATTTCCTTTCCCAATTACCCATATATGTTTTATTGCTTCCTTTTCGCTCTACTCTTTCATGCCTTCAACTTTAAAATAGTTCACTCAAAAAGATTTATTTTGTGTTCAGAACCTTCCCCACTTGTGTTTATGACCCAAGGCATCAAAGAGATTTAGTCCTGAAACTGTTCTATTGATGGTGGGGGAGGCAATACAACATCTTGACTTGCTAAAAGATGAGAAGTAAGCCTGGGACTACTTCTCATTGGGGTAAGAGATAAACTGATCTGAGCTGATTTGGAGGTGGTGGTAATTAATTAGGTTTTGCAGGTGCAAATGCAATATGGCCCAAGTTAGTTGGTTGTGAACCTTCATCTTCTATATTATAAATTTACTATACAGTCAAAGGTAGCATTGTCAAGAGCTGGCTATCCAGGCTGTCTACAAAGCTGGGTGCCAAGACCTCTTAAATTCTGATTCATCTTTGCTCATGGCTCAGGAATCACAACACTTTCTTCTCTAACTACCCCCAGCTGTAAAATGGGAATATTAATTACCTTAAAGTACATGCTATACATAGTGGTGTAAGGGATTAGTTCACTGACTCTCCGTCTATGCATTCAAGATGATGAATGAAATAAATCAGTCCTGGTTTCCCATGGTCAGATTGAAATGCATTGGGGAAGATCTAGCAGTCTCTCCACTTGCAGAAGCTCTAAGAGCTTCATCCAGTATTTTTAAAAAGAGAAATCTAATCAACTTGGTTTCTAGTCAGAGTGGACTTGGTTTGCAGGAGTCTCAAGTAAAACTTGGGTTGTTGCAACCTGCATGAAGTTCGTGCCTCCAGGCATAAGTCTGAAACGCAAAGAAAAATCACCAAAACTCCTAGCAAAAAACTCTTCCACATTCACCCATTTTCCCCTGGATATGGGTTGACACTACATTAGATGGCTGAATTTCAGATGATTTCCACTCCATACCATGAATCCCTTTCTAATATAACTGATGTTTATATGATTTACTTTTCAGCATTTTCTATTAATACATGACTTCATCCTGACTTCAGGGGGAATTATAAGCGCTGAGTACTATTCAGGATCAGATCAAAGATTTATAATCTAATTATTTTCCTTTTCCTATTCTTTCTTACCACAGGCAAACAGACATCAGTTCTGGTTTTGTAGGATGTTCTAATACTTTCAGTGGCCTTAAATATCAGCATGGGTGAGTTACTACAATTTGCATTTTTATGGTTTTCTATATCATATTATGTATAATGTCACTTTTTATTTACCTGTGCTCCATTTTGATTATAGCCGTAAAATAGTCTTCTTAAATGTCAATAACAGTTCATACCCCCCAAAGAGTAGGATATGAAGGGCAAAACACATAAAATAACTTGACTCCATTTAAAGCCTCTCGTGCTTAGAAAAAGAATCAGGGATACATAGAGGAACTGCCCCATTATGGCTAGGTGGTCTTGGGGACACAATACCGTATTGAATTACTTCACTTCTGCATTTGCCTTTGAACTTTAGCCTTTCACGTAACTGAATCTTTATTGGGGTCTCACCACTCCTTCATGCAAGGAGGGGCAGAGGGTCAGCAGCCTCTATGGGTATGTCAACACTGCAACATAAGCCCAGGGTTAGTAGAAATCAAGTTAGCAGACTCTGGGTTTGTTAATCTAGGGCTTGAGGGTATATTTATTTGTAACCCCAGTTTAGGAATTTTTGACCCCTGGGTCCCAACCTAGGGCTCCAGTGTTTGGACTGCATTATGAGGGCCCAAGTCCAACCTCCACTCCCCAGATTTCCTAGCACCCTCCCAAAATATAGCCACTCTAGCCCTTTGGTTGTGATGCAGTATGGAAAAATCTGAGTGTCCAAACTTGACTGTCCAGAGGACAAATCATCAGTCCGCAGGATTGTAGAATACTTTTGCAGACTCCCAGGGCACAAGTCCAGTTGGGCTGCATATACACTGCAATGCAATAGGGCTCAAACCCAGGGTCCTGGCTTGACTCAGGCTCTGACCCTCCACCCCCATGAGGTCCTGAGACTCTGGGTCTAAGCTCTGGGTTACCACGATTTGTGTGTAGATGGAAGGGGGGTTAGGTTTGAGTCTGAGTTTGAATGCTGAGTGTACATTGGAATGTAAACATACCCTGTGGCACAATCTAGGACCCCAGAGAGGATGCCCAATGTGGGTGGGATTCTCACAGGGTAAGGGTAAATAGGTGGCTACATATTGGTGAAGCTGAGAGGGATGCATATCTTTTCCCTCCTCCCAGCTTGGAGATTACCAGGAAAAGTTATCAGCCTGGGACTATTACCATCTGTGCAGACCCGCTCTGCAGTGGGGATCTCTCTAAGAGGGAAATTCTGCAGGCAGCAATGGCAACACACTAACCCTGATATTGCAGGATTGCACTGGATTGACGTACAGGGAAGAAATTGGGGTTCCAGAGCTATCATGGGGGTACAAGGTCTCCACAGAAAGGCCACAGTCTCCAACAGTTCCTGAGGATCTGTGTTTTGGGGGGGGGTGGATCAGTGGCTGATTTTGGAGGGGTAAGGTAAATAAACTGTGTATTCCTTCCCAGTTACCTTCTGCTATCTGGGGTTAAAGCAATCCGGTTTTCAAAGTATAGTATACGGTGTTGAAATGTCCCCTTCACAGGTGGATCGCTGCCTAGTCACATGGGAGTGGGGAATGTTATCTCCTTGCAATTTCACCTCTCCCTTGCAGCTAACAAAAGCTCCTCAGAGGAGGTTTTGTGAAGAAGGACATCCACAGAATTTTGAGGCAGGATTGGGTTGAGCAAGGGATTGGCCCCTCTTTATTGCACTGTCCTCTGACAACCCCTAGATTTCTATTTGGAAACCACATAAGGAATTAACACAGGTCAGAGATGTATTAATTCCCTATGGGCTCCTGTCACTCTTATATCCTTGGAGTAGGGTTGCTACCTCCAAGGTACAAAAAATCATCTGGGATGATGCTAGGACCATAAAACTGGACCACTGGCAGTGTGTACTGAGCACCCTTACATATTTCCCAGCATAGCTCTCTCTAAAAAGGTCCTGAGAAAAGCTGGACTGGTGACAACTTTACCTTTGAGGTCTCCCATGTCCCCCTAAATCAGGGGTTCTCAAACTGGGGGTTGGGAACCCTCAGGGGGTTGTGAAGTGGTTACATGGGGGTTGCAAGTTGTCAGTTCCTAGCCTGGCCATGCATGAGGCTGTGAGCCCTGAGCCCCTCCATTCCAGTACTTTATATTTAACAGTGTTAAATACTAAAAAATGTGTTTTTAATGTATGGGGGCAGCGGGTCACACTCAGAGACTTGCTGTGTGAAAGGGATCACCAATACAGAAAGTTTGAGAATCACTGCTCTAAATCATTTTCACTGAGGAAAATGATATTTTTTCTCACTGTAGGTCCCTGTGTGCCTGACCTCTAGAACTAGCCTGTAAGCCAAAGAAAGCTTGTAGCCCATCTGAATACTTCTCGAGGTGAAGTTCATGCAGCCAGGAAAAAAAACCCCTCACTTTGGCATTAGTACACTAGGACACTTTCCCAAGAGCTTGATCTCCATATATGGTTATCAGACTGCACAATCATCACATCAGATTTTGACCTCATTTACATCAGTGTAAATTGATAAATTCATTGTCTTCAATAAGAATATACCAGATCTAACAGTAAAATTGAGACTCAGATCTAGCCATTGACTGCCCCTAAGAAGAGGGCAGCTACAGAATATTGACTGATGATATATGTCTGCAAGTGAAAGAAGGAGCTATTATGAGTGTGGATCGAGAAAACCCTTAGAGTTAGGGAAAGCTGGAAATCAATAGCTTAATTAAAAAAGCTTAGGCCCTGAATCTAAAGTTCATTAAAAACTTTTGTATTTTAGCATTTAACTGCATTTTATACCTGCTATAATATTGTATGAATGGAAAAGCTGAAAAATATACTAGTTTCAGGCTACAGCCAACTGACTGAAGCAGAAACAAAGTCAGGTGCATCATAGCAACATTGTTCAGGAGATGATAGAAGACATTTTCAGGGGGCTGATAGCACAGCTATACAAATTTGCTCAACATTGTAACTGGGCACATATGGCCAGATCTCTAAAGTGTGGAAGATTACTACAAATTGGGACGTTTTCTATGGAAACACATAAATGAAATAAGACACAAGCTGCAAGCCAGCAACAAGCTATCTTTACAGTGCTCATAAATAGCTGTTGCCATACCATAACTTTTAAGATATATTGTTAAGGTGGACTAGCCATTGAGTGGAAACCTACACAAAATACCAACACTTGCATTTGTTTACACAATTAACGGATTATCACATGCAAATACAGGTGCATATAAGAATGCAAGTCTGTTACAGAAAACTAGTTGGCCTACACTCTTAGAAAGTTAGAGCATAAGATTTCCAAAGACATTTTTACACAGCAGTTTAGTGCTACACGATTAACATATTCACAAGCCAGGGGACAAATTAAAAAGCTCATACTGATGAGCAGTTACTCAGTGTAGTCTGTAGTAGGCTAAATCTTGCTAGGCCCCCATGGAGAGAAGATGGGCTCTGCTCCTGTTCCATTGTCCAGGCCACATCCTTCCAGCTGTGCTGGTCAGAGCATCTGCCCTCTTATGGGGTTGGAGGAGCAAGTGGAGGGAGGAGGAAATAGGAGCCAAAGCAGTCTATAGGGTCAACATGCTTCCACAGCTCACAAAGAGCAGAGTCTCAGGCCTGCAGGAAACTGGACAGGGAAGTTATGGGGAGGGAAGAGAAGAGAAAGTACCATCCCTTCTCCTTTCTGAGAGTGCCTGGACAGCCAAAATTCTCAAGCTATTTTTCTGGTCCACAACCCATTCTTCCCTTGGCCAGAGACCTTTGACTTGCAGTTCTGCTTCTTTAGAGTGCCACCCTGTGCTTAATAAGGATACTTCCTTTTAAGGACTCACCCACTTCCAGCTTTGACAAGCTTCACAGGGGTTGATTGTGCCCAGAGGAGCTTTTTTAACCCTTTCGTGACTGGGTGGGGATTTGTCCCACCACATAATCAATTGCCTTCAGTAGGACAACAACTGAGTAAAGATTCCCCAGTGAGTCACTAAATTATTTTAATTGGCTCCTGAAAACAATGGAAAAATACTTTAAGTACAGTATTTTAAATTGTGAGACTGTAATGCTGTAGAACAAAAATATGAGCAACCTCTTTACAATTTTCTATATATAAAAATGCATTGCATATAAATGACAGCCCTCTCTACATTTTGATCCATACTAATAGAATGACAAGGTAGCAAAAATGTGTAGCCTGCAGTTGGAAAATAAAGGAACAAATAATTCTTTGCTACAGTACAATAATAATAGACTCCAGGAGGGAAGTCTAAAAATAGTATGCTGAAGCTGTCCTTGATTTACTAAGACAAGGCAGTTGTGAACTGTATTTGAAATGTAGCTATTGATTGCATTGTGGAATTCGAGAAGGCAGAAGAAGCCAATTTACATGGAAACAAATTAAACAATGTGTGTTGACTACAGGATGCATATCACCTTATCATAGATAATCCAGAGTTGGGGAACTTTAGAGTATAAATCAGCTATCCAGCTAGATCAGATAACATCTGATAAATATTAGAGGATTCCAGGTTGCTTTGATATGTTGGTATAAATTAATGTGTGGATCACAAATAATTTACTCAGATGTGAGTTTATGTAGGATGGTCTGGAGTTTGCATTCAACTAAAATTAGACCTATGAACTACTGACAAAGATGCACACACCACTGTCCGTTTTGCTTTTCAGATACCAACAATCAGAACAGTGGGAAACAAAAATGTAGGGAAATTCCTAGTCTCACTGAACCATAAGAGAGCTACATAAAATGGAATTATCAGTGACTAAACTGAACCAGAAACACTTAGTATTTGTTCTACAATTGGGGATAGACAGTGATGCATGGAAAGGAGTTTTCTCCAATGTTTCTGGTATTATTAAGGACCTGATACTACAATAATTCTATTGTTAAGCACTTGACTTTATTTGGACTTTCAGTCTCTAAGTATATTTAATAATTTTAGAAAGATCTCATGGCCAGAAATTAAACTGTATTGACAGTGGGTGAGATTCTGTATTAAGCCTCTAAGGGTATGTCTACACTGGAATAAGAGACCCACGGCATGGCTGCGGCTGGCCCAGGTCAGATGACTTAGGCTAGAGGGGCTCAGGCTGGAACCCAGACTCTGGGATTCTTCCCCCTTGTGGGGTCTAACAACCCAATGTCTACATAGCCCTGTAGCCTGAGCCCCATGAGCCAGGCCAGACACGGGTGTTTAATTGCTGTGTAGACGTACCCTAAGGAGATGTTTATACTTCAAGCTCGGGTTGTAATTCCCAGTTTAAGGAGACATACCAACACTAGCTCTGATAGAAGCATTGTGCTACTGTGGCAGCACAAATGGTGGGAGGCTGCGCCAAGTACATGCCTGGGGTCCTGGATGGGTATGTAGTTGGGACAGCTAGCCCTGAGTTTCGCTCACAGTGCCATGACTATGCTCTGCTTTGGTGCACTAGCTCAATCAGAGCTAGCATGAGTATGTCTCCTTGGACTGGGAATCACACCACCCCAGCTCGAAGTGCAGACATACACTAAGAAGCACAACACAGAACTCACATTCCAGCAGCAGACACCTGTCGTTTAAGACACCTTCCACCCTCCAGATCCTCAGCTGCTCCAGGGTGCTGCCTTCTGGGTTGCAGCACTGCCTAGATTCTCCACAGCATTGCATGCTGGGGTCCCTGCCCCTATCATCATCAGCCCACTCACAGGGCAGCTCCTTCACTGGAGCATATGAGGGAATCTTTGGGAGGCAGCTTTATGCCTGTCTTCCACAGTGGCTGCTACAGGGGATTCCTCCCATGCTTGGCAATAGAGCTACTAAAGGCCACTTTACACCACTTCAGCTTTTTTCATGCAGCATAAAGGGGCTAGAATGGAGATGAGGTTCTTTCTAATTGACAAGGCTGTAAAAGTACTTTTATTATATTTTTCTCTATGTTAAACCATCTAACAGTATTTATCCCCTTCTGGAAATAATTTGAAGCCATTGTGGAGAGTTAGTTACTGATGGAATAAAAAGACGTGGATAATGATGTTGAGAGTACACTTACAAAAATTTGCAGATAACACAAGATGGGATGGGTTGCAAGCACTTTGGAGGACAGGATCAGAATTCAAAAAGGCCTTGACAAATTGGACTGAAATCAACAAGTTGAAATTCAATAAAGACAAGTGAAAAAAACTACACTTAAGAAGAAAAAAACAGGGAATGACTGGCTAGGGAGTAGAATCATAGAATATCAGGGCTGGAAAGGACCTCATCTATTCCAACCCCCTGCTCAAAGCAGGACCAATCCCCGACTAAATCCCCAAATTGCCCCCTCAAGGATTGAACTCATAACCCTGGGTTTAGCAGGCCAATGCTCAAACCATTCTTCTCCCCTCCTAAAACTGGTGACAAGGATCCATGGTTATAGTGGATCACAAAATGAATGAGTCAACATTGATGGGCTCCATTTGCCCTGATAGCGTTTCTCCATTTTTGCAATGTCCTGGTGAAATCGCTCGCCGTGCTCGTCGCTCACTGCTCCGCAGTTTGGTGGAAAAAAATCTAGATGAGAGTGCAAAAAATGTATCTTTAGTGACATGTTGCAGCCAAGGCTTTTGTATGCCTTGAGGAGGTTTTCCACCAACAACCTGTAGTTGTCTGCCTTGTTGTTTCCGAGAAAATTTATTGCCACTAACTGGAAGGCTTTTCATGCAGTCTTTTCCTTGCCACGCAGTGCATGGTCAAATGCATCATCTCCAAGAAGTTCCACGAATCTGAGGACCAATAAAGACACCTCCCTTTATCTTAGCTTCACTTAACCTTGGAAATTTTCCACGGAGGTACTTGAAAGCTGCTTGTGTTTTGTCAATGGCCTTGACAAAGTTCTTCATCAGACCCAGCTTGATGTGTAAGGGTGGTAACAAAATCTTCCTTGATTCAACAAGTAGTGGATGCTGAACACTTTTCCTCCCAGGCTGCAATGACTGTCGGAGTGGCCAATCTTTCTTGATGTAGTGGGAATCTCTTGCACGACTATCCATTCACAGAGAAAACAGCAGTACTTTGTGTATCCAGTCTGCAGACCAAGCAAGAGCGCAACAACCTTCAAATTGCCACAAAGCTGCCACTGATGTTGGTCATAGTTTATGCACCTCAAAATTTGTTTCATGTTGTTGTAGGTTTCCTTCATATGGACTGCATGACCAACTGGAATTGATGGCAAAACATTGCCATTATGCAGTAAAACAGCTTTAAGACTCGTCTTCGATGAATCAATGAACAGTCTCCACTCATCTGGATCGTGAACGATGTTGAGGGCTGCCATCACACCATCGATGTTGTTGCAGGCTACAAGATCACCTTCCATGAAGAAGAATGGGACAAGATCCTTTTGACGGTCACGGAATATGGAAACTCTAATGTCACCTGCCAGGAGATTCCACTGCTGTAGTCTGGAGCCCAACAGCTCTGCCTTACTCTTGGGTAGTTCCAAATCCCTGACAAGGTCATTCAGTTCACCTTGTGTTATGAGGTGTGGTTCAGAGGAGGAGGATGGGAGAAAATGTGGGTCCTGTGACATTGATGGTTCAGGACCAGAAGTTTCATCCTCTTCCTCGTCTGACTCAAGTGAGAATGATTCTGGTGCATCAGGAACCGGCAGTCCTTCTCCGTGGGGTACTGGGCATATAGCTGATGGAATGTTTGGATAATGCACAGTCCACTTTTTCTTCTTTGACACACCTTTCCCAACTGGAGGCACCATGCAGAAGTAACAATTGCTGGTATGATCTGTTGGCTCTTTTCAAATCATTGGCACTGCAAAAGGCATAGATTTCCTTTTCCTGTTCAACCACTGGCGAAGATTTGTTGCACAAGTGTTGCAGCATATGTGTGGGGCCCACCTCTTGTCCTGATCTCCAATTTTGCAGACAAAATAAAGGTGATAGGCTTTCTTAACCATAGTGGTTATACTGCGCTTTTGTGATGCAAAAGTCACTTCACCACAAACATAGCAGAAGTTATCTGCACTGTTCACACAAGTACGAGGCATCTCTGCTCACTTTGGCTAAACAGAAATGTGTCCCTTTGCAAAATCAAACACTGACAAATAAGAGAGCACGACACTGTATGATTTCTAGAGCTGATATAGGGCAATTTGTTCAGCAGAGTGATGTAAGCTTCGTTATGATTGCATCATCCATGACTTCTAGGAAGAACATGATGCAATTCATATCATGTATGACGCAATACCAGCTTCAGATTGCACCATTCATTGTTTTGCCTAAAAAGCAAGTACTGTCCAAACCCAGTCATAGATTTATTCATCGATCCAGTCAAAGATGTATTTTAGTCATTTCTGGTTTAAATTGAGATCCCTTCCCTTTATAACTCACTTATCCTCCGCCATTCCCAAGTCAAGGGTCGTATATACTGACCCAATAGCATATCTTGAAAACTAGAGCCAATCAACAATTTTAAGCATCATTTTCGTTCTCAGTGACCCAGAATTAGTAAAGTTTGACTACATTTATTTCAGAAGCACTTTGGCTGTAGAGCAGTGTAATGAGAGCTGCAACAGTAAAAAAGGGACATACAATGTAAGACCCTGGTCTGAAAAAGACTTACACATGTGTTTCTAATTGGGACTACCTACACAGTGTAAAATGAAGAATATAGATTCATAGATTCCAGTGTGAGAAGGCGATTCCCAATTATCAATCACATTTTTCTGATTAAATTCTTCCTCCCAGCTGATTTGGTTCATAATTGTTTTCATGGGAGTCTTTGAAAGATCAGGGTCTAAGTGTGCACCTGGGTCACAGTGTATATATTTGTTTTTTTTCTGGTTACTTTCTTACAACACATGTGTACATTATATTTATTAGCCATGATTATATTAAAAAAATAGAATTTAAAAAAGCTAGTCCTCAAAAAATATGATGTTAATCTACTCTCTAATCTATTAAAAAGACTGGATGATGTCAGTGGTAACCCAAGCTACTGTCCTGCAAGCACTTGTGCTTAACTTTACACAGCTGAATAGTACCAGTGAAGTTAGGCATGTGCAGAAGTGTTTGCAGGGTTATGGCCCTAGAATAAAGGTAGATTCTACCTTGCAGCTAAAAAGAATGAGAATGAACTTTGCTCCTTTCCTTTCTCCACAGAGTATAAGTATTGCTCCTTTTCTTTCTCTCCTCATATGCACACAAAGTAGTTATGTGTGTGTGCAGTTAGATCAATCTGCATCTGGTACATTTAGCTGCACTCTGTGCCAGGATTCTGGCAAAGGGCCTTGGGAAACTTTTCCCTTTTTATACAAAGTGTTATCTGATGTGAGATCGTAAAATGTGCTTTTTGTGATCATTAGTGGGAATAAAACTGAACCATTTGAAGGTCCATGGGAAATTAACATAAAATGGACACGAACCCAGTTAATATGAATAAAATGCATGGAAATAGATTTGGGTTTTTTTTCCTACTACTGAGAAGCCTAGAATTGCATGAAGAACTGATCCCATTGATTTCAACAAGACAACTCACAGTATTTAAAGGATGTGCTTAAGTCTTTGCCTGATCTGCTAACTCAAGGTAGTTCCCTTTTGTCAGTTGTGACAAACTATTCTGAGACATCAAGGACCATTAAACTGTTCTAGGTTTTGAGAGATTTTTGTTTTTAAATAAGGTAATTTAAAAAAAAACTATTAGCACTGTCTTTTTGACTGGCAATCTTAACTTAAAAAAAGTTACAATGCATTTAATGCTAGCAAAGCAAAAATATCTTAGTAATTCTGTTTTTATATGACAATTACATTCCTGCTACTCTGCACAGGTGTTCAGAACTATCTTATAAAGAAAATATTCATCTAATTTAATGCAAGCAATGGTTGGGTGGCAACCTAAATGGGATGCATGAACACAATGAACAGGGCTCTTACATCAAAGAGGATGGGGGTTCCTTCCTCCTCTTCTTTTTTTATGAGAAATGGTTATATATGAGTTAGTTTCTATGGGTTTTTATTTTATTAGTCTTGTAGATAATTGGGATAGGGAAGCTGTGGATTTTGTTGAAGTTTGTTTAATCTTTTTATAGTGTTTAGTTTTATACTGTTTATACTGCATTGTTTAGCTTTCACTGGCTTGGAAGTGTAAAATGGTTGGACCTTTTTTCACAGTCTTTATTGCATCTCTTTTCTTCTAAGCTTGTTGCTTGGCCAGATGTGCACTTGGGTTTTTATTGTATCTCGTCTATAAGCTTCTCGGTAAAATTGTATTGGAAAAAATATATTCCTAAAATTGCCATCAACACTATGTCAACATCTTGCTCAGGCTATTGGTTAGCACGGTCACTGTTTGTGTGTGTGTCATTAATGAATGTAGCACAATTATACTTGCAAATATTAGCATCAGAGTTGATTATAGGAGGAGGCTATTTGCCAAGTTTGCTTGATGAACTATAGAATGTGCATAACATGTGACAGGCCCTGCCCCCTTGTTGCCCAACACAGCCCTACTCACCCTGTTGCAGAAACTCTAATGGTCAGTTGCTGCCTCTCATGAGGTCTGGTGCGGTAATACTTTAGACACTAAGTACAGCTATGGCATACTTGAGTCCCACCTCTTCTAGGGTATTAAAGTCCAAACATAAAGGAATGTGACAAACACAGCGTCCTCCAACAAGTCTTTGGCAGGGCCCTGCCCTTCAATTCAGCTTTGCTCATCATACCCAGCTTTGCTTCTATCTTGTCTCTCTGGGTGGGGTCAACCCATCCCATAGAAGGCTTACTTAGACAATAAGTTGGCTTGAGACTATTGGCTGAATCTAAGTTTCCCTCACTGAAGGAAAAGCAGGGTTCTACTCTCCTTCCTTGTCAGGCCCAAACTAAGCTGGACATCTTCTTTTAACTCCCTTTCTCATGCCTGCTGCAGGTGAGGCAGGATAGGTCCAGTTACAGCTAGAGGCCTGCAATTAGCCAGCCCCTCCTCCACCCCACCCTTGCTAGTGTGGAGCTTCATAGTGTGAAGGTGAAACTCAGTGTAGAATCTGTTGCTAACATTCTCTTCTGTGACTGTTCATTTTCTCTCTTTTTTTAATGGCTGGGAATGAGCTTAGTTGCAGACTAGTAACATATGGTAATGGACTGGGGAGATGAGCCTTCACTGAAATATAACACGCACAAGGACACTAAAAAAAAAGTAAAGTGTGAAAATTTGTTGTTGAAACAGCAATAGCTTGGCTGTTGAAGTAATAGCAGCTTGTTGTGCTGTTGGGAAATGAAATGTGTGCCCACTGTGCATAAAAAGAGCTTTTGGGGAAAAAAGCTTAAAAGGTATATTACACATTTTCTTGTTTTTTTCTTTGTGTTAATGTTATGTGACGTGGCAGCCAGTGCAGCAAGTGGTAATATAATGAATAGGGAATAGAATGAATGTATCCTCAACCTGCCTACGCAAGTGGGGGTAATAACACAGGTCCACATCCTCTTTACATTATTCACACAAATTGTCCCATTGAATAGGGTCACTTGTGTAAGTAAGGTGTGCGGAATCTGGCCCATAACAGGAAGGGTTAAATCTGTAGAGCAACCTCTCCCTAGAGAACTACACAGTCAGTTGATATTGCCCAGATTTCCAAACAGCAACAGTCTCATCCTCTCTTAAAACAACAAATGGTACCTATAATAACTTGGGCCTGATACCACTCTCAGTAACTCCACTGTTGTCAGGGAGCCAGCTGCAGCAAGGCCTGTCTCCTAGCAACACACTGGACAAAACTGATTTTGGCAGGGCCTGCCTGATTGATTGCATATCCTGATGGGTGGAGTGGAGGAGCTAGCTACTATTTGACCCAGCAGCAGCCAAACTTTGCCGGTTGTTTATTGTGTTCTAGGCCTGCAGCTGTGGTTGGTCCTGTTTCCTGTGCCTGCCAGGTTGCTCTTGTGCCTGCTTCAGTTCCTGCTTATCTCCATCTTTGATACGCCTCATTCCACTTCCTAACAATGTCTCTGGGTCACCCATTGGCTTTGGCTTTTCAGTATGATCTTGGGCATCCCATAGTCCTGATTCTTGAATCCAACTCACCTGTGTTTTAACTAGGGTTGCAAACCCTCCAGGATTGTTCTAGAGTCTCCAGGAATTAAAGATTAATTTTTAATTAAAGATGTCATGTGATGAAACCTCCTCCAGGAATACATCCAACCAAAAGTGGCAACCTTAGTATAACCCCTTGCTTGTTCAGAGTTTGTCCCACTCTAGTGGTTGCTAGGCCAGATAGAGATTAATGAACCGGCTTCAGCCCTAGTTAACAGATGTGTCTTTTAGCTCATGCAGTAGAAACTCATGTATTTAGCTCCAGAGGTCCTAATCTTGATTCCCCACTGCCAATACTCCTGTGTGGGTCAGCATGACAAGTGGTGATTTGTATGGGGTGTCGGCAGCAGGGATCAAATGTTGGAACTTAATGCATGAGCTTCTACTACATGAGATAAAAGAGACATCTCTATTAGCCAGTGCTGTAGCAGGCTCATCAGTCTCTAGGAGGCCTACCCACCATTTGTGGGGGCCAGAGTGCCACTCTGAGCAAGCAAGGGTTACACTAATTTTAACTTCCTGGCCTGATCACCTCCAGAGCTCCAACCTGACTGCTCCCATCCTGGTTGTGATCATAGATTCATATAGTGTAAAGCCAGAAGGGACTATTAGAACACCTAGTGTGACCTCCTCTGTAACGCAGGCCATTATATTTCACCCATTAAATTTTTACCCCTATGTTAATCGGAATAATATGCATTATCAAAACAAATCTTCCAGAAAGCCATGCAGTCTTGATCTGAAGATGTCAAGAGAAGGAAAATCCACTGTACTTGCTAGTTTGTTTCTACAGTTAAAACAGTTAAAAATTTGCTTATTGTTTCTAATTTGACTTTGTCTGCCTACAGCTTCCACCCATTGCTCCTTGTTATGCCTTTCTCTGCTAGATTAAACAGCCTTCAGTAGCCAATATTTTCTCCCTTGAATGTGCTTATACACTATAATCAAGTCACCTCCTGATCTTCAGGAAGTAACTCCACTGGAGTCAATGGCTCCAGTCCTCCACTATGTCCAAGCTGTGCTTGGATGTAGTAGAGAGAGGTGCCCGCAGAAAACTAGTTTCAGCTCCCTGATCCTTGACTGTCCAAGCCCAGCATAAATTGTAGCAACAAGGGGCCTTCTATACCTTATATTACTGGCATAAAGTCCATAATGAACCTTACGCTGGTGACAGATCAGGAGTAATGGAGCTCTGCTACAACCTTTCCCTGGAGTGCGCCAATACACCCTTCTCTCCTTATGATAGTGGAAATGGGGTGGTTAGTATAAGAGTTGGCAGAGTTGCTCTGCTGCTTTGCATTGACTGGGAGCTGCCCAACACAAACAGAATTCCCCACCGGCAATCTCCAGCCACTTTTAGGTCAATTTGCACACAATACCAAGGGGAAAATAGCTTCGGAAGATTGGAAAAGCTGGGTTTTCCAATGGATTTACACCAGATCAGAATTAGGTCAACAATATTCATTTCAAGATAAGGATACACAGCAGTATGAGTTGTGGCTAATTATGGCCCAGCATTCCAGTGTCAGTAAAACTCATCACTATTTGAGGAATATAATTTAGGTATCAGTAGCGATGCCATGCTGCTCCCTAGGCTGGCAGAATCTAGGAGCATTGCTGAGGTTTCTCACATGATCCCCTCTAATTACTCCAGTATTCTCATGTTTTGGAGGCACCCACAAACAGCCCTCTTCAGTTGTAGGAAGGTTGACCGGAATGGAAAAGGGATGGTGATAGGGGATTACAGGCAGGAATTCTATACATGTTAAACCAAGAGTTTTATTCCAGCAACAAAGGAAGTTGAAGCTGTTGGGAGATAGCAATTTATAGGAATCTTTGGTTACATCAAAATCACACTATTGGGGCATGAGTGCAAATATCATCCAGGTCTGCTAAATGTCACTCCAATACTGAATTATTAGATTAATGAAATCATCTATCTGTTCTACGGTTTTGTATTGCTGTCCATCACCCAACATCTGTGTGCCTCTAAGATTAATGTGAGGATTTTCTATAGCACTTCTATTCAGTTTTCTGAGGCAATGCATCAATAATATAGGCCTTAAATGTAAAAGTGCATGTGCAAACTGCCTCATGTGCTTGGGACTTCTGTACCTACCTATTTTTGCGCATGTGAAAGCCTGTCATGTGTGCACACATTAGGCATTTCCAGTGTTGCTAATCCTTATTTGCCTTCTGGTTTCTGAGCCTGTAGAATCCACTTGGGTCAGATTTTCAAGTTTTTTGTTCACAACTGTGAGGACTGGAAATGTTTTTATTAAATTAAAGCTGAGATTCTCACCTCATTTCTCCAGGAGTTGGAGCTTTAAGCAAAACACTAAATATCGTGAGACTTACATCACAAGAGTTGGCAATAGCATATTTTGTATGCACTTTTATACACACACACAAAAATTGGATCTGACAGTTTATGGATTAGTACGGACAATCTTTCTGGACCTGATTCTGATCTCAGTTACACCAGTATAAAACTAGTGTGAAACAGAACTTGGTCCTCTGCCTGTTTCAGATGTTACTCTTGTACTCACCCTTTTGATGGTCTTTTACCCTACATTTTTATTTTAATTTACTGAAGAAATTGTCCCTGTAATGGGAAACAAGCACAGTTTTCTTATAGAAACTTATTGCTTATGTCTGTTGGCTTGATGCGAGCTGGCTTATAACTATGTGGAACTGTGCTAAGTAGTGATCAGATGTACTCAATGAATGCAGATCATGTTTTTATTTATGTAAATGACTATTATTTATATTTATACTTGTACTGATGTACTCAAGTACAGAGCAAGTTTAAACAAAGAAGTATATGTTGGGGGAAGTGCCAGAGTACTGATATGAGAGTGTATGTGTGTGTATTGTGGGAGCATTAATTCAACCCTCTCTCTGCATATGTATTATGATACAGTCTTTAATTACAGGATCACGTACTATTTTGGTATGGCACATCCAGCAGCAGTGCAACTTCCCCATTGTTCCTTGCTAGTATACATCAGTCTTATTATTCTGGAAGGACAATTTTGAAGGGTGAGAATATAGTTCAGTTTCTGTAGGTTTGGCCTCTCATTGTCAATTGGATTAATGGTGTATGTAATATGGTTACACCTGTTGCATTGCAGGGAGCTACAGAGCAGCTTGGGAGGGGGTAGCATAGGTTAGGGGTGACGGATTCTTCCTAAAAGTGGGGGGGCACGAGGCCATGCCCCCTTCTGTGGCCAGAAACTGGAGTTGGGCTGGGGAGCCCAGGCTCCTCCACCTGCCTGGGGTGGGGTTGCCCGACAGCAGCCCCCAGCCCATGTCCCTTCCGCTCCGGACTCTCCACCCAGGGCAGGTGGAGGGTCTGCGACTCCCCACAGCTGTCCACGCGGCTCTTATTCTGACCCGGCTCCAGCTTCCAGCCTGGTGATGGGACTTGGGGGCCAAAGAACTGCAGCCAGGCCATGGTAAGAGACACGTAGGCAGCTGTAGGGAGCCGCGGATCTTCCACCAGCTCTGGGTGGGAGACCCAGGGATAGGGACACGGGCCGGGGACTGCTCTTACTCCCCCTCCTCCCCAGGGCAGGTGGAGGGCCTGTGGCTCCCCCTAGCTGCCCGGGCTCCCTTGGCTGCTCTTACCCAGGCTGGGCTCCAGCTTCTGGGTTGGCCAGGGGGCAGGGCCTCAGGGGGAAGAGGATGGGCATGGGGCAGGGCCCATAGCAAAAAGTGGATGGGCCAGGCCTGGCCACTTTCAAAAGTGGGAGGGCCAGGGACCCTTGGCTCCCCTGTTCTGGTGTCCCTGGCATAGGTACATGAGCTCCCCAGCTCATGAGAAAAAACAGTATTTGATCAAGTAATTAAATACAATATCATAATGCATATACAGCAGGGGAAAAATTAAAAGTGCACAGACAAACTTAATTTTGCCTTTCCCTAACATTTGACTTTTCGATCTTAATGTTCTTTTTGTGTGTGTAATAAGTATTGACAGTGACAGGCAGCCTATCCACCAGTAATTGGAGATCAATGGGTGGGAGCAGCCACAGACTTCACCCATGGGGATAAGGAGGGCTGTGACAGACACATGCCACAATGTGGATGTCTCTAGGGTCCAGGATAATTATGGGCTAGATAAGGACTTTAAAAAACATACCGCTAGATACTCACAGAACAAGCTGACTTACATTGCTCTTTATGGATTATTCTTCTAGACACTTCCTTCATGTAAGTTAAATGTTTTCTTACTTATTTAATGTACAGCACAGGGAAAATTTTCAAGACACTCAGTCATTCATGCAATGTGCCTGAAATCCCTTTACAAAGAATGCATGCATTCTGTATGAAAACCGAATAATTTTCACAAACTTGCCATCTCATGACTTCTGAGAGATTCTCATTGCAGTAGAAGATGCTGTAAAGCTATTGAGATTTTATCAACTGCTGTCAGGAGGGAAAAAAAAACAGCAGCCTAGTTGTGGCTACGAAGGGAATGGGCCAATAGCACAGATAGTCATCAGAGAACACGTGAGCCCTTGAGACCACTTCTGAGATATGATAAAACATGTCTATGTATGAAGGTGACCTATCTCAGGAACCTTAGAGATCAAAAAGTATTAGTTTTAGGAAGATTAAATGTAATAGCTTTCTGAGGCAATTTGGGCCAGTTTTGCACACAATGAGACAGCAAGGTGCTACTGTCTGTTCTATTAAGATTTCCAGAAGGTTGATATTGGAAATATACATGTGATCATTCCAACATTCTGAATGGTAACAGTTGTCTATTATTTTAAGACTTTAAAAACTGAGGCCATGTTCCTCTTCTACTAAACGCATTTCATATTTAAAAACTGAATGAGCTTTTATGTTTAAGAATGAAAATAAGATTTCATTTGTTTTCCCCCAAAAAACCTCATATATAACTGATAAAAGTACTATAACAGCAGTAAAATCATAAATAAAAAGAAACCTAGTATAACAGAACTCTAAAGAAAGGGAACTTTCAGAACTATTAAGATATCATCAGACACATAAAATTGCTGTAAATATTAGATGGCTCGTATAAATCGGGCAATAAATTATAGGCCAAAGTACAATTTAGTAGCAAACTTACACAACAATGAAAATGTATTGTGGAAAGTACTTTTGTAGACCTTATTTGGCTTCAGTTTTGCAGAAGATATTTTGCCAAAACAGAAAAATGCCCTTAGTTATTAAAGCTAAATGAGTTATTCAGAGCTATATGTTTTACAAGAGAGGCAGTAAAGCCTTGTGGACAGGGCAATGGACTGGAACACAGGAGACCTGGGTTTCCAAGCTCTTCCACTGGTCTGTTGGGAGAACTTGGGCAAGTCACGTCCCCCGTCTATGCCTCAGTTTCTCCGTCTCTAAAATGGGGATAACGATACTGACTTCCTTTGTAATGAGCTTTGGGATCTAAAGATGAAAATCACTAAATAAGAGGTAGGTATTATGCTATGGTATTTACAGAGCTTCCATCCCCATAGTATCTATCATAGGTGCTATATTTTAGGGCTCCAGTCTGCAAATCTCACATACAGAAATATACACAGAAACTTTTTTTGTGTTCGTTGTATCTAAAGAGGTACTACTACTACTATTACTGAAGAAGCCACAACAGGGTATACATTAGCAGACTTGCATACCTTGTGTCTGTTGCATAGGCACTCCAGTTCCAGAAAAGTAGGCCAGTAACCTACTAATGCACCATCTGGAGTGGCTTATTGCTATTAGATTATGGCTTATTTTGGTTATTTTAAAGAACGGGTCTGGATTTTTAATTAAATGAATCCTTCTACTGGCAACATTTTTTCATAGTGGAAGGATGAGGTAAAATGGTAGGGGAAAGGTTAAACTCATTTTCTCTACAGTTTTTTGTTGTCTTCTCCTGCTTCTCTTATATCCACATGTAATATAATGGATGTAGAGGAGTTTCCTTTTGAAAGCTGCCTTCTCTTCTAGCCCCTCTCCCCATTCTCCCTTATTTTTCCTCCTGGTTCTCAAAAAGCTGAAGTGGGAACCTTAAACCAGCTCCTAAGTTAGGCCCCAGCCTAAACTTTAGCATAAAAACTACCCAAGCACTTCAGGAGAGCCAGAGCTGGTCAGGACAAAATGGAAAGAAGGTCTCAAAAAGATCCTTTCCTAGTCCAGCTGCTGAGGCCCAAAAGCAGCTGGGAGCTTAAATTTAAGATAGGGACTCAGCTGAAAGTTTGTTTACATCTCCCATATCATTTTAAGAACTAGGGATTGGAGGAAAAGGGATGGGTGGAGGTCTTTAAGGGGAAGGGGAGTGGGGCTTGTGATGGGTTCCCTCTGGGGTGTCACCTGGAACTGGGGTACCACTGAACCTCCCTGACCCACCGGCCTGGGCTCCCTTTACACTATTCTTCTGTAATCAGTCTGCAAAGCCTTCTGCCAGGCTCAAGCCTGCACTTTTACCAGCACACATACAGGTAGGGACACACCCAGCTGCAATTACATACAGACACTGTGATCAGCTCTGCATGGGGATTCTTCAGCTAAGGTACTTCCCTCTGGGGTCTAAATCCAAAATTATACTGTCTTGCGCTGCAGTTTGCCCCACCCTCAATGTGGAGAGGAATATACAACAGCTTTCTGCCCCGAGTTATGATTTCCACACACACTGGTTTTAGACAAAGCGAAAATAAGTTTATTAACTATAAAAGATAGATTATACATGATTATAAGGGATAGCAAATAGATTAAAGCAGATTACCTAGCAAATAAACAAAACAGGCAAACTAAGCTTAAAATACTAAAGAAATTGGATATGAATAGCAAATTCTTACCTTAAATGATGATACAAGCAGGCTCTTAAGGGACAAACTGTGCTGGCTTACAGCTTAGAAATCCAAGTTTTTCCATTCACAGGCTAAAAATCCTTCTAGCCTGGGTCCAGCACTTAACCCCAGTTCATAGCTTTGCACATGGCAGGAACCCTTTGTCTCAAAGCTTGGTTCCCATGCCAGTCAGTGGAAAAACACTGTTATCCCAAGATGGAGTCCAGCACCAGGTGGCCTGATCACATGTCTCTATAGTGTTACAGTGGCCATAACTCGGAGACTGTCTGTAGCTGAGCGTCCTCAGAAAGGTTCCCAGTGGGAGATAATAATATATGGAGATATACCTATCTCATAGAACTGGAAGGGACCTTGAAAGGTCATTGAGTCCAGTCCCCTGCCTTCACTAGCAGGACCAAGTACTAATTTTGCCCCAAATCCCTAAAATGGCCTCCATAAGGATTGAGCTCATAACCTCCCAAAACTGAGGCTACCAAAATGACTAATCACTACTGAAACCCATTTAACACAATAGACAGAACTTTTTTTGTCTATGTGGTGATGAGGTGCCAGCTGGGGGTTGGGGCATAGCTATAAAATCAAATCCCCATCTAAAGCAGATGTATGTTTTGTGGAACACAATCAAGGAGTACATATACAGGTATGGGAGTAATGCTCTTTTATAGCCAGTGCGCAAGCTTTCTGCCTCAGTGGTGCACTAAATCAGCTTTCATCAGTGCTGGAAGGGGAGACAGTACTGCAGTAGCCTTAAAGGGACATATATTACATCGTTGGCTTTGGGAAAAAAATAAATTTTGGGGGGTTGCTCCTTATTAAGGGATCTTAAGAAAACAGTCATCCTTAAATTCTAATACCACACATAGGGTACAATCTATCTAAGAGTTACATTTTACAAGTCTATATTTTTGTTGCTGTTTATCCTGCAAAACTGGAGCTACTTTCTCCTATCAGGAGATACTCAGTTCTTTACCTTGAAATTTGCCATTGCTTCCAATGGGAAATGCATGACACACATGAACTAAGTTCTACAAAAGTTTAAATGCATGAAGCTCCAGTCTTAATCGAGTAGATGGTACACTGAATATTTTTCAGACCAACTAGTATTTGTTTTGACATAGGTCATATTACTATGCTAAGCATATTGCTGGTTATAAAATTGTATAACAATTAGAAAGGCATAATATAACAGGTATGCCATTGCCTCTCAAATGGAAAATATTTGTATCTTTCAGAGTCACATAATTAGGATATAAACATAATCTTTACAAACGTTTAATGGGACAGTTGGAATTCAGTCATTTTAGTACACAAAATTCTTTTTTTAACACATTTTTTATTTAACTGTAGTTTATAGTAAACATTGCTTTCACAGAAGTAGAACAGGGTAGCAACAAGCATTATTTATAAATTAATCCTCATGCATTTTCTGTTGTTAATAAGTGCACTTGATTATAATACATGAAAACATCAAAAAATGAGTGTAATGCTATAAAGTAAGCTCCAGTTGGTTTATCCTAAGAGTCTTCACATTTTCAATGTTTTAAACTAGATATTTTGGTCTAATGACAGAAATGGAAGAAGAAAGGTTAACCTACCTCTCAGGCCAACATTCACTTAGCATTTGATCTAAATTCCAGTGAAGTCAAGAAGGAAAAAAATGCCCATTGACTTCAATGAGCTCTGGAGCACGACCTTCTGAAGAAAGGTTTTAAAGTATGGTTGTGGTTAGGAAAGTGATGCTATACAAGTGACATTGCTGGGTTCTGTATTTATTCTCTCTCTATAACTTCAAAAAAATTTGATTAGTTTGCAATTTAAAAAATAAATTTTCTAATTTTCCTAAATTCAACCTGGGAATTAAAAGCTAGTATGTTTCATACATAATTGCCAGTAATGAAATCTAGCAGTTTTGTTGCTGATGTGCAAGACAAAGGAATCTGGATG
Organism: Trachemys scripta elegans; assembly: GCF_013100865.1. Taxonomy (NCBI): domain Eukaryota; kingdom Metazoa; phylum Chordata; order Testudines; family Emydidae; genus Trachemys; species Trachemys scripta. Next base: position 51,859,631 of record NC_048301.1, on the reverse strand, counting down.
GCAGTCCCTTCACTGCATTGCCTCAGCAGGGCTAACAGTAAAATACACATTTTTGTCAGTGAAGTAAGCAAACGTGACATAAAGGAAGACATACCAGGATGATATATGACAAGTAAGATTGTGCCATTTTTACATAAAGACTTTACTGAGTACAGTGGATAGATAAAATATCAGAAATACAATGGCTCAGAACTCAGCTGGCATAAATCAGCATAACAAGTCACAGCTCAGATTAAGAAGTTCCAAAATTGTTTTGAAGACAACTGACCTTTAGCCAATGAGCTCAGTTATTATAAAATGCAAGAAAAAATACAAACAATGACCTTAAGCCAAATTGTACTCTACCACAACCAGACAGAGGTCAGTTTTTTTATTTTTTTATACAATAGAGCCAGCTGGATTCTACTGTGCTTCACACATCGGCAACTAAGTTGTCAGTTCTTTATTACTGGTGATAACATTAGTCCAGCTTTTACACATATGAGGGAATTTGCAAAATTGGGAGTTAGAAAAATCCTGAGGTTTTGAGTAGTTTTTACAGAATCCTCACACATGCAAGTTCCCTCCAATGGGTGTTTGCCTGAGTACTGTCATGGTTAGAAGGCTAACAGCATATTGGGCTGCATTAGTAGGAGCATTGCCAGCAGATCGAGGGAAGTGATTATTTGCCTCTATTCAGCACTGGTGAAGCCACATCTGGAGTACTGCATCCAGTTTTGGGCCCCCCACTACAGAAAGGATGTGGACAAATTGGAGAGAGTCCAGTGGAGGGCAACAAAAATGGTTAGGGGACTGGGCACATGACTTATGAGGAGATGCTGGGGGAACTGGGCTTATTTAGTCTGCAGAAGAGAAGAGTGAGAAAGGATTTGATTGCAGCCTTCAACTACTGAATGGGGGTTCCAAAGAGGATAGAGCTAGGCTGTTCTCAGTGGTGGCAGATGACAGATCAAGGAGCAATGGTCTCAAGTTGCAGTGGGGGAGGCCTAGGTTTGATATTAGGAAAAACTATTTCACCAGGAGGGTGGTGAAGCACTGGAATTACCTACGGAGGTGGTGGAATCTCCATCCTTAGAGGTTTTTAATGCCCAGCTTGACAAAGCCCTGGCTGGGATGATTTAGTTGGTGTTGGTCCTGCTTTGAGCAGGGGGTTGGACTAGATGACCTCCTGAGGTCCCTTCCAACCCTGATATTCTATGATTCTATGGTTCAGCTAACTTGTGCTCAGGCCTAACAGGAACTCACACAGACACAAGTGATCTGTAAGGAACTTACTTTAACATTAATAACCATGTCCCAGCAAGATCATCAGGTCATAGATCAAATAGCACAGCTTCAACAAGAACTTTGATGGAACAGCCCAATACACCAACTACACACCACAAGTAAAAATTGAATAAAACTGAATAAGGGGAAAACTTTGAGGATTTGAATTCAAAGGCATATTTTTTTTTACAGACTATGTGTCATGTCTTTCATTTTCACCATCTCATACTCATGAGTTGAGCACTAAGATTTACTTGTGTGAATACTTGTGGACCATGAATTTTAAGCTTAAATACTCAAGTATTTTTAATACAACTAATTTATAAGAGCTAGATTCTGATACCCATACATTTAATATTCCATGAGTGGTCCCACTGATTTCAGTAGGACTACTTGTGGACTAAGGTGCCATTTAATGTAAGTGAGGTGACCAGAATGTGGCCCAAGTTTATTTTCAGTATATAGAGTCTTCAATTTGTGCTGTATTTGGGTAGTTGCATAGGTTTATCCAGTTGGAGAACTGAAAAAACATCACATGACTTATCTAGAGCATAGGTGCTTACTCCGTGGGTGCTCTGGGGCTGGAGCACCTACAAGGAAAAATGGTGGGTGCTCAGCACCCACCAGCAGCCCCATTATCAGTTCCCCTCTTCCCCCCACACCTCCCACCCGCTGGCAGGTCCTGTGGATCACGCCCCTCCCTCTCCATGCCGCCTGCCCACTGCAATCAGCTGTTTCATGGTGTCAGGAGGCTCTGGCAGGAGAAGGGGAAGAGCGAGGACACGGCATGCTCGGGGTCAGGGGCGGATCTGGGTAGGAAGAGGTGGGGTGGGGGCAGGAAGAGGCGGGGCGGCGTGGGGCCTTGGGGGAAGGGGTGGAGTGGGGGCAAGGCCTGGGGCAGAGCCAGGGGATGAGCACCCCCTGGCACTTTGGAAAGTCAGCACTTGTGATCTAGAGAACAGAGTGGAGAAAGGTAATTCCATTCAATATTTTGAAATTTGGTTTCATTCTGATTAGGAAGAAAACCCCAACATTTCATAATTTTCCTTGAAAGGGAATGGATTCCTGGCTCTGAGGCAATTTACATGGTGGAAACCCTGGGATCCGAGTCCAAGCAGTTGTCTGTCCATGTGCTGGGCAGGCAAGCTGTCAGGAAATCAGATTTCCAGGCTGGGTTTTGTCAGAATTTAAGGGGAAATCAGACTGTCTCCATAACACCTTTAGGCTATGTCTATACTACTGCAGGATCGACACTGCTGTGATCGATGCACCAGGGGGTTGACGTAGTGGGTCTAGTGAAGACCCACTAAATCAATGGCAGAGCGCTCTCCGGTCGACTCCGGTACTCCACCAGGAGCGAGAGGAGTAAGGTAAGTCGACGGGAGAGCATCTTCCATTGACCCAGCATAGTGTAGACACCGCAGTAAATTGACCTAAACTACGTCGACTCCAGCTGACTTAGGTCGACTTACCGTGGTAGTGTAGACATAGCCTCTGATTCAAATTCTGACTAAAGAATTTTCATTGTCATTTTTCCAATCAGTTCTACTTTTATAGTTAGCCAACTGTGTTGATTTCAAAAGTTCACAACCACCTGTTAGTAAACGATTATCACTTTTAAAAATATCAACTGAAAAAAACGTGAATATAATAAACTAGAGAATTTCAATGTCTCTGTAGACAATTCATGAACAGGAAAAAAGGCAAAGTTTAACAAAGAAGGTGGAGATGTTCAAAGGCACAAAGGTAATTGGAACTGAATGGGCATTAGCTACTCTTTTCTTTGAACCATTGAATATATCCTCCTGAATGATTAGAGGTAAATTATTTAGTGAACTGTGATATAGGCATCAGGATTTCCTTGAACAAGCAATGTCTATATATATATCCCCATCTATAACAATTCTGCCCCAGATACTTATGTATAGAAGCTCTATGGGAATCTTTACAATGATCTCAGCGGCTGCTGGATCATGCCTTTGCCAACTGCACCAAGTACTTGTGTTCTGACCTGTTTTTAGTAAAAGTGGGTCTTTTTTTAGAATTTTGATTACCAGGCTTGGGGAGTGCTAACTACACTACCAGGGAGAAATATGAAAAGCCTGAACATTAGCTGCCAGAGGTAATTTTATTATACTGAATAAGAGGTACAGTATTAAAAAGGTGAGAACATTTTTATTAGCACATTACCTTTTTAGCATTTACTTTCCCCAATAAGCTACTTTACAAGTCTTCAACCCTTACAATATTTCCCTTCACTTCATTATGAGAAATTATATCTCCCACTAAAAGAAGCTGGGAAGGGAAAAGATTACTGTAGCAAGAGATAAACAGTACAAGTAACTACTGTATGAATCAGTAACTTGGTGTTATAACTTCATGGTGACTATAAAGGTGAAGAATGAAAAACCTTTGGCATTTACCCTCTTCAGTAAAAGAAAGTAGGTTATAAGGATGTATGAGATACAGTATTTCAGGAAAGGATTAGTCATACAAGCATTCCTTCTCTGCTTTCGTATCTAATTATGGTGGATGTTTATGCAAAGAAAAACAGTAACAGTTTGCAATCTCCTTGCTGCCAAAGAAACCGGGAAAGGCAGTATGACTTCTCCTTTTTAAAAGGTCAAAATGCATCGACACATATCAGGAATAGTTTGACAAGTAATCACAGAGGCTGCCTCCTCCCCAGAAAGTAAACTCTTATCATTAAAAGAGTTCAGTAGGGGCCTGATCCAAAGCTCTCTGAAGTCAATGAGAATCTTTCCATTGACTTCAGTGAGCTTTGGATCAGGCCCTTAAAATACTGAAAGTGAGGTACAGAGATTATCAGTATTTTGAGACCTTCACCACAAGGATTTTAACATTACAGGGCTCACAATCCTGTCTACCTAGGTTATAGTCTTGAAATGTAAGCGCACTGGGAGGTTTGTGCCTTCCACTGAACTATCCAGCATTGGCCACTAATGCAGATAGGACAATGGAGTGAATGGAACATTGGTCTGTGGTGACATGACAAATTCCTGAGCCCCTAGTTTCAAACAATAAAATGCAGATTCAGCTTCAATAGCCATTACTGGAGAAACGCTGGTGTCTTGTATGCAACACATTTTCCAAAGCAAGATTTCATTATATGTGCAAGAACGAATCAGACAATTACTGTATAATACTTCAGGATTGTATTTTACTGGAGACAAGTCAAAAGTTTCATCATACATTGTATTTCTTACAAGAAGATGACACTGTATTTCTTGATTGCTGCAGTCCCAGGTTGGCTGTTGCAGGAGATTTGTGATAGAGCTGCCTGCGTGAAATACCCCTGTTCTCTTCACTTCTGAATTTGTACTTCTAAGCTCTCATCTGTCATCCTTCTTGTCCCAACTCTGTCCTCAGTCATGCTGAAAATTCTGTATATGCCATCATCTTTGAAATGTCATGACATTCATGGATCAATAAAATCCTTTAGGAAGAGCATGGGAAATGTCTGAAATAAGCTTTCTAAATTGAAAATATGATTGCTTTAGGAAGATGAATAAAATAAATATAATAGAAGAGAACAAAATATGTTAACAAGGTTGATTCCATTTGGTAATTTTCTTCTATGTTATATGATTGTCGTACATATTACACATAAATAGGAAATTAATCAAATTTGGGATTAGATGATACACAACACTGGAGGCTCTCACATCGTCTCACCATTTTAGTACTTTGTACCAGGTAATGTTTACCAGGATCTGTGAATTCTTATTTAAAGGAGTCATTTCAGAAGTGGCTTGGTTAATACCGTAAATGGAAAATGTAATTCAAATATGTACAGTAAACACAGAACCATGGACCTTGGAGCAAAGATTGAAGAAAGGAAATATCTCCTGGTAGAAGAAAAGCTGCTGCAGTTAAAGGACAAGGAAAGGGAGTTGGAATGACTGTAGAAAAAACATTAAAGCCTGCAGTTTAATAACCAGTATTAACTTAGAATATAAACAGAATGGCAGGGTTCCTAAAAGCCTACAAGATTACTGTCACAGTTTCAGAGTAACTGCACCTCTATAAGGGCACCCACTTAAGATTTCTGTCTCCCAGCTGTCACTTATCTTGGGTGGAGACCCATGTGTTTCTCCCTACTGACCAGGGTTTTAAGGCTGCACAACTCTGTATCTTACACAGTGATATACCCAGCAAGCCAGTTGGCCTAAAGGCTAGCACCTGTGTTTTGCTGTGTATTGCCAACAGTTACAAGTTACCTCACACTAAGTAAGCACCTTTATTCTTAAGGCAAAAGCACTAGAGAAAAAAAGATATGAACATTATAAAAATTCCTATATGCATGCTAGGTCACCAGATAACACCTATCAGCCTTATGGGACCCTGGTAAGCCAAAGTCTTTCCAACCCTTCCTCAAGGGTTGGGGCCCTTGGACAGTTAGTTAGTTGGGGATTGGTCCTACTTTGAGCAGGGGGTTGGACTAGATGACCTCCTGAGGTCCCTTCCAACCCTGATATTCTATGATTCTATGATTCTATGACAGAAGGTCCTGTCCATGTGCTGGATAAGAAAGAAGGTCTTGATAGCCTGTTTTTAAGCTAAAAGCCCTGTCTTTGTTTTCTTAGTCTCTGGAAACCCAGTTTGAACCAGTATATGCAAACCTCCAGGATGTTGACAGTTCAAGTGATTCACCTTAATTACCCTGCACTGTTGTTAGTTCCTGAAGGAACTGTGGTAACCCTCCCTTATGGAGTAGAACACAATCCTGCATATGTTCCCTGGTCTACAGTGATACATAACCTTAATACAATATGTTCTCCCAGATGTACTGCATGTGGGTGCAATATCTGTCACAATTACAATACAAATAAAAAGTCTTACCAGAATATAACACAACACAGTGGCTTAAGATCTCAGAGAGTGAGTGTTTCTTTTTATTTTTTAATGCAAAGAATAGAAATAATATATTTTCTCCTAGAGGATTGCTATGTGCACCAAAGCTAGATCAGATGTGCAAGCAGAAACCTAGGATTATTTCCATTAGAAAATAATCCATTTTATGTATCGATAATATGGAAGTTTGTATAATTCTTAAGGGGATTCAAAGGATCCTAGTAAACTCAAATTTTCAAAGGACAGAGGAATAAGATGATCTAAAAACTGGGATTAATATGGGGGAAAACATATCAAAGTATGTTAAACAGGTAACCTAAAAGACAATAATAAATTGCTAATAGCTTCAGTGAGTTCAGGAAGCAAAAGGATGAATGTAAAATAAGAGATTGTAAAAACAATGGGAAACATTTGTTACTGTATATATATTATGGATTTTATTTCATGTTTGAAAGTAGTTTCTTTAAACATGAAAGATTATATATTCATATTGCTGCAATATGCTAGCATGATCTAAGCTCTACTGTGAGCTAGTAACTATAAATACCATGAAATTCTAGCTGTAAAATAAGCAATAGTAAAAGGGTGAAAAAAACACTTAAAAAAAGAAGAAGAAAAGAAATAAAAAATATAGGTGCAGCTCCCCTACTGCACCAAGTTTCTGCTCAGCACACAAAATGCGATGGCTGGATTTGCACTGACTAGGGCCCCAGTAGAGTTTAGAGCAGCGCTGGTTGTGGTAACAATCCCCAAGGGACTTTATACCAGTCTGAGATAACCAGAGTAGAGAGTCTCTTTATACCTCTCTACTCTCTACCTGCACCCATGTGGCAGGACCCCTGGGGGGAGGATTGTGTAGGAGCAAGCTCTGACAGCTTGGTGCCCACTGGGGACTGTCCTGTATCAGTGAAATCCTAACTGGGGAGTCATGGCTGGTTTCCACTCTCTTTGCACAGATGAAGTGGACAATACTAGAGAATCTGGCCCATAGAATTTACATTAGCATGTGAACAGCCCCTGACGAGCAAGCTCATATTGTGTATTTTTCACTTTCATCAGACTGTATGACTGAGGGGTTTGGAATATGCTGATATGAATGGCTAGGTGTATGGTTCTGCACTGAAGAATGTTATTTAAATTGCATGGTTAGGAACATAGAAATTGGTCTACTGGAACAGGCTAGTGGTCCATCAAGTCCAGAATCCTGTCTCCAATGGTAGCTAGCACCAACTGTTTCAGAGGAAGTTGCAAGAAAACCAGTCATGGAAAATGATCTGCACCTAGAAGAAGTTTCTTTCTGACTCATCAACTTGTGAGAGTCTTATGCCCTGAAGCATGGAGGTTTTATAAGATTATAAAACAGAAATATCTCTTATCTGATGTTATTGCAGATGTTTTCAAAATAAGTACTCCTCTACACCAATGCCCTTGTTCCATGAGAAAGGGTAAATAGGAGTATCTGATTTACTTTCTGTATACTTATCTTCCCTCTAAACTAAACAATCCCAGTCTTTTTAAGCTCTCCATACACGGAAGCCTCTTTATGCTCCTTACAATTTCTGTCACCCATCTCTGAACTTTCCATTTCTAAGAAATCTTTTTTATGGATAGAGGGACCAGAAATAATCACAGTATTCAAGGTGATGATGTAGTGTTATATAATGTTATATAAAGTTTATATAATGTCATTATATATTTGCAGTATTAATCTTTACCCCATTTTCTATATCTCCAAATACATAGTTTGCTTTTTGATTGTTGCTTCACATTTACACAGAAGCTTTTTCTAAGCTGCCCACAATGCCACCCAGGTCTTTTTCCTAAGTGGGACAATTAATTTAGAATCAAACAATGTATAGTAGTTGTTCAAATGATCTTCCTATGTCCATTACCTTGCATTTGTGAACAGTGAATTTCATTTGCCATCAAGTCTCTCATCCATCTATCTTGATTAGGTCTGTTTCAAATTCCTTACACTCTTCTTGGTCTTGACATACAATTATTTATCTTAATCATCTACAAATTTTGACCAATATCATTAATGAATATATTAAAACACCACTGATCTTGTTGCAGAATGATGAGAGAGTCCCACTGTTTACCTTTGCAGTGTTTAAATCTGGCCATTTCATATTCATTGTTCATGTCTTTTAGGCAATTCCTATTTCACAATATTTCTTTAAACCACACCTACTAACTAGATAGCTAAACTAAATTAAACAGCTTCTGTGAGGGACTCGTCAAGAGCTTTTTGAATGTTCATAAGAACATAAGAACAGCCATACTGGGTCAGAGCAAAGGCCCATCTAGCCCAGTATCCTGTCTTCCGGCAGTGGCCAATCCCAGTTGCCCCAGAGGGAATGAACAGAACAGGTAATCAAGTGATTTATTTCTTGTTTCCCATTCCCAGCTTCTGGCAAACAGAGGCTAGGGACATCATCGCTCCCCACCGTGACTAATAGCCATTGATGGACCTATCTGCCATGAATTTATCTAGGTTTTTTTTTAACTCTAAATAATTTCACTTACTGAGTGATTGTCATCTACTCACCCTGTTCAAGGGTTTTTTCTTCCCGGTCTCTCATGGATCATCTGCAATCTGATTCCTGACTTCTTTACTGAAACCCATTCTTACTAAGGTCATCAATGTTCTGCTCCTGGCCAAGTTCAAGTATCTCTTCTGCATCCTTTTCCTCCTTAGTCTGTCCTCTGCCTTCAATAGACAAAGTTACTCCATCCTCAGGATTTTGTGTTTCTATGCATGACTGCTTTTCCTTCTACAGTCATTACAATGAAATGGTCAACAATTACCAAGAGTTACCACACCATAGTAGGTGAAATACCACTTTTCTAATTTACCTAAGGATAGAGAAACACTAAGGGATCTCAAACATTGGTAAATGCTGGCTTTGTAATTGTGACCACTGTATCTCCCCAGACTCTACTTCAATGATTTTCTTTTCCTTGGTGTTGCCTCCTCTTCTCCTCTCTCACTTTGCAATGGTATCCCTGTGTGCTCAGTCCCTAGTCCTTTTCCTCTCAATCTCCACTTCCTGGATGAACTCATCCAGTCTCATGGTTAAATTACAACAATACAGTGATGACTCTTTACCACTAACCTCTCTACTTCTGTCCATCATTTGAAGTTATCCGATATTATGCCTCGATAGTCGTCTGCCTACACAAATGGGACTTACCAAAGTTAACAGTAAAAATTCCGTTTCTTTCTCCTCTTCCCCTTATCTTTCATTCTCTTCTCTATCACAATGAATAATTCCATCAGAATCTCAGTTACTCAGGCATGCAACATTGATGATCCTATTTGAATCCCCTCATCCTGTTCTCATCTAGGATGTTAATAAACCCTGCCCATTCTTCCTCCATCACATCTCCAAAATCCATCCTTTCTTTCCTACTCTGCTGCTAAAAGCCTGCTTCACTCCACAGCCATCTTGACCATTGCTTCTCCAACTCTCGTACTGCACACCTCAACTCTATCCAATGTGTTGCAGTTATAATTGTCTTTCTTATTCACAGCTTCTATAGTCCCATCCCTATCCTTGAGTCCCTATAGTGACTGGATGGAATAAATCTCTTGGACAAGGGCCAGGGACAACAACTCCTCTCCCACCATGGAACCTTCTACCACAAGAGTAAAGCTCGGATGCATAGGAGCTGGAGCTTTCTTGGGGACCAGTACAAGACTGTGGAGCAAATTCCCCCTGGAACTAAGAACCATCACAAACCTCATCACTGTCCGCTCCAAGGGCAAGGTGTTTGTTTCTTAGACCTTTCCTTCTTTGACATAAATGATATGTAAATAAAAACAAACAAACCAACCAGCAAAACAAAACACTTTACTGCACACATAATTCTCCCCTGGGGGAGAGAATGAACCACAGATGACAGATGTTGGTCACGTCACTTAGTGCAGTAGTGGAAGGTACAGTAGTGGAAGGTGCTCAGATAATACAGTGATGAGGGCAGTTTAAGAACCTACACTGAACAAAACAGATCATACCCCAGGCACAGCTTCAGGAAAGGAAACACAGTCCTTCTGGAGATTCCCAGAGAACAGGAGAATTATGTAAGCTGCACCATGCCAAAGGACAGTATTTCAGCCTGGCTGGCACTGGCAGGGCTGTGGCCAGCTGCAATATGTCAAGGGAAAGCATTCCAGCATGGCGGGGACTGGCAAGACTGTGGCCCTGCCAATTTCTCCTAAGAGGGCACAGAAGCAACAGTCTTTGTGCTCTCCTGAATGTAAGAACTTCCATTTGTACCCCCTTCTTCTGTGCACCTGCACAAAGGCCAGGGATAACTGACTCCTTAAAGCAGACCTCAGTGAAAAATCAGTAGCACTAGGGCTTGGATGTGTTTTCCTTTTTAAAGCATTTAAATTCTAAGGTGATATTGTACAACTTCCTCACTCCTTTTGGCCCTCTCTTGCTCATCTGCCCTCAAAGCACTGCAGCTGTCTCAGCAATGTTTCATTTCAGCAGTTCTTTTGGATGCACTGTTCTCCCAAAGCTTTGCATTTCCCCTTTGCTCAGGGGCTCAAAGTTTAAGGTTTCCCTCCACCCCCATAATTCATGGACAACCTAGAGGATGTATTCAGGCTTGCTACACAGGAAGGCTATCAAGCAAGGTGCTGAAAATCTGAAGGAGTTGTTTGCTGGAGCTAGTCTATGTAATGAACAGTTTACTGCAGCTCTTGTAAACATACTAATTAAGATTTAGTCATGCTAAACCTCAAAAACTGCTACTGTAAAATGTCTGCATTTATTGATTGGATATGGAATGAAATAGGAGGCTCTATCTATAGCTTAGCCACAACTCTGATAACAATTAATATATCAACCATCTCACACTGAAAAAGTGCCTGTGGCATAAAAGCAGTAGGACCCTGTTCACATGTGTTTTGCTTTGCAGTGTGTCAAATTGACTGTCATGATACTGTTCACCAAGAATTTTCTGTGCAGTGCTGCAGGCTTCTGCCATATAGTTTTGAGTCACCTGCAAATTGGCTTATCAATTTCAGTTAGAGAAATAGCGGCGGACATATTCTGTAGTTGTGTGCACACTCCAAACATGTTTGCAGAAGCATTCTGATGCAATAAATAGGATGATAATGTGGTCTGCATTTTGTTTTCAGTTTTGGCCACTATGTACAGTATCAGCCACTCCTCTGCTAAGCCTGTGCAAGAGCCAAAAAACAAATGGGCATGAATACAAATATATATGTGCGGCACTGCTTTGATCATACATAGTACGTCTCTGGCACATATTTGATTTGGTAGTGTGGAAAATATTACTGCTGGTGAGATTCAATACAAAGAACAGTATTTCTGCTTGTTGGGAAATTTCGGTTGTGTCTCTTTGAGTCCTTGTAATGGATGAAAAAAATCATGGTGTGACCAGTACACATAGAAACGTATTGCCAGTTCTATGATTGATCTCACACAGTCAGACAATTCCAAAACATATTTGCTTATTTGTCATAATGGATATCATAAGAATATGAAAATACTTTGTGCCCAGTTCATTTCAGGATAGGTTGAGGATTGGAAAACTACCTAGAGATAGTTGAGGATTTCAGTAAATATTGTTTTTAAGAGTGAATTTAGGGTTGGTAGTGATAGGTTCTGGGCTGAGAGCTCTAGAGGCTGAAGGTCTCTATTTATCTACAGAACAAAAAGATTTAGTGCAGGCAGCAGGAGTACAAATTTCCCCACACAACTAATATGTTTTGACCCCATCCTGGAGGGAGCACCCTGGGAGGAAAGCATAGTACTATCCATCCATATCCATTTAAGCCTTCAGGTCTCTTGTTAATAGGGGAGCTAGTTAATGTCAACTGTGGTAGTACTTTTTATAGTGTAGCCTGGGTTGAGACCAGAATCTCATTTCACATAGGCCATGAAACGGCACTGAAACAGTAATGACTTCAATTCATGATTGTCTTACACAGGATTTGAACCTCTGCCCTCAAGGTTCAAAACTCTACTCCCATCTATCCAGGTTGTCAAGCAATTTTTAAAACCACATATGCAGTATTTTCCTTGGAGCCCTGGAGATTTCGGTATTGTGCAGTATAGTGCTCATCCTAAACATCATAACAACTGAAAATTCAGGAGCCGTTCAGTGATAGATTTTCAGTTGTTGGTAAGTTGGGACCTGTTTTATTTTATATTTATTCTCTAAATGGTCCAGGTCATTACCGTGGACTAAAAAACAAACAAAAAATAAAGCTACCAAAATATCAATTTAAATACAAGCAGTACAAGGTGGAAGAGATTATACCTTCTATTGGGCCAACTTCTGTTGGTGAAAGAGTCAAGCTTTTGAGTTTACACTGAGCCCCTCATGTAAGCTCAAAGCATCTCTCTTTCACCAATAAAGTTGGTCCAATGAAAGATATTACCTCACCCACTTTGTCTCGCTGATATCCTGGGACCAACAAGACTACAAAAACATTTTAAATACAAAAGTGTTTTGAGGGGCATGAGGGGAAAAAAACCCTTGAACATTAAGATTTTTGCTCTTTGATGACTTACAAGTGGTCAGTTCATTGAAAATTATTTTTCTTTAAAGTATGAGACTTGGATTAGGTAAACTCATGATTCCCCCCCCCCCCACCTGCAACCTCACCCTCTGACTGGACCACTTATAGAAAGAAATTAAATAATTACTGTATCCCGGCTTTTCATGTGAAAGCCCCTTTGCTTTACAGTGGTAACCTATGGAGAGCTTCATTAAAATCAATGGAGACATGAACATGGGGCGGAGGGGGAGAGGAGAGAAATTAGGACACTATTTAAAAACGTACATTATCTATTTTAGTATCTGAGGGATCTATTATACTAGATCTAGACGAATTCCCTGTGGACATTTCATCCACTTCACAAAAATCCCATATAATTTGCCACCATTGGCAGGCTTTACTCAATAGAGGCCCAAGTCTGGGGTATTGCAGGTCAGATGTATATTATGCTGGTAGAGCTGTGTTGGAAAGCCGATACAGTGAACTTACCCTCACTGAGGGCCACATACCCTCCTTGGATATGCATGGGACAAAATCCTTTTGAGGTCACTGGGAGTTAATCATTCACATCTGAAGAGAAATATGTTCCACCTGCCGAGACTCTCACTAATTATTCACTCCCATGATCACTATTTACCAATAAGCTTGAAAAAAAGCTCTTCCCAAGGAGACCCTCCCGCTCTAGGAAGTGACTCATACTAGTATCTGAAGATGGAATTTGGCCATAAATCTTTAGACTTCTCTGTATCCCTTCGATCTATCTGCAGTTTCATTAACACTGCTCTTTGTGTGGTATTTGACTTAATCTATAGAAACAAAGCAATGCAGCACAATGATGGGGAGATAAAGAGAGATGTACTTGCAAAAGAACTTCTAAGCAGAGAGAAATGCAAGAAATTAAGCTTTCCTGTACAAGTGAGCTTTATACAAAGGCCAGGTACTTCAGGACTAAAAATAAACTGTTCTGTTTGGGTTTTTTAAATCACAAATAAAGCTGTTTAAAAAAATATTACAGTTTCAAGAGTACAGTTTAATTCTTTAGACACACAAAAATGGAATGTCAGAATTTGATGGTGAAACAACTGGAGAACAACCATTATTCCTGACCAGAAATATTTGTATTAATGATAACATATTTAAGTGGCATACATAATTATCTAGGGGTCAAAATTCAATCCTAATTCATGCAGGGTATAATTCACCTCATGCAGAAAAGCTATGCATCATTTAAGTCCTGATAAGATCTGTTTTGATGGCATGAGTGGGATCTAATTGATGATTAGATATTGTGATGGCTCTCTGGATAGGGATATATGACCACCATTGCATACAGCTTACTGACACCCGGATTTTGCAGACACTTAAGCACATGCTTAACTTTATGCAGGTGAGCAGTTCCATTGAAGCAATGTGACTAATTGATATACTTAAAGGATGTTGTTAAGTGCTTTGCTGGAGCAGGGCCAGAGTGCTTAGTACCTCACAGGATCAAGCCCTCTCAGAACAGCAGAATCAGCCCTTTAATTTAATATTAGTCCATTTGTTCTTTCTTTGCAGGCCAAACCTTGCAAACCCAACTAATTCCAGTTGGCAAGAATTATGAGAAATTTCACATTAATGGGTAGAACAAGTTTAAAGATATTTTTAATTAATCTTTTTCTGGAATTCACTTTCTTTTCTGACATAATACAACATGAGGATTACAAGTATCTGCAGAAGAGTAATTAGAAATGAAGCATTGCCAACGTTATTAAAACAGACTGATCAACTAAAATAGATGTATATTCCAGTCCCAGATGACTATGCCATTTTATTTGTGTGGATATAACAATAGCAATTAGAATTAAAATAGAACAAAGGTTAACTATTTCAGTTCAGAGGCAAGGATAGATTCAAGTGAAGCAAGTACCATCTACGCAGACAAGACAGCATGATTGTGTGATAGGTTATATGCAGAAAATACAATATACTATGCAGCAATCATCCTTAAAATGTTGGGCCAGATCCTGTCCTGCACCAAGGATGCTTTGTGTAACTCTGGCTTGGCAAAGCTTTCTCAACCAATGACCTGTGGATTTTCTCAGCCAAGGAAAAGGACACGTGGCCAGAACACTGCTGTGCTCCAGTTTTCTGGTTTCTGCAACAGTCCTTGGACCACTGCTGTTGGTACAACCTAGAGCAACCCCGAGGAATAGGGAGGTGCAAAAGTGTCTTAGCGCTATCTTTGTAAAACTCTGTACACTCAGAGGATCTGATCCATTATCCTTTACCCCTTTGCAAGAAATTAATGTTACTAGGGCAACACCCCAGTAGATTTAAGTACTTAAAAGTAATACATGTTCACATTTTAATGGTATCCCCTTTAGTTGCAAAGTGTTCCATGTTAGGACTAAATTCTGCCAGAGCACTGAACATAGGTGTCTTTCAGAATATCAGTGCCAACAAGGGGTACTCAGGGCAGAAGTCTCCCACCCCAGTTCTTGAATCCCTGGAAATTGGTCCAAACTGTCCCTCTTTACCACAGGAGCCATGATGGGGCTCAGGAGTCAGGGGATAAGGTGCCTATATTTTGCATTTATTCCCCCTGATCTAGCAGTGGCCACTCTGCCTGGCAGGAATAGCTGTTACTTCAGCTTTTGGTGGAAATGTTAACACCCACATGCTTTGTACTGTATTAAGCTTTCAGTACCAAAAAGGTATTTTTACTTAAGCAATCTCTGTTGGTTTACATAGGAAGTTGCCTCGATAACCAGACTGCAACTGCCCAAATCTCTGATGAGCACTTTATGTACCCAAGTAGCCTTGCTGAACCTGTATTATTGAATTTGGTTACTTAGTTGTTTATCTCTTATTTTACTGGTTATTAAAACCTGTGTTTTTTTTTAAAAGAAAAATAATTAGTGAAGATCCTGGACTCATAATTAGAGCATCAGAGGATAGGGAAGGTGTGAGAGTGTCTCAAACAAAGACCAAATAAATGTTAAAAGTCCAGTGTCACCCTTGTCTGTTGGCAATTTCACCAAGAGGCTAACGGAGTATGAAGTATCTCATTTAAATGTTTTTTTTAGGTTATAGTTAAGGCATGCTAGTAGGACAGTATGGTTGTAGTCTGTATTTCTACCACACACATTGTACCTCCTGTGTGACTGAGCAGAGGATTTCATTTGATAGGGCTGTGAATCTGGCACCTTTAACCAAAACTATATTCACTTTACATAGATGCCCTCAGGCTGTTGACTTGCAGCACAAACCTAACATTCCCAGAGAACTACTTCCATGAATTAGTTCAAGAGAAATGGTGTCAGTAGTACAAAGGGGCAGTGGGATAGGAAAATAAATACTAGACACTTAATGAACCTTGAGACCTTATCCAAATTTGACTAAAACTTATGTTTCTGAGATACCTTGGAATAGAGCTGATCAGCTTATCAACTGCAATAAATTATCCAGCACATTTATTGGTTTGTAAACTGATTCTGGTTTGTGCAAATATATTAGTTACTTATGTGCATTCATCAAAGAATTTATACAAATAGTTTTTAACCTAGGGATTTCTTGTGGAATGTTCACTTAGACTATTCACTATAGCTTAAATGTGCACCTGCACAGGGGCGTGCATTTCATTCTATTTGTGTTGTGTTTATTGGTCACATGTTATTGTTTCTGATCCCTGACTATATGATTGAAACATTTTAAACAGGACACTAACTGGACAAATTTCAAGAACAATTCTGAACTAATACCTTTGTCTGATAGCAAATAAAAGCATTCATACAAAGAGCAGCCATTATCTATGTGTGGGTGAGAACAAAAGTCCATTTGCATGAATGTTTGCCAATAGCAAATAAAAAGGTCAAGGATCCTAACAGCCAGTGGCAGTTGGTGCCCACGCTCTCTCCCTCCACCAAACAAATTATTTCTGAAGTTTCCCCATCCCTCACTATACAAAATAATTTCTGATCTTCCAAATAAAATAAGCCTAACTGCTAAAAAACTTAGGTGTGCTTTCCCCTCCCTCTTGAGTTTCTTTGCTGTAACTCCCATCACTGTTCCTCTGTTTGCTCTGGATCACTTGATAAGAATGGACGTAAGCAAACAATATGCATTGTAATATAGCCAAATATAAATGTAAACCTAGGAACAAAGAATGTAGGCCATACTTACAGAATGGGGGACTCTATCCTGGGAAGCTGTGACACTGAAAAAGTTTGGGGGTTGTGGTGGATCATCAGCTGAACATAGGGTGACCAGATTACTGATATGAAATCAGGACCCCGGCTGGCTCCTCGCCCTGCCCT
This sequence comes from Trachemys scripta elegans, assembly GCF_013100865.1. Taxonomy (NCBI): domain Eukaryota; kingdom Metazoa; phylum Chordata; order Testudines; family Emydidae; genus Trachemys; species Trachemys scripta. The sequence goes on along the minus strand of NC_048301.1, from coordinate 51,842,648 downwards.
GTAGGAGGGCAGCGTCCCCGCCCCACGCCAGCATGTTTCACCGGCCGCCGCAGGCCAGGTAAGGAGCCGAGTTCCCCCTCCCCATGGCTCCTCAGCTGAGCGGCATTCCTCCTCCCTCCCAGGCTTGCAGCTGTAATGCCAGCGCAAGCCTGGAGGGAGGGGGTGGTGGCTGGCTTCCAGTTACTGGAGCTGGAAGCACCGGGCGGGCAGACAAGGGGGCTGCTCCCCCAGGAGGGAGACGGGGGGGGGGCTCAGCTGAGGAGCCAGGGGGAGGGGGGGGACTCGGCTCCTTACCACCTCCCTACAGGGGTGAGGACCGTCCGTGGTCCACCCCAAGCCGATAAACTTTACATGGCCACTCGTGCGGCCCCGAGCCGCTCTCCCCCACTGCCGCCGGGGTCCGGAGCCCTGGAGCCCCCCCTGTCTCCCTCCTGGGGGAGCAGCCCCCTTGGCTGCCCAGTGCCCGTACTCACCAGCTCCAGGAACTGAAAGCCGATCACCACCCCCTCCCTCCCAGGCTTGTGCCGCCATTACAGCGGCAAGCCTGGGAGGGAGGAGGAATGCCACATGCTCGGGGAAGAGGCGTGGCCAGGGCGGGGATTTGGGGAGGGAGCCAATGGGGGAAGAAGGAGGTGGAGTCAGGGTGGGGGTGGGACGAGAGCCCTTCTGGGAGTGCAAAATTGCTTGTTTGTCCAGTGTCCCGACCGCACATCGGTCAGGACGCGGGACAAACAAGCAAATATCGGGACAGTCCCGATAAAATCGGGACATATGGTCACCCTAGCTGAACATGAGCTCCCAATGCAATGCTGTGGCCAAAAGGGCCATCCTGGGATGCATAAACAGGGAAATCTTGAGTAGGAGAAGAGAGGTTATTTTACTTCTGTACTTGGCACTGGTGCATTTGCTGCTGGAATACTGTGTCCAGTTCTGGTGTTCACAATTCAAGAAGGATGTTGATAAATTGGAGTGGGTTCAGAATGATTAAAGGATTAGAAAACATGCCTTATAGTGATAGATGCAAGGAGCAAAGTCTATTTAGCTTGACAAAGAGAAGGTTAAGGAATGATCCCAGTCTATAACTACCTATATAAGGAACAAATATTTGATAATGGGCTTCTCAGTCTAGCACAAAGTTATAAGACGATCCAATGGCTTGAAGCTGAAGCTGGACAAATTCAGACTGGAAATAAGGCATAAATTTTTGAAAGGGACTGCGATTCACCATTGGAACAATTTATCAGTGGTCATGGTGGATTCTCCATAACTGGCAATTTTAAAATCAAGGTTGGAGTTCCTCTTTGGAGAGGATATGTTCTAGTTCAAAAGGAATTATTCCAAGGAAGTTCTCTTGTGCTATGTGGGATGTCAGACTAGATGATCACAATAGTTCTTTCTGGCCTTGGAATCTATGAATCTCCTTCTGAAAACAAGCTGGCAGCCTCAGGTCACAGGCTTCCTTTCCACACACCTGCCAACAGATCACTCACTCCCCATTGCTTGCCCTTCCTTTCTGGATCATATGGCCCCAAGCTACCAACCCCTACCACACCTGGTTTGCCAGATAACAGACTTCTATCTGCTGCTTCCCTGAAATCAGAGACTAGCCAACTCTTCATTCCCTCAGCTTTCTCCCCCTTGAGCCCTTGGTTGGTTCTGTACTTGATGTCAGTGGGGAGCTCTGACCTGAGGCTACGTACTTCTTTTTGACAAATCCTTCTTAGCCCTAGAAAAAACAGAGAAAGTGTAAGCATGTTCCAATTTCAGCCCTGCTCTGTACTTTCAATGGAGGGAAGACTGCCCTTTGAGGGGATGTTAGCATATCTGTCCCTCCTTCCCCTGGCTGCACTCTACACGTAAAGATGCATAGAATTAGAACCTGCGTCTGCAGAAACTGGGGCAGATGACACTCCCACATCACCACTGGGAGGTCATGCACCACCCCATCCAAGGAGCACTGTGGAGATTAGATGCCACAGGAAGTACTGCCCAAAGGGGCGAGAGTGACAGCACCCTGCAGCCCTCTGTTTGGCTCATGCTTACTATTTAATCCTGGAGGGTGCCCAAGGAACTTGTTTCGGCACCCACATAGACTTCTGGCTTTCTGTGGCTCCAGACGTTGCCTCGCTCTCAGATCCCTCGCCTGAGCCTGACTTCAACCCTGACTCTTGCCTCTTCACTCTGGCTCAGTTGCTACTCCTGATCTTTGGTCTCAGACCTCAGCCTGAGTCTTAACTACTGATTTTGACTCTTGCAACTCTTCTGATCCCTGATCAAGGACCAACACCTGGACTCTGTAGCACTGACAAGCCCAGTAGTAACCACTAGGCCAGACTGCCCCTTACGCTATAGTGCTGATGTATTGAAGTGGCTAGAATCTATTAGCCCATCCCTCCTTCTGCTCTCCTCAGGGCTGCTAGAGAGAAGAAAGAAAAGAAAGGCAACTGCCACAAATGGTTTTTGTTTGTTTAAAGAAAGAAGAGAGCACAAACTCAGCCAGTGGGTGTTGCCTTATTGGTCCCTTATGACTAGCCACCACTGCTAACAGCTGTTGCAAGTATGAAAAAAAAAATGTACAAACACTTTTTATAGTATTCAACCCACACTACCTTTATGCTCATTCTGAAATTCAATACTTAAGAAGTTGTGGTTGCGAAAGGAAGACTGAGGAGCTTCCAAGCATGGTGATACTTACCATCCTATTTGCTGAGCAGGAAGCTTGTTATTGGGCAATAATTGAACAGCAGGCCCATGAACTGGCTCTTCCAAAATGGAATTTGGTTTGAAACATTTTTTTGCCCACTTTTCCATCTTCCCTAATTGTTTGCTTCTCCTTTCTTGGCTCCTCTGATTTTTTTAATTTCTTCAAGGTCTTTCCATATCCTCACTGCTATTTTTCTAGACCATCTTATTTTCAACCTCTCTTCCCACTTGAATACCAACTATACAACAAGGTTTCTTTGGACATTCATAGGATTTGATTGCTCACCTCATCTCTACTTGCCAAAGGTGAATCCCTCATTTGCTGATTGATCTCAGATCAGAGGGGTGGTGTACTGTTGGCTGCAATCCAAATTGATTCCAGAAGCTAGACAATCACTATGGTGTTTAGTGATCACTCAGTGCTTATGGTGCTTGCAAGTTCTCTGTTTTAGTTCGTGTCTGATTCCAACTGGATGTGCATAACAAGAAAATCTTCACAGCACCCTTCCCAAATTCTCTTCCTGGGAAGCTCCTTAAAGACACAGCCCCCAATATCACATCTTCCCTTCCATGCCAAAACTTAATAACAATAACACTTAGAAACCCCCAACATTAATAAAACATATAAATACTTATGACCAATGACTAAGCTTGCTAACAACATTCGATTAGTCTTTGAAGTGTCCTACACTGTGGATCTCCTGGGACACCTAGAGGTCTGCTGGTATCAGAAGGTGGCAAGTCCACTTATCCTGGGGCTCCATTGTCTCAAACTGCTATAGTTGTTGCCCCTTATCTTCCTCCTTTCTAGGTTTTGATGAAGTTGTCACCTATTCTTCCTCATTATCATAGAATCATAGGACTGGAAGGGATCTTGAGAAGTCATCTAGTTCAGTCTCCTGCACTCATGGAAGGACGATGTATTATCTAGACCGTCCCTGACAGGTGTTTGTCCAACCTGCTTTTCAAAATCTCCAATGATAGAGATTCCAAAACTTCCCTAGGCAATTTATTCCAGTGCTTCACCACTCTGACAGTTAGGAAGTTTTTCCAAATGTCCAACCTAAACCTCCCTTGCTGCAATTTAAGCCCATTGCTTCTTGTTCTATCCTGAGAGGTTAAGAAAAACATTTTTTCTCCCTCCACCTTGTAATAACCTTTTACGTACTTATGTGTACATTTGGGATGAAAACCTTATATGAGTGTGGGGCAACCTCTTGTGACACCACTGCTGTTTACAACCATTGTGTCCCATCATAGATATGCATAGTGTTATTTCCATAAAGTGGTAGCAGCACCCATGACCCTAAATATTGGTTAATCTGTCTCTATACATGTACACAAGCCCCTAGTGACACTAATATCAGTTTCTAACAGTGCAGGCCTTCTTGTTCTTTCAGTAGTGTCCCAATGGGTGGACCACTGAGGTGTGCATGCACATAATGTGCTGTTGATTAGAGAGTTTTGGCAGCAGTGCTCATTTGGTCCCTAGCCATCCTCATACCCTGTATGAAGGGCATATAGGGCTGCAACAGATTAATTGCCTTCAGTTACTTCTAGACTGCCCTGGCCAGAGACAGAGCATTTGGTAGTGATTTGGTAAGATACCTCATCTTAGTTGCTTTTATAATTTTATTTTATTTTTATCATTAATAGTTTTATTCTTTTACTTACCTTAGAGTTTTATTCCTTTTGGGAGTACTTTTTTCTTTTTGGCTACCCCATCCCCCATGGACAGGCGTCCCCTTTTGAGAAGCCTTTTTGGCAGGGATATGCCTAAGTCCCATGACTTTAAATGCTGCTTCACTTGCTGGGAGTCCTTCCCAGTTAGTGATGGCCACTCCCACTGTATCCACTGTCTTGGGGATACACCAATGCCCTCAAAGTGCAACATTGGCACTTGTTTTAAGATCTGCTTCAGGACAGACAGGAAGATTAAACTTAATCTGCTCATGATGGAGTGTTCTCTTCATCTGGCTTCAGATCCAGGCCTGTATAGTGACCTCAGAGACCATAGTTCCCCGTTAGCATCTGTTAGACCTGCAAGTGGCAAGGGAAAGACTTCTACCAAAAGGAGTACGAAATATCCTCAGAAAAAAATATAGCTCTAAGAAATCTGCCTTACTGGAGATTCTGCACCCCTTACGGCCTTCTATGGAGGCTTCAAGCAGTCTTGATACCGAGAGCTCTAAATCAAAGTCTTCAAGCTCATCTAAATCACACAGTACCCACTGATCAGTATCAAAGCCTCTGATACAATCAAAACATTACTGAGATATTAGATACTCTCTCTGCACCATCTACTGCATCTTTGATAACACAACCAGCAAATGTCTGCACTGCCAGCACCACTCTTGGTACCACAGGTCTCAATGTTCACAGCCCACCAGATTTCTGAGCAACCTGACCTAGTACCGCAAGAGTTCTAATTTTCCTCTCCAATGAACCCAAGTCTCATTTATTGAGCTCAGTTAGACACCCATTACTGCACCCACTGCTATCTCTGGTACTTCCCCTAGCACCAGTACCCTGATTCTCTGGTACCCATACTTAGAGAGAGACAGACCATCGCTCCTCAATAGATTTTGCAGATGATAGCGCTTCAGTTGTGCAAATTTCTGATCAGGGCTCTTATGATTATATGACTAGACCAGACTCTCCTGAATCTTAAAGCTGTTTGTCATCCACAATAGACAGACGGGACATAATAGCTTCAACCAGGGAGGATGAGAGAATATTTGTCTGAGGAGTAGCCTCCTCATCGGTTCTCCAGTCTTGCTCTTCGCATGTCTCTTCCTATGTTGGGGATTGCTGTGGGGGAATGGAGGGAATTGGGGAAGGCTGCTCCTGGTCTTCCCTCAGAGTGCTGGGTACTGCGGAGGATTGCTGGTGGTATGCAGCCCAATGGTCCCAATATGGCAATGGGGGGCATCCAAATTGGTCAGACCAAAGAGAGTGCTGAGGAGGTTGAGGCTGTACGAGCCTAGAAATATTCCTTGAGGGAGCAGATTCAGGAGAGTCTCCATGGGACTTTTGTGAGAAGAAGCTGCAGGAAGTTCGTCCATCGCAGCACTATACACTCTTCAAAAGGGCATGAGGATGCCTAGGATGCATGGGTGGACTGAACGAGTACTGCTGCTGAAAAATCTCTGATCAAAGGCACATGCATACCTCGAGTGGAACACCCAGAGGGACACTCCTCTCTAGTAACTCCAGGTGCTGTACAAGGCAAGTAACCTCTCCTTTTCAGTTTTCCGCTGAACAAAATATAGCAGCTGACAAACCATTGTTCATTAGTGTTTTTTATTTTGGCATCATTTTCCACCAACCCATTGGATTGCAGATAATGGGCACTAGCACTTACATCTCTAAACCTGTACTTCACTGCAAACTGCTTGAATTAATGCCCACTAAACTGTGGCCCATTGTCAGAAATTACTACTTCAGGTATATCACGTCTAGCAAAAATAGATTTGATATGCAGAATCACCTGCTAAGCTGTTTTAGCTTCTAGTAAGGCTGTCTTAGGGCAGTGAGAGTAATAGTCTACAACAACTAAATAGTTTTTTTCCAGTTAATATAAACAAATCTATGCCTTTTTTGCTCCAGGAAGCCATTTTTTCCTACAACACCAACATGAGATTTTTTGCTTGCCTTGGTCTGTATTTTTGACATATGCAAAAAGCCTTAACAGTTTCCTCACTGTTGTTCCTTAGAGGTCAGTATAAAACATCCCTTCTCTTAGAGTTTTCAATCTCTAAATGATCTTCATGTTGTGACGGTTTGGATCACAGAAACCCCCTTGGGAGCTGCCACCCGATGTGCCAAGACAACTTCTACCCCTGCTTTCCCTGCCAGATCAGGACTGCATCACCCTGTCTTGCTGAGCCAGACACTCCCGTCTGCTCCAACACAGACCCAGGGTCTGAATTACTTGCCCCAAAGCTGCAGGTTTACCTGAAAGCAGCTAACAGAAGTATTCCTGTCTTTAACACTCAGATGCCCAACTCCCAATGGGGTCTAAACCCAAATAAATCCATTTTACCCTGTATAAAGCTTAAAGGGTATAACTCATAAATTGTTCACCCTCTATAATACTGACAGAGAGATATGCACAGTTGTTTGCTCCTCCAGGTATTAATACATACTCTGAGTTAATTAATAAGTAAAAAGTGATTTTATTAAATTCAGAAAGTAGGATTTAAGTGGTTCCAAGTAGTAACAGACAGAACAAAGTAAGTCACCAAGCAAAATAAAATAAAATGCGTAAATCTATGTCTAATCAAACTGAATACAGATAAGATCCTCACCAGTTCCAGAATGCTCCCTTTTACAGACTAATCTCCTTTTAGCCTGTGTCCAGCAATCACTCACACCCCTTGCAGTCACGGCCCTTTGTTTCAGTATCTTTCAAGTATCCTGGAGGGGTGGAGAGGCTCTCTTTAGCCAGCTGAAGACAAAATAGTGAGGTCTCCCATGGGTTTAAATAGACTTTGTCTTGTGGGTGGAGACCCCCTCCTCACTCCTATGCAAAGTCCAGCTTCAAGATGGAGTTTTGGAGTCACCTGGGCAAGTCACATGTCCATGCATGATTCACAGTCTTTACAGGCAGAAGCCATTGTCCACATGGTATCTTGTATGTCTCCAGGAAGACTTCTTATGTGGATTGGAGCATTCCAAGATGCATTGTTCCCCAAGTGCTTCCTTATTGGGTACTTAACCTTGCAAATTCCTTCCTAAAGAAGCTGACCAAATGCCTCACAAAGCTTACTTAGAAATCAAGCAAGTATACAGCCACTGATAAGCAGGGTCTGTCAGCGTTACATAACATTTTAGGAATCACAATCCTGGTGCCTTTAAGCAAAATCACAGCTAATACTGAAAGTTTCCCCTTACATTGGTAATAGGGGCAGAGAATATGCTATTCCAGCCACTATGTGCTAATAGCCTTAATTACTTAGTTAGTGTCATCCTGAGCAGTTTCTCTGGCAATCACAATGCGCATTTTGTCTGTGTTGCGATATTATCTTTTTAAAAATCAGATTGAGATACAAAATCTAGCTCTGGAGTTTGCTTCATTATACTTTTGTCAAAAGCTCTAGAGAATATTTCTGCTATCACCAACTCACAGCCAGGTTTTTATTCAATTTCTATTTTATTCAATTTTCACACAATTGTAAGTGAAAAAATATTCTCTACATTTTCACAAGGGTGTTGGCCAGGTCCCTTTTGGCAATGGCAATCAGGGGTTTATGGTCACTTTCAGCTAACACAGGCCTGCCATAAATGAGAAAAAGCAAACATTTACTGTTTGCTTTGAGTGAGTGAGAGGCGGGGGGAGGGGGGTCTGAACTTACAAGACAGCATGCTGACACATGCTCAGCCCCCCAAAAACCCACTCTCTCTCCCCCCCCCATACACACAACACACTCCCTGTCACACTCCACTCCACCCCACTCCACCCCCATTTGAAAAGCACCTTGCTGTCACTTGCATACTGGGATAGCTGCCCATAATGCACCACTCCCAATGCTGCTGCAAGTGCCGCAAATGTGGCCACACCAGTGCACTTGAAGCTGTCAGTGTGGACAGACTGCAGCACTTTCCCTACTGAGCTCTATGAAAGCGGGTTTAACTCACAGTGCTCTACATCTGCAGGTGTAGCCATGCCGAGTGATGTAGTTATACTGGCCTAATCCCCGCTATAAACAGTGCTGTCGATGGGATGACTTCCTCTGTCAACATCACCACCACCATCTTGGAGTGTGGAGTTCCTACACAGATGGTAAAGCTCTGTCGTTGACATAGGTAGTGTCTTCAGTAAGTGCTGCAGCCGTGCTGCTGCAGCACTATAAGTGTAGACAAGCCCTCAGATGGGAAGAGAGTTCCAACCCCACCTTCGTTCAGAACTATAAAAAAAAAAAAAAAAAAAAAAAAAAAAATCACACGGGACATTAAAAAACATCACAATACAAAGAATTGGTGAATGGCCCTATCACACCTTGGAAATGCTACATGCAAGGGAGTTCATCTCATGGACTGGAAGACCAAATGTAAAAGATAAAACAGGGTCACTAGAAAATTTATCATCTTTTAGCTCTTTGAACTCTCACAGGGCCAGAGACACTAAACTGAAGGCAGAGATCCCTGGATCTGCCATGAAAGACGTTTTGAATTGACAGATCTCTAAAACTCTCACGCTTAAGATTTAGATTGCAACTCATTTGTGTGGATATGTTGCTTATTTTAACCTGTAAATAACTCATTTCTTTTTTTCTAGTTAATAAACCTTTAGATAGTTTATTACAGGATTGGCTGCTGGTGTTGTCTTTGGTATAAGATCTTGAGTACCAGTTGATCTGGGGTAAGTGTTTCCAGTCCTCCAACCTGAAGCAAATTCTCACCAGCAACTACACACTATACAACAGAAACACTAACCCAGGAACCAATCCCTGCAACAAAACACGTTGCCAACTCTTTCTGCATATCTGTTCAAGGGATACCATCATAGGATCTAACCACATCAGCCACACATCAGAGGCTTGTTCACCTGCACATTTACCAATGTGATATATGCCATCATGTGCCAGCAGTGCCCCTCTGCCATGTACACTGGACAAACCGGACAGTCTCTATGCAAACGAATAAATGGACACAAATCAGACATCAAGAATTGTAACATTCAAAAACCAGTAGGAGAGCATTTCAATCTCCCGGACACTCAATAACTGACTTAAAAGTGGCCATTCTTCAACAAAAAAACCTTCAAAACCAGACTTCAACGAGAAACTTTAGAACTGGAATTAATTTGCAAACATGACACCATCAAATTAGGCCTGAATGAAGACTGGGAGTGGATGGGTCACTACAAAAAATAATTTTCCCTCTGTTGATATTCACTCCTTCTTGTCAACTATTGGAAATGGGCCACATCCACCCTAATTGAATTGGCCTCCTTAGCACTGACCCCCTCACTCGGTAAGGCAACTCCCATCTTTTCATGTGCTGTATATTTATACCCGCCTACTGTATTTTCCATTCCATGGATCTGATGAAGTGGGTTGTAGCCCACGAAAGCTTATGCCCAAATAAATTTGTTAGTCTCCAAAGTGCCACAAAGACTCCTCGTTGTTTTTTCATGATAAGATTGTTATAGTGATCCAGGAGTTCACATTTGTCACTGGATTGGTGAAATCTAATCATATAAAATAGCACCTGTTTGGAGTGTCTGCCCTATTTTTGACAGTCTGCTATGGGTTAGCACTGATGGTCATGAGCCACTCCAGACAGCGTGACAACCAGTACTTAAACCAGAAGGTTATGAAGGGGAGCTGACTAAGCAACAACACAGACAACTTACCAGTCTCTGCTTCAGACCCTTCTTGCAATAGACCCTAGACTCTGGCTTCTGACCTTGGTTTGTTCTCAACTTTGCTGATTGCAGTCTGTAACCTGGTACTGACCTTGAACTCCTCGTAACCTGACCCTGCCTGCCTCGTGATGCCTGACTCTTGGTTCACCCTCTGGCCCATTCTGGACTTTGACCTCCCGGTACCTGACATGGTCTGACTCCTGAGTGCTGTTCTGACCACTAGGTCTGACTGCCCCCATCCTGGTCATGACAGTCGGTTCCAACGGGCTGTAGATAACAAGAGCTTCACAGTGCTCCTGCAAGAGCTTCACAGTGCTCCTACTCTCTGTCTGGGAAGCTCAGCCCTTAAAGGAACAGTCCCTAATACCATAACCACAATAGTCCTTTGGAAGTTTTTCTGATTGGAAGGAAGAGTGATAGGGATGAGGAAGGCTTAAAATCTATATGACAGACATTGTATAGAGTAGGATTCTTCATTTGAATAACCTTCTATTCTCAGTTTTCTTATCTCCCATCCCTCCAGAAGTTAAACAGGGCATTGAAAACGGACTGCCCAATTTTTTTGGCCTGCGGGAAGAACATTGGTCATCAACTTTTCACCTTCCAGCAGCCATGCACTACAAACGGTCCATTACTAGGCGCACAACACTCACCTCTGCATCCTTGAATGTCTGCTTAATACATCTCAGGGGCTAGCATGAAAGAAAAATAACATATCTTAAGAAGGATTATATAGCATCTCTGCACATTTAAGGATGTTCTGTGATCCAGCATGTTCCACTATTGGAAATATCATCTCAGCAATTTTTTTTAGTTAAGAACAAAAGATCTGAGATTAAATCTGACCTTACAAATTTCCTATTGAAGTATTAACAGCCTCTCTTTTGGCAATCTTGTTGTTTGAAACGGAATCATTTTTTTGAACTGCTGGGGTGGACTGGTGGAGCTTTCTTTCTCTCACATAGTGAGTTCTGTGTCTGTGTGATGCGGCCTTTTTCTTGGACAGCAGAGAAGTATGCAGGAGCTTGAAGCTATGGGTGCAAATTTACATTATGGTAGTGTATTTTAAGAAGTTTATACACAGCAGAGTATAGAGTGATATGTATGATATGCACACATACCATGCATGATGAAAAATAAACATAGCATACATGGCTCGACTCATGGACTACTTATACAAGCTTTGCTAAGGCTAGCAAATTACTGTATCCCCCCTAATTAACTGATGGAATACTTCTATCGGGAGAATTTTAACTGCCTTCTCTCTCCACTAACTACAAGATTTCCCCATCCTTTCCAACCACAAAACACTGTATGCAGGGGAATAAGCTTTTTAGGAAATTCTAGGATTTGAATGGTCTACTCCCAAGGTTCTCTCAGTGCCAAATTATCACTGCATTGGAGTTACATTGGTGACAGTGAAAACAGCAAACACTAGTGGACAAAAGGAACATTCACAGTGGTAGGCATAGGTGCTGACTCCGTGGGTGCTCCGGGGCTGGAACAGCCATAGGAAAAAAATGGTAGGTGCTGAGCGCCCACGGGCAGCCTCCCCATCAGCTCCTCCCTATTCCTCCCAGCGCCTCTTGCCCGCTGCGGATAAGCTGTTCCGCGGCATGCAGGAGGCGCTGGGGAGAGAGAGGGGAGCGAGGGCAAGGCACGCTCGGGGGAGGGGGCGGAACAGGGTGGGAAGAGGCAGGGCGGAGTGAGGGCTAGAGGGGAGGGGAGGGGAGGGATGGAGTGGGGGCAGGGCCTGGGGTAGAGCCAGGGGTCAAGCACCCCCTGGCACATCAGAAAGTCAGTACCTCTGGTGGTAGATGTCTGAGCCTGGCAAAAATGGTGTTGATGAGTGATGTGAAAGATAATTTGGTCTTAATCTCTCTGTGCCTCAGTTTCCATGTCTGTAAAATACTTTCCTGCCTCATAGAGGAGCTGCAAGAATTAAAAAGCTAAATGTTTGAAAAGTGCTATATATATCCCCAAACTTACCAGAATGCACTGAAAATCTTCATGTGGCTGGGGACCCAGGAACCTCCATTAACCAAGCACAACAATGTTTATTTTGCCAAAATTATTCAGTTTTCCATTAGAAAATAATCTAAACACAATATTGTGTTTGGGTCAGTTCAAAATTAAATTGCATCTGCCTTTGATGCCTCGGTGCCTCATGGAAGTTGCAGTTTGTGTGCCTCATGCCCCTCTTCATCCCTATGGGCTCAGCCCCTGTGCCAGAGTACACCTCACATGATGAAACGTGGTCTTCCACTGACCAAGGTGTGAGAGAGTCAAATGACTATGGGTACATCATGGAAGATGTAGTCTGGCCAGGGAGCCCTATTTTTCTGGATTCATAAGGGGGGAAAAAAATCAAAGCATGAAGTAATATCTTTCACTATTTCATGAATTTGTGACAAATGTGAGGTTTTGCAGGAGGTGTAAAATTGGTGCACAAGGTTTAGAGATGGTTGAATTGTTTTGAATAATATTGAGCATATGTGCTGTCTTTTTATTTTAAATCAACAAATCAGTTGTGTTGTTTCTGCTCCCCAATCGGATGCATGAAACTTTTAGCAACAGGAGCAGGGCCGGCTCTAGCATCTCCCCAAGCAGCGCAAAAAAAAAAAAAGCCACGATCGCGGCTGCAGCTCTACCACCGCTTCATTTTACGGCGGCGATTTGGCGGCAGGTCCTTTGCTCCCAAAGGGAATGACGGCCCCGCCGCCGAATTGCCGCCAAAAGGGCCGGACATGCCACCCCCCTCTTCATTGGCCGCCCCAGGCACCTGCTTGCTAGGCTGGTGCCTGGAGCCGGCCCTGAACAGGAGAATAACTGATACATTTCTAGACTGAGTTTTCAGATGTATAAAGGTTCATGCTTAAGAACTGAAAATGTCAGGGTTCAAAAAAGTTATGATGCATAACATTTGTCTGAATGTTGATGAGTAACATGACTAATAGAAGCAAACGATGGTTTTAGCTGTGAATATTCATGAATCAGTTGTTTTTCAAACTTTTTAATAAGTTCTTCTGTGTGTGTCTTTAATTCCAGTTACAGAAATTAGCAAGAATGTTAAGACTTCTGTTATGTTGGTTCCTAGAGCTAGCACCCTCTAGTGAGAAGTAAATAGAATGGATAAATTCTGCCAAAAGGACATTTGGTATGAAGTGCAGCTTTGGCTTTATATTTAGGGCAAATGGCAGTTTTAACAATAACTTCATTGGGAGCAAAAGTTCGACCTATCACACAGAGAAGTAAAATTCCATAAGGGTTGGAGAAAGAATACAAACAAGGGAATGTACTGTGAATTGGAGAACTGGAAGGAAACATGTTTGTGTAGTATTGTTAATTTCACACCTATTACAAAAATCTCTCTTTGCACTTGGCATTCATGATAACATACCAATACATGAATTTCCATTATTTCCTTGAGATCTCTAGTTTTGATATTTGCTGTTTGCAGTGCAGGTTCTATTACTGTAAAACGTGTTGAAAATCTGCCATGGTTAGGGTAAGCATGGCTGATTGTTTTGATAGATCCTCCTGGTCTGCTAGCAAAACCCTGAATCATACTCCTGTTTTACTAGGCAAAGTAACAGACACACTAACATTTAAAAATGAGGGAGAGAAAACATGACTTCAAACTCCCAAACAGATTTGTTTATTTTACTCTCACCTTTAACCACAAATAGAATTATTCTTTACTCACAAATACAGTAAATCTAACCTTTTAGCTGAACATTTAGTGGAACGTCTAACCAGTAAGCTTTGCTTATGTTGCAGACAGCTACCCTGAGGAGTGATTTGAATTTAAATGTGATTCCCTTATTAGTTTCTGCTAACTGCAAATATCCCAGGCACTTAATTAAGTGGCTGAGTAATGTATGAATGCTCACTTCTGCTTGTCATGCAGAACAAAGTGATGTATTTAGATTCCATGCACAATATGAAATTTAATGACATGGGCAACAGTAATTTAGAAAACCTTTTGTTTTATATTGTCCCTGCATTTGCTTAGGCAATTTCCATCTTTTGTAAGTGCTTGGCTATGTAAGTGCAATGTTATAAAGGTTTGTCCAAATACTGGCTCTGGACAGATGACATTTTCATACTCAAATGCATATTCATTAGTGTGTGCCACCTAAGTGCATAATAAATTGCTTACATCAAAAAATATTTTTTAAAAGTTTCTTAAGCATAATTTAAAAAAGTAAAAAGCAGGCCTCAATTATTATTTTTTACTGGTTATGGCACTTAAACATGCTAGTATTAGCTCTAGAAAGGGTTTGAATAACTAAATAGTGCAGTGGAAGAGGAATGACCAAGAGGAGGGAGAGATGGAGCAAATCGAGCTCTGTTTCTGCAGTTGATGCTTCCTGAAAGCTCGAGTGACTTTCTCTAGTCCCCCAATCTCTTTATAGATTTTATAGTTTATATTCAGTCACCAAATCTCTCTGCTTTTGCCCTGCTGTTCTATGGTTTGCACATATGTTTCTCCCCAGGGCTATGACATCAATTTCCCCCTATCCTGATATTTTTCTATGTTTGCTCTGATATTTTCTCATGCTCACAGTATCCTCTGTAGACCCATATGCTAAATATGTGTGTGTGGTTTTGTAAAAAGCAGAATAGCACATATGTACAGTAATTTGGACAGCTGCTTGACTTGTCAAATTTTCCTGCTATTGTCATGTATAACAAAATGAATTAATGTCCTACAGTTTTTGCTACTTCATCTCAAGCTCTACAGTTTGGCTGCTCCTTTAGTTAGAGCTCTAACTACCTCTCATGTCTAGAAATCCTAATTTCAATTTCAATCCTAATTTTGAGTACTTTTCTCAAGAAATCTTCAGCTACATCCTCATCTTAGTATTCTTGAACAATGTCATATTTGAAATAAACTGCAGCCTCAAATGGCATCTCTTATAAACAAATCCTCCTCCAAAGAAAGCTTAAATAAATGTAATATAGTTCTTCTAATGTAGATGCAGAGCTGGAAGGAAAATAGTTGTTGATGAATTTTGCTGGTTTTGTTTCTTAATTGTTTTAGGAGTAATTTTTCCACACTATTATAGGAGCATATATAGACCCCATTGGGGATCAGGGACCCTTATGTTAGGTGTTGTATATGCACACTTCTAACTACCATAGGTGCCCCTCAATCTTTAATGTATTCATTCTCACAACACCCCTGTGGGGTAAGGAAGTGCTTTTATTCCCATTTTACAGATGGGGAACTGAGGCACAGAGAGACTAAGTGACTTAGCCAAGGCCACCCAGGAAGTCTATGGCAGAGTCAGGAACTGACCTCAGGTCTGCTGAGTCCACGCTAGCTCCCTAAGGCCTTCCTGACATAGTCAGATGAAAGTGCCTGCCCCAAAGAGCTTGCACTTTACCATTCCACTCTTAGATCTTGTTCCACATGGGTCGAGTTCTGGCCCACATGGAGTCCCAGTCAAGTCAATATGGCAATGTGCGTGCACAAGCCTCTGCCATCATGAAACAGGTTGCAGCATCAGGGCCTAAACAGACAAATTAGACAAAGGGTGGGAGAAAGGAAGTGTCATCACCAATAGCATGATTCGTATTATGTATGAATATTATCCAACCAGCTGTAAAAGATGGTTGAACATTTTCCCATCAGATAGTTGTTATACAAAAACTTTAAAGATATATTTGTCATGAGTAGTTTTGGTATTATTCAGCTAGGACTAAGCCTTTATGCAACTTTGAATTGGGGGAAAATGTTAAAAATCTTAACTTGTCTGCCTCTTCCTAGAAAGGTGGTGACTAAATCACCCTACTCACGCTGATCCAGGGGCTGCTTGGTGCCAACTGGCAGAGGATACAGGCATGTATCCCCTTGGTCTGGTATCGACACAATAGCTCACCAAAGTCTCATGTAAGGTCTCTGCTGAAAGCCTAGTCATCATAATCATTGCAAAATGTATGTAAGTATAGATAATATGTAAGGAAATATGTGTATATACTGAAAATTAAGTTCTTACAGTCTGAGACTTGGGGCTGATCACAAAAGGTAAGAAATAGATTTGTTTCAGGCTGAAGATATTTACCTATCTACATGTAAATTAAGTATTGTATACTTTAGAATGAATGCCTATTTACAGTCTGAGCAAAATGCTAATCAAGTGATTGCAAAGTCTGCAGGGGAGATCTTAGGCAGGAAAACAAAATCAAGTGTGGGAGGGGGATTATCCTGCTTGCAAGTGAAGACAGATTTTTCTTGGACTGTAACTGCATATAGACAAACTCTGGATTTTTCCACTGAGGAGGCAAGAGGACAGAGTGCTTGTTTCATGAACAGAAGAACACAGACAGGCTTGACTGGGATATGCTGGAAGGATTTGGGGTGAGCTTTTGCTTTATAGGACATGATAATGTCTTGTTAGTTACGTTTAGGCTCCAGTATGTTGTGACAGTCTGTACCCCTATGTTCACCCCTTTTACAACACTGTTAAATTTTGTACAAGCATACTGTGTAAAGTATCATTTGAAAATGCATGATTTGCTGATTACTATTGTCCTGGTAAAATATGTGTGGCAACACTGTGAGACTCTGGCATGCTAACTAGTTATGCGACCCCCGAGCGGTAGACATCCATCTTCTTAGAGGGACAAGTGGCATTCAGCCACCCGAGATTGAGCAATAACAGGAGGTAAAGATATAAGATTCCACTGTATATTACTCAGGATATATTCCAGCATGTTCTGGAAGCAGTCACAAACAAGTTCCCCAGACACAAAAGGCTAGCCAATCCCTCAGCCAGGTGTCAACGGGATTAAATGGACCATCACCTGAATAAATGGCCACTCTTTGGCTAGAGAGAGGACTTTGAGCAAAAGAGCTACATTTTGATAGAAAAGCAGCAACTTTCTGTCTTCTGAATATCAGATGGAGACGATTCTTGTGCAAGAGAAAGGGCTATAAGAGGAGAGGGCAGATGTCCCCAATCATTTCTCCCTTGCTCACTAGCCACAGCATCATCAACAGTTGTAGAACAAAGGAAGCAGCATTGGACTGGAGGGGGTAGATCCTGTCTGAAAGAGGTTCAGCCAGTAAGACTGCTAGAACATGTGGTGAGAGAGACCTTTGCTCTGAGTTTATTTAGATTGTTAAGTAAGGTGTTAGTTGTATTTTATCTTTTATTTTCTTGTAACTAATTCTGATTTAAGTGCCTTATTACTTGTAGTCACTTCAAATCTATCTTTCTGTAGTTAATAAATTTGTTTTGTTGTTTTATCTAAACCAGTATGCTTGGATTGAAGAATTTGGGAAACACCATTTGGGATAACAAGATTTGTGCATATCATTTTCTATTAATAAATGACAGACTTTGTATGAGTTTGTATTGTCCAGTAGGATGCGGGGCAGTACAAGATGCACATTTCTGGGGGAATATCTAGGTTGGGAGTTTGCTGGTGTTGGCCTGCAGTGTAATTCATGAGTGGCTCACTATAGCACTCATACAATGTAGCTGGGAGTAATTTACATGCTGAAGGCTGTGAGTGAGCAAACCGGGAGTGGTTGCTCTCACAGCAAAGCAGGGCAAAAGGCACCCCAGACTGGAGAATTGAGGGGACATAGCTATCCATCAGTCCAGATTGTACCCTGGGTAATGCCACATATGTGTGTTATAATTTTATTTTACATGTAACTCTTTGTTTCCATCATTCCCACTTGCTATCATTTGAATCTCTGTTCAGTGTTAAATATGCTTATACTTGCTTTCTCTGTAAACAAATCTCAGTGCTATGTGTGACGGGGAGCTGTGTTCTATGGTATAACTGGTAAGTTGTGGTGTGCTGTTTCTTTGGGAACAAATGATCTGGGAAATTTAAGTGTCCAGTGGTTCAGGGGCTGTGCACTGCAGGCAGATGCTGGCAGGGCTCAGTGGTTGGAGTGTGTGCATTATTAGCCTGTAAAGAGAGAGCAGGGCCCGCAGAGACCTGGAAAGCAATGCTTGTGTTGAGAGAGGTTACTGGTGCTGATGTTGGGGAACTGACCCACAACAGGCACAGACAAGGCTTCCTCATGCTAAGGGCACGTTAGCGAGGTGCCTCATAACCCTGGGTACCACCAGGAAGCGTCATCCTCACAAAAGCTTTAATTTTTATGTTGGTTTCTACCATTCATTACTCATTTATAAAAATGATACAAGACTGAGGAATATATTGCTGTAAAATTCCATCCAGCTACACAGTCTTACATAATTGATCCAAGGCACGTCTCCCTTCTTGCATATCTCATGCGTCATCATAAGCTACACCTTAGCTGTGCAGCTCATACCAGATTTTTCTACACAAAGCCATTCCCACATTCTGCTGTAGTCATAGCACCAAACTCTAAATGTTCTAACCTTGCCCTCCTCTCTATTACAAGGAATACTTTCAAGCAACAGCAGGTACATTTCAAGTGCATATGAAATGAAATCTGCAGCAGAAATATAAGGGTCTATTTGGATCAAAATTCAATTGTTACTGTTTTGGTTGCAGAGTTTCTACAGAACTTGCTTCCTTTGAACCCTGACACTCTTTCTGAAGTCAAAAGTTGCTCATTGCTGCTACCCAGACTCTAAACTTTTTAATTGATAACAAAACAAACTCTAATTCAATGGACAAGGCTAAGAATTAACACTTACAAAGAGAAGGGTCTGAGGGGATGCCTGACAGCACTCCCTGCACACAAGGACTCTTTAAAAGAAGCAGGCCTGTTTTTTCATTAGATTTGCTCATTCACTGCTCGCTTACTGTTCCAGGTCTTGAACTATCACAATCACAGTTAGGGCTGATCAAAAAGTATTGAAGCGATCACAATTTCAGCCCAAAATGGCAAACAATTTTGACCCTATTTCTACGGATTTCCCCCCCTCCTTTTTCTGACAAGCTGTGGTAACAACCACAAAGTAAAAAGAAGAACAGGAGTACTTGTGGCACCTTAGAGACTAACAAATTTATTAGAGCATAAGCTTTCGTGGACTACAGCCCACTTCTTCGGATGCATATTTGAGGAGATATATATACACACATACAGAGAGCATAAACAGGTGGGAGTTGTCTTACCAACTCTGAGAGGCCAATTAATTAAGAGAAAAAAAACTTTTGAAGTGATAATCAAGCTAGCCCAGTACAGACAGTTTGATAATAAGTGTGAGAATACTTACAAGGGGAGATAGAGTCAATGTTTGTAATGCCATTCCCAGTCCTTATTCAAACCGGAGTTGATTGTGTCTAGTTTGCATATCAATTCTAGCTCAGCAGTCTCTCGTTGGAGTCTGTTTTTGAACTTTTTCTGTTGTAATATAGCCACCCGCAGGTCTGTCACTGAATGACCAGACAGGTTAAAGTGTTCTCCCACTGGTTTTTGAGTATTTTGATTCCTGATGTCAGTCAGATTTGTGTCCATTAATTCTTTTGCGTAGAGACTGTCCGGTTTGGCCAATGTACATGGCAGAGGGGCATTGCTGGCACATGATGGCATATATCACATTGGTAGATGTGCAGGTGAACGAGCCCCTGATGGTATGGCTGATGTGATTAGGTCCTATGATGATGTCACTTGAATAGATATGTGGACAGAGTTGGCATCGGGGTTTGTTACAAGGATAGGTTCCTGGGTTAGTGGTTTTGTTCAGTGATGTGTGGTTGCTGGTGAGTATTTGCTTTAGGTTGGGGGGTTGTCTGTAAGCGAGGACAGGTCTGTCTCCCAAGATCTGTGAGAGTAAAGGATCATCTTTCAGGATAGGTTGTAGATCTCTGATGATGCGCTGGAGAGGTTTTAGTTGGGGGCTGAAGGTGACAGCTAGTGGTGTTCTGTTATTTTCTTTGTTGGGCCTGTCTTGTAGGAGGTGACTTCTGGGTACTCGTCTGGCTCTGTCAATCTGTTTTTTTCACTTCAGCAGGTGGGTATTGTAGTTTTAAGAATGCTTGATAGAGATCTTGTAGGTGCTTGTCTCTATCCGAGGGATTGGAGCAAATGCGGTTATATCTTAGAGCTTGGCTGTAGACAATGGATTGTGTGGTGTGTCCTGGATGGAAGCTGGAGGCATGTAGGTAAGTGTAGCGGTCAGTAGGTTTCCGGTATAGGGTGATATTGATGTGACCATCGCTTATTAGCACAGTAGTGTCCAGGAAATGGACCGCTTGTGTGGATTGATCTAGGCTGAGGTGATGGTGGGATGGAAATTATTGAAATCATGGTGAAATTCCTCAAGGGCTTCTTTTCCATGGGTCCAGATGATGAAGATGTCAATGTAGCGCAAGTAGAGTAGGGGCGTTAGGGGACGAGAGCTAAGGAAGCGTTGTTCTAAGTCAGCCATAAAAATGTTGGCATATTGTGGGGCCATGCGGGTACCCATAGCAGTGCCGCTGACTTGAAGGTATATATTGTCCCCAAATGTGAAATAGTTGTGGGTGAGGACAAAATCACAAAGTTCAGCCACCAGGTTAGCTGTGACATTATCAGGGATACTGTTCCTGATAGCTTGTGTCATAACTATAAAGGGAAGGGTAATAGCTGTCCTGTGTACAGTACTATAAATCCCTCCTGGCCAGAGACTCCAAAATCCTTTTCCCTGTAAAGGGTTAAGAAGCTCAGGTAACCTGGCTGGCATCTGACCTAAAGGACCAATAAGGGGACAAGATACTTTCAAATCTTGGGGGGGGGAAGGCTTTTGTTTGTGTTCTTTGTTTGGGAGTGTGTTCGTTCTCGGGGACTGAGAGGGACCAGACATCAATCCAGGTTCTCCACATCTTTCTAAGCAAGTCTCTCCTATTTCAAACTTGTAAGTAAATAGCCAGGCAAGGCGTGTTAGTTTTCCTTTGTTTTCTCAACTTGTAAATGTACCTTTTACTAGAGTGTTTATCTTTGTTTGCTGTACTTTGAACCTGAGACTAGAGGGGAGTCCTCTGAGCTCTTTAAGTTTGATTACCCTGTAAGGTTAATTTCCATACTGATTTTACAGAGATGATTTTTACCTTTTTCTTTAATTAAAAACCTTCTTGTTAAGAACCTGATTGATTTTTCCTTGTTTTAGATCCAAAGGGGTTTTGGATCTTGATTCACCAGGAGTTGGTGGGAGGAAGGAGGGGGGATGGTTAATTTCTCCCTGTTGTAGATCCCAGGGGGGGGTTGGAACTGATTCACCAGGAGTTGGTGGGAGGAAGGAGGGGAATGGTTAATTTCTCCTTGTTTTAAGATCCAAGGGGTTCTGGATTTGTTTTCACCAGGGATTTGGTGAAGGTTTTTCAAGGCTTCCCAGGGAGGGAATCCATTGATGGTGGCAGCCGAACCAGAGCTAAGCTGGTAGTTAAGCTTAGAAGTTTTCATGCAGGCCCCTACATTTGTACCCTAAAGTTCAAAGTGGGGATCTCAGTCCTGACAGCTTGTAGTCCATCTTTGTGTGGAATATTGGTGTAGAGGGCTTCTACGTCCACAGTGGCCAGGATGGTGTTTTCTGGAAGATCACCGATGGATTGTAGTTTCCTCAGGAAGTCAGTGGTGTCTCGAAGATAGCTGGGAGTGCTGGTAGCGTAGGGTCTGAGGAGAGAGTCTACATAACCAGACAAGCCTGANTACGTCCATAGTGGCCAGGATGGTGTTTTCTGGAAGATCACCGATGGATTGTAGTTTCCTCAGGAAGTCAGTGGTGTCTCGAAGATAGCTGGGAGTGCTGGTAGCGTAGGGTCTGAGGAGAGAGTCTACATAACCAGACAAGCCTGATGTTAGGGTGCCAATGCCTGAGATGATGGGGCGTCCAGGATATCCAGGTTTATGGATCTTGGGTAGCAAATAGAATACCCCTGGTCGGGGTTCTAGGCATGTGTCTGTACAGATTTGTTCCTGTGCTTTGTCAGGGAGATTTTTTAGCAGATGGTGTAGTTTCTTTAGGTAATCCTCAGTGGGATCAGAGGATAATGGCCTGTAGAATGTGGTGTTAGAGAGCTGTCTAGCAGCCTCCTGGTCATATTCCAATTTATTCATGATGACGACAGCACCTCCTTTGTCAGCCTTTTTGATTATGATGTCAGGGTTGTTTCTGAGGCTGTAGACGGCGTTGTGCTCAGCATGGCTGAGGTTATGTGGCAAGTGATGTTGCTTTTCCACAATTTCAGCCTTTGCACGTCGACGGAAGCAATCTATGTAGAAATCCAGTCTGTTGTTTCGACCGTCCGGAGGAGTCCATGCAGAATCCTTTTTTTTGTAGTGCTGGTAGGGAGGATTCTGTGGGTTAGTATGCTGTACAGAGGTATGTTGGAAACCTACTGACCGCTACACTTACCTACATGCCTCCAGCTTCCATCCAGGACACACCACACGATGATCCTTTACTCTCACAGATCTTGGGAGACAGACCTGTCCTCGCTTACAGACAACCCCCCTAACCTAAAGCAAATACTCACCAGCAACCACACATCACTGAACAAAACCACTAACCCAGGACCTATCCTTGTAACAAACCCCGATGCCAACTCTGTCCACATATCTATTCAAGTGACATCACATCAGCCATACTATCAGGGGCTCGTTCACCTGCACATCTACCAATGTGATATATGCCATCATGTGCCAGCAATGCCCCTCTGCCATGTACATTGGCCAAACCGGACAGTCTCTACGCAAAAGAATTAATGGACACAAATCTGACTGACATCAGGAATCAAAATACTCAAAAACCAGTGGGAGAACACTTTAACCTGTCTGGTCATTCAGTGACAGACCTGCGGGTGGCTATATTACAACAGAAAAAGTTCAAAAACAGACTCCAACGAGAGACTGCTGAGCTAGAATTGATATGCAAACTAGACACAATCAACTCCGGTTTGAATAAGGACTGGGAATGGCATTACAAACATTGACTCTATCTCCCCTTGTAAGTATTCTCACACTTATTATCAAACTGTCTGTACTGGGCTAGCTTGATTATCACTTCAAAAGTTTTTTTTCTCTTAATTAATTGGCCTCTCAGAGTTGGTAAGACAACTCCCACCTGTTTATGCTCTCTGTATGTGTGTATATATATCTCCTCAATATATGTTCCATTCTATATGCATCCGAAGAAGTGGGCTGTAGTCCACGAAAGCTTATGCTCTAATAAATTTGTTAGTCTCTAAGGTGCCACAAGTACTCCTGTTCTTCTTTTTGCGGATACAGACTAACACGGCTGTTACTCTGAAACCACAAAGTATTGATTTACTTAGTTACAGCTTGACTATAGTTAGGACACTTCACAGCTCTTACAAGTAGTACAATTGTGGGGGAGGGAGCCAGAAGAAACAGACAATTTATATTGTTTTTCTTTGGCCAATGGGAAAGAGCATTTACATTCCTTTGTTGAATCACTAAGGTGCAAATAGCTTTGGGCTGATTGTCCCTGAAGGAAGTTCAGGTTGAAAAGAGAGCGGCTCTAAGAGTACTTCAGTGCTTTCTGTGTTTAGTCAAATCTTATGTACTGGAGGTGCTTTGAAGGTTCACCCTTCTAAAGTCACTTTGAGCTATTCCTTTGTAATTTAGATGGTCCACTAATGCCATTCTGGCTTATGTATTGCTTTCATCTCACCTAGCACTTGGTGAATGCAATGGGTTTCCTGCATGCCCACTGCAAAACTAAAGGTCTTCTTGGTTAGAACGATGTGGCTATAAATGCCATATTTTTCCTTCCTCCATCGATAAGTTCTTTAATTGCTTAGCTGCTGCCACCCACTGTAAGGTGACATCATTGCCAATGCTTCAGTAATGCAGAATTAGAGACAGATTTAGAAAAGATGGCACTTGCAATAGTATGCAGCTCGCCCACCAGAAGTCATCAATTCATAGTGTCTGAACAATAAAATCTCACCAGCTACTATGCTTGAATATCAGTAGTCAGGACTGACAGAATAATTTCTAGTTGAAAATATCAAACTATGTATGCTTTAAGCTAAAGCCTCATCCCCCATCCTGAATTCTATGCCAGCCTCTCACTGTTCCTGTGGCCCTCTGATGTGCAAGTTCATAATAATGAATACAGAATAAATTATTAAAGGCAGCCACATCCTCAGGTGCACATATTGCCTGGACAAGAATTTGTACTGACAAAGCCTGTCCAACAGAGCAGGTCAGAAAAGAGAATTTCCATCCATCCGTTTTGACAATACCTGAGGAACGAAAACTCCAAAAACATTTGTTTTGTGTGTGTAACAGAATCTGATTTACTTAATGACAATGACATATCCTGTATCATCATTTTTAAACACCAGATTGCAATTTACAAAATGTTCTTTCAGGAATAGCCTCTGAGCATGAGCCTGGGTGGTATCAAAATCAGATCTCACAAGAGAGAGGAGGTCTGGGGGGTGGGGGATGGGAGAGAAGCTTTGGTTTCAGTTTTGGAGTGGGGTCCCCAGTTCTTAAATTAATTTACTTTATTGCTAAATGCTAGGTTGTCTTGCACTACAGCAAAGTTCCAGGAAAAAATAATCCGTATTCTAATAGATTATATATAAAAAGAGGAGAGGGGAATCTTTTCCTAATGTTTTAAAATAATTGTATTTATTCTTTACACTAGGGCGGCTCATGCCCTGGGGCTCCACACATTGTTCTTGATCTCTCCATGTGGAAGAGCAATGATCAGCTGAAGCCTATGCTGGCCCTATATCAGTGAAGAATCTACCTTCCTTTGGTATCCTCACTTGGAGGATCAGCAAAGCATCTATCCCACATTTTTATAACATATGTGGTGATTTTAATCCATATTATGTAATTATAGAACCATGCGATAAATTTAATTTACATACTATAAGTAACTGCCTTCTGCACTCTACCCACTAATTTTCCTTTGCTAGGTATAAAATTGCAAACCTCTGAGCAGCTGTCAAATAGCTGCCCAGTTTAAAAAAAAAAAATCCTGTCACAAAAGTTGTTTCCCCCACAATTACACTGGTCTGAGGTGAATAAACAATAGCTTGTCTTGGACCAATGACTAGTGTAAAAGTCAAACATCTCAAAAACCCTGAAGGCTAGAAATGGATGCTCTATTTATACTAGTGGAGAACTGGAAATTGCTCTTTTGAGTGGGATATCACAATTTCTGCTATTGCCTAGCAAGTCAAGAAAGACTGGATCTTAAAAAGCAATTTGAGATAATTTGTAGAAACATTCTATTTATAGTGTCGTTTCAAAGGTACGTGTAGCTAGACTCATGGTGCTAAGGCAGCTTGGCTTTACAGTCAGATATGAAAAGTAGTGCCAATAAAACATTTTTAACATTTGAGATATTTCTAAATGTTTCTCAGTAAAATATGAGAAAAATATATACAATGGTGCAGTATAGAGGTTTATTGGTATTTGTGTGAGATTACTTGCATAACTCACTCATGGCTTTGCCAATCATAATGCAGTCATTGCAGATTCATGCCAATAAAACTATTGTACACCACAATATGTATAATAAAACACTTATAGAAGTGTGTGTTTCAGTTGAGTGTAGCTAGTACCAGCACACAGAAATATCGTTTTAGTGAGGAATGTGCAACTCCTTAAAACCCCAAATATTAAAATGTCCAGAAATGAACAGCTATTGGTTCCAACCAGTTTCCCACTGCCACATATTCTTTCATCACTATCTACTCATTCTATGTACTCCATCCATCCAACCTTACACTTTCCAGGCCAGTTTATATTCATAAACGTTTTAGAATAATTTATGATGATTCTCTTTACATTCATGGCAACAGCTCTGCAAGAGTGTGTGGATTGGGACACTGCTGCAGGTAACACAAAAGCTGGGGGGGGGGGGGAAAGAACAGCCAAACAAAATACCGTGTTCTGCCACTTTAAGTCACACGTACTTCTGTGCAGAATATTACTCCATGCAGGATCACTGTGTGTAGGCTTTCTTTAGCCTGTTTTTTTTGTTTTGTTTTGTTTCCTTCCCCAAAGCAAGGCTTGGGCTTGCTTTAGCCAAGGGAAAATCGAATGCTCCTTAACTTACAAATGGCCCTGTAAGGAAGTCAGTTTCATAGTTCCATCCTGGTCTTGGCCTGGTGTTTCCTGACTCTTTCCCAATGTTATGAGGAAACAGAACTAGAAAATAAACTCTGAACCCCTCCTTCACCCCTTTTCTGAAGAACTTAGAGTGTGAGGGGATCAACACTTTACCAAGCCGTACCTGTTAAATAGATTTGTAATTCTCAGACTAACCTGCTTGCACTCTCCTTCTCTCTCTCTCTTAGAAAAGCAAAGAGCACTAAAAGGCTTTTTGGCCAAGCCATTTTGCAAATATAATCAGTGAAAAAATGTGTGTGGAAAATTTCACATGTTTAAAATTTCAAGGAGATTCGTTCCTTTTGGGAGAAGATGGTGGGTGGAGGGAGTCTTGGTGTTGAAAATTGACCTTTCAGGATCTGATACAAAGCCCACCAAATTAAGTAACTGGAAAGACTTCCAGTGACTGCAATGGACTTTTATTATGGATTGGGTCCATAATAAAAAAAAAATCTAGCCTCACCTTAACTACAGAGTGATTACTGTTGGTATGCACATGCATGCGCACACACACACACTAATGTGTTGAACTTGAGACCAAAGTGAATACTAGGTACATTATTTTAGGTTTACTTAGCATTTGGGAAGTAAGTTGCTTTGTGTCAGGGCTTCCTGCTGCTGAATTTACACAGTGGGGGAAGAGAACCTTGCAGAGATTAATGAGGGATGAGCCCTAGCAACTATTCTGAAGAGAACAGCTCTGTTTTCTTACACACACAGTAAAACCAGTCCATAGAGCCAACATGATCGGGGCAGGGTGTCAAGTGGTGTCTAAAGTTCTGCATTGCAGTGTTGTTTGCTGAAGGAACTGAAAGGGAATATATATTTAAACTCATTTAATCCCCCTCCCCTGTATAAGTAATAGTGCTTGGGTTTCACTTACTGCAATTGCTGTTTTCTTTTCTGAAAAAAGAAGTATTTGCAATCATTACAATCAACTAGGACCCTGGTCCTGGAAACACTTAAGCATGTGTCACTTGAATCTTACTCATGTAAGTAAAGTGACACATGTGCATGTTTGCCAGAGATAGGTGTATAGGAGGTTACTAGGGCTTGCTTCATTACTTTCAGAATGTTAATAGCTTGATTACATTACTTTGTTCATGCATTTTATTTCATGCATCTTCCATTATTTTAAAAAATAATACAAAATCATTCTTCCGTGAATAAGCATTCTTGCAGTGCTACCAATGTGAGGCATAGTGGTCTAACTTGGATTTGTCATTTCAATAAGTCTGCACGACTTAACCTGCTGAAAATAATGCTCACCAGTCTCTTTAATAGGACTGGTTCTGACTTTTGCTCAGCTTGCTTTTGAGAAATGTAAAAAAACCCACACATTTCATTCATTACAGATATGACAGTGATAAAAAAAAAAGTTCTGCTGTGGATGAATAGCTCAGAGGCACAACAATTTGTCACAATATGTGAAGCTTCCTTAAGATCACAGCTCTGTTTTCTATTAGGAAATAGCTAACATTTGTAGAAAGAGCCCTTTAAAAGGCTATGTAGCTCATGGAGGGACGGGGGAAACCACAAATATTCCAGTAGGTTGCCTTTAGATAGAGTAACCACCTTTCATGATATTTAATAGTGGCCTAGGTGACTTTGGAAAGATGTGTGTCAAGTCTCTAGGGGGAAAAAAAAAGCATTTGAGTTGTGTGAACTCAATCTGCCATTTTAATCTTAAATCAACCAGTCACTATATTTAAAAAAAAAACAAAAAAAAAAACCACACCACTGTCTTTGAAATAACAAGTGGGTGCAGTAAGAAGACACTTCAAATCCCACAAAAGTTTAAGCTCTTGCTGACATTGATATTTTCCCTCCTCTTCGGAAGGTGTATATATAAGCCAATATGTGGTTATTCATAAGAAATGACTTTTCCACTATTTTGTAGTAGACAAAAACAATCTATTTCTAAATAATACAGACTTTGACCCCAACTGAGCTCAAGATCATAGTTTAGTGAAGTGTTATTTATGTCATATACAGACTAAGATTTCTTATCTGGGCTTTGATTCTCAACTTCCATTTCAGAAACCAAATCCATAATTAGTATAATTTATCCAAATAGATGGACATTTCTCTTCAATTTCTGGTCATGTGGACATGGTACAGAAATTATTTGTTTCAAAAGACTCCTAATTTTGAGTGGCTTGTCTCCTTTATTTATCAAAATACCTGCTGGTTTTGGTAGAGTACATCACAGCACACTTTTTTCCACTGACCCACAAAGGACCTTGTAGAGGAGCAGACTCACCCCTGCAGCGCCTCCTGCTGGTCATCTAGGGAATTAGCTCTTCCAGCATCCTGGAGCACCCCCTGCAGGCCAGTGAGCTGCCTGTCCCTCCCAGACCCCAGTGCCCTTGTATCTGGGGCACTGCCCCCTGGCAGTACACCCCTCAGTACTAGGGTCTCCCCTCCCTGGTGAACCCCCACCCACTATCCCTACCTCACCTCAGAATAAGGACACTGCCAGTCATCAGCTAGACCCCACTCCCTGGGGCAGACTGCAGTATAGGCCACTCATCACAGGCAAGGTTGGGTTTGGCCCTGCTGCCCTGGCCTACCCATGGGCTGCCCTCTGCAACCCCCAGTACCCTTTGGCCTCCTACTAGGCCACAGCCTGGAGCTATCCAGGCTGGAGCTCCCCAGCCCTGCTCCACTCAGGTGCTCTAGCTCACTGCAGCCAAACCCTTCTCTCTCTGAAGGTAGAGAGAGACTGCTGAGCTCTTGGCTCCCAGCCTTCTTATACAGGCCAGCTGGTGCCTGATTGGGGCGTGGCCCAGCTTGGCTACTTCACCAATCAGCCAAGTAGCTTTTCTCTTTGCCCCAGTCCTCTGCCAGAGCTGTTTTAAACCCCTCAGGCAGGAGCAGAGTAATCACCCTGCTACAGACTTTAACATGGATATTGAAGAAACAAACAAAACAAACAAAAAACACACTGGCCACTCTGGGGCTATCACTCTAACTCAGTTGGGCCACTCATGTATAGGTTACCATCAGTAATACCGAAGCAGCAGAAACTATGTCCGATAGTTTTTAAGTACACTGAATTGAAATAGCCAAACTGATTTCGCTTCAGGATGGACTTAAAATGTAGTCCTGGAGGTGAAAGACTAGTTTTATGAGAATTGACATTAGGTATCAGTGTAAATTGCTGTCCCCCAGAGTCCTGAGATATTATTACTCAGCCTTTAACCCTGTTTTATCAAACCAAATACCAGCTGAACTCCCAAAGACTCACAGAACATAAAATAAGGAGCTTAAAATTTGTCTTACTTAAGAGGATTAAGGATACATTTGGAATAATTTTTAAAATAACTAGTCAATTATTTATTATTGCTTTATACTGTGCTCTTTGTGGTATCCTTAATCATGACATCAATATGAATGTAATAAGTAATTTAATAGATTTTTCATGTAAACGTCTCAATCTCAAGTTTCATTACATACACAGAGCAAACTTTATTCACAAAAACTAAAGCAGTAAGACTCCTGCTCAGTTACAATTAAGATAAGAATAGCTGAACTATAAAATTAATAATTAAGTAATAACTCTAAGGTAGCATCTGGTAGAGACAGGAATAAAAGTATCCTGGCTCAGAAACAAAGAGGTGAAGCCAAGGTGGTTTTTATGGAACAAGGTGCATATATTGCAGAGTTCACTGGATCATAAGGGGCTATTACTATTAAAGAAAGGATTGTATCAGATATTTTAATATTTTGTGGGTTTTTGGTTCTGCTAAATAATAGAGTCAATGGTATCTCCTGGCTGATTGACTGTTTATTATGTTCGCCCATTAGATGGCCATAAAGGTTGTAAACATTTTTATGTTTTATTACATAATAATTTTAAATGTTTTACATTTAAAGGTTGGTGGTTTGTAACCTTTATTTTCCTCCTTATCTGTTGTCAACCCAGTTATTGCTTTTATCTTGTGTTAGGGACTTAAAAAAGACTATGCTGAAGACTGCCAAGACGACATCTGTTGGTGAGTAATGTCTCATATAGTGTGGAAAACGCAGTGGTATGCCTGCTCCCTCAGCTGAGCAGCCATGATCAGATTACTCCTAACCTGAGTTTGCTGGCTGCCTATAAAGTAGCAGGTTGAATTAAGCTGGTTCTCTTGGCTATAAAAGCCCTTAAAAGGGAGAGCTCTAGCTATTTTAAAGATCTATTATACAGGTTCATCCTTGTAATTGGATACCACCCATCAAGTGGTAATTTTTATACCGAATGCAGTTATTGAGAAATAGGGAATTAAGAAAATGTGTTTACACCTTACCTTTAAGGCTGCGAAATAGAAAGAACCCTTAGTCCTAAAGGGGAAGATATCAAACAACACTATAAGTCGATAGGACCATTAACATCAAAATTCGAACAGGATTTTGAAACAGGGCACTGAAAAAATGCCTAAGGATATGAAGGATTTTACTCTTTGACTTAATTACCCTGCAACTGAAGGTTTTGGAGCTGTCTAGGCATGGCAGGGTGTGGTCTTAGATGTTTGAAAGAAAATGAAAATTATTAACATCTAATATATTTGTTTAATATAGATTTGGAAAGTCAATGGGGTTTATTCCTGAAGACAAGAAAAACAAACCTCTCGGATCCAGCAAGAGATGGAGGGGAACAAAAAAAGTGATCTGACCTGGGGCACTCACAGGTGTAATGCAGACAGTGACTAGCACAATAAAGCTCAATCTGGTTGTGGTGCATAGGCACCAGAGCATTTTAAATGTTAAAATTCATAAAGGCAAAAGAAAGTCTGATCCAAAGTGGGGTAGCCAAGATCCTGGGCTTTCAATGAGGAACATGGAGAAAGCCTCATGACCACACTAGTTATCACACAAATACAGCTAAGGTAACAGTACAGTTTCTGCTTTCTAGAAACACCAGCCTTTTTGCAGGGCTCCACTATTGCCCTTTATATGATATACACACTTTGTTGTGTAGTTTTTCAAGTGTCAAAATTATCCCTGTGGGACATCTATATTGTGGTATAGATTAAATGCTAGGAGTTGCCATACTTCCCGTACATGGCAAATGAAATTTAATGTGGATAAATGTAAAGTAATGCACATTAGAAAAAATAACCCCAACTATACATACAATATGATGGGGGCTAATTTAGCTACAACAAATCAGGAACAAGATCTTGGAGTCATCGTGGATAGTTCTCTGAAGATGTCCATGCAGTGAGCAGAGGCAGTCAAAAAAGCAAACAGGATTATTAGGAATCATTAAAAAGGGGATAGAGAATAAGACGGAGAATATATTATTGCCCTTATATAAATCAATGGTACGCCCATATCTTGAATACTGCATACAGATGTGGTCTCTTCATCTCAAAAAAGATATACTGGCCCTAGAAAAGGTTCAGAGAAGAGCAACTAAAATGATTAGGGGTTTGGAGAGGGTCCCATATGAGGAGAGATTAAAGAGGCTAGGACTTTGCAGCTTGGAAAAGAGGAGACTAAGGGGGGATATGATAAAGGTATATAACATTATGAGTGATGTGGAGAAAGTAGATAAGGAAAAGTTATTTACTTATTCCCATAATACAAAAACTAGGGGTCACCAAATGAAATTAATAGGCAGCAGGTTTAAATCAAATAAAAGAAAGTTCTTCACACAGCACACAGTCAACTTGTGGAACTCCTTATCTGAGGAGGTTGTGAAGGCTAGGACTATAACAGCATTTAAAAAAGAGAACTGGATAAATTCATGGAGGTTAAGTCCATTAATGGCTATTAGCCACGATGGGTAAGGAATGGTGTCCCTAGACTCTGTTTGTCAGAGGGTGGAGATGGATGGCAGGAGACAGATCACTTGATCATTACCTGTTAGGTTCAGTCCCTCTGGGGCACCTGACATTGGTCACTGTCGGTAGACAGGATACTGGGCTAGATGGACCTTTGGTCTGACCCAGTACGGCCGTTCTTATGTAGATACTGGTTTTGGTTTCCCGTGGCACCCTTCCTTCTGTGGGCAGAAACAAAGAAGCCCTGGACAGATCAGTTACAGGCTGTCGCTACACAGAGCAGTAGGGTATTTGTCACCTCATTGCTCTAAGTAGTTTTTGTTCATAATCAAGGGTTTATCTTGACACCACTCTGCTCATAAGATACTACATGGTACCAGAAGTGGCAGGCATATTGTGCTAGAATACCCAGTGAGAGGTAACATTGCAACACCTTCTATAGAGCCCATGAAACTGTACATAACCTCCCCATCAGCCCTGAGACCCAGAGGAAATGCTGAATATGACTGGAAATGGTTCAAATAGCAATTTAAGATGTATATAAAAGCTATAGGGGGTCAAACAAACTGGAGGATGATCAATGGATTGCTTTACTCTTAACACTGGCAGGCAGAGAAACCCTAGATGTACCCAGTGCATTCCATACAGACGGTGGTGGGGAAAGAAAGGAAAGTTTTGCAGAAATAATGAAAATGTTTGAAGATTGTTGTGTCCCTAGGGAATAAAGGGGATTTATGAGAGAGATATATTCAGAACACAGGACGAAGGCAAAACAATAGAGGAGTTTGTAATAGACTTAAAAGTAAGTCAGTCTTGTGAATCTGTAATATTAAAAGACTCCCTCACTGAAGAACAGATTGTCCTGGAGTGTAACAATTTAAAAAGGGATGTGAACAGTTACTAAGGAAGAGGAATCTGATGCTAGAAAGGGTAATATGTTTATGCCACATAGAACAAATAAATTAAAAAAAATCTAGAGAAAGGCACAGATCTCATGACAGAGTTACCATAGCTATATCAGCAATGAAAAAGTTCACAGAACTTAAATGGACAAGGACATAAAAATAGACAGCAGGAAACAATGTCAGCGATGTGATAACTGGTATGAGTATAGGAAAAGCCCAGCATTCAGGCAAATAAGTTGAAACTGTACTAAATCCAACCATTATGCTAAAATTAATAGAGAAAGCAGGAAAATGCAGAAAATGATACTTCACTTGAAGAGGAAGAGCAGTTTTTAAGAACAATAATGGGGAAGGTTGAAAGCTCAAAATATTGGCTAATTAAGGGGTGCAAAAATGGCACATATACATATACACCAGATAGACACTAAAAAGCAACAGAGAGTCCTGTGGCACCTTTAAGATGAACAGATGTATTGGAGCATAAGCTTTCATGGGTGAATATCCACTTCATCAGACGCATGTCATGGAAATTTCCAGAGGCAGGTATAAATATGCAGGCAAGATTCAGTCTGGAGATAACGAGGTTAGTTCAGTCAGGGAGGGTGAGGTCCTCTGCTAGCAGTTGAGGTGTGAACACCAAGGGAGGAGAAACTGCTTTTGTAGTTGGCTAGCCATTCACAGTCTTTGTTTAATCCTGAGCTGATGGTGTCAAATTTGCAAATGAACTGAAGCTCAGCAGTTTCTCTTTGCAGTCTGGTCCTGAAGTTTTTTTTGCTGTAAGATGGCTACCTCTACATCTGCTATTGTGTGGCGAAGGAGGCTGAAGTGTTCTCCTACAGGTTTTTGTACATTGCCATTCCTGATATCTGACTTGTGTCCATTTATCCTTTCACGTAGTGACTGTTCAGTTTGGCCAATGTACATAGCAGAGGGGCATTGCTGGCACATGATGGCATATATAACATTGGTGGATGTGCAGGTGAATGAACTGGTGATGTTGTGGCTGATCTGGTAAGGTCCTGTGATGGTGTAGATATGTGGGCAGAGTTGGCATCAAGGTTTGTTGCATGGATTGGTTCCTGAGTTAGAGTTGTTAAGGTGCGGTGTGTGGTTGCTGGTGATGATATGCTTAAGGTTGGCGGGTTGTCTGTGGGCGAGGACTGGCCTGCCTCCCAAGGTCTGCGAAAGTGAGGGATTATTGTCCAGGATGGGTTGTAGATCACTGATGATGTGTTGGAGAGGTTTAAGCTGAGGACTGTAGGTGAAGGCCAGTGGAGTATTGTTGGTTTCTTTCTTGGGCTTGTCTTGTAGCAGGAGGCTTCTGGGTACACGTCTGGCTCTGTTGATTTGTTTTCTTATTTCCTTGTGTGGATATTGTAGTTTTGAGAATGCTTGGTGAAGATCTTGTAGGTGGTGGTCTCTGTCTGAGGGGTTGGAGCAGATGTGGTTGTACCTCAGGGCTTGGCTGTAGACGATGGATCATGTGGTGTGTCCGGGGTGGAAGCTGGAGGCATGAAGGTAGGCATAGCGGTCGGTGGGTTTTCGGTATAGGGTGGGATTAACGTGACCATCAGTTATTTGTACTGTGGTGTCTAGGAAGTGGACCTCCTGTGTAGATTGGTCCAGGCTGAGGTTGATGGTGGGGTGGAAGCTGTTGAAATCATGGTGGAATTCTTTCAGAGTCTCCTTCCGATGGGTCCAAATGAGTATGATGAAGATGTCATCAATGTAGCGTAGGTAAAGAAGGGGCGTGAGTGGATGAGAGGTGAGGAAGCGTTGTTCCAGGTCATCCATAAAAATTTTGGCATATTGTGGGGCCATGCGGGTGCCCATGGCAGTGCCACTGGTCTGGAGGTATATATTGTCACCAAATATGAAATAATTGCACGTGAGGATAAAGTCACAGAGCTCAGCAACAAGTTGTGTTGTGTCATCAGGGATACTGTTCCTGACAGCTTGTATTCATCTGTGTGTGGGATGTTTGTGTAGAGAGCCTCCACTGATTTCCTGAGAAAACTACAATGCATTGGTGATCTCCCAGAAAACACCATCCTAGCCACCATGGATGTGGAGGTTCTCTACACAAACATCCCACACACAGATTGAATACAAACGGTCAGGAACAGTATCCCTGATGATGACACAGCACAACTTGTGTTGAAATCATGACTCAGTGTGTTTCCCTGATAAGTCCAGGGAGTGGCTAAACCAGTTTCTTAAAGACAAAAGGCAAGTTGATGCCCCAGCCAGGTGTCATCACCTATCAAGTGGCCATTCTTTGGCAAGAAAGGATGGAAGGAGAAACATTAGGAGGTCTCTTTCCTCCACCAGACCCCCTGTGTCTTGATTCTCAGTTGGAAATGCTCTTCGAAGAGGGACTGAAACTATAAAAAGGAGGGGCAAACACCCTAAGAGACACCTTTCCTCTCTTCTTGTCTGTCTCATTCTTTGCACCTAAGACAACAAAGGAAGCAACCATTGGACTCTGGGGGATGTGTCCTGACCTGAAAATTTGGTTAGAAATGGTGTTGGAAGCATGGGATGAGAAACTTTGCTTTGAATCTAATATAGTTTGTTAAGCTAGGCATTTTATCTTTATTTTCTTGTAATTGTTTCTGATTTAGATATTCAGTACAAGCAATGACACATAAATCTCTTTGTAGTTAATAAATTTGTTTTATTTCTTTATCTAATCCAGTGTGTTCACATTGAAATGTCTGGGCACCGCAATGTAGGGTGGCAAATTGTGTTTATATTACTCTCTTAAAGGAACAATTGTCCTAATATATTTGACTGTCCAGGAGAGGGCTGGGCACTACAAGACATACATTTCTGGAGAAAAATATGGAATTGGAAGTGTGTTGAGATCACCCTGCAGTATAATCAAGGTTGGTGCAGGGGTGATGGGCAGGCTGAAATTACACAAACACATCTAGCAGTGACCTGCCTGCTGGAAGGCTGTTTGTGAGCTGTCCAGGTTGGGAGCTACAACAGTAAGGCATTGCAAAACACTCCAGGTTGCAGGGCAAGAGTGACACACTCACTGGTCTGGATTGCATCCCAGTATGTTAGATCAGCCAACTCTTCACAAAGGTCTTAAAATAAGGACTGGGAGCAGCACTCTTAGTGTCATGAACTGATTGGTTGCCAGTCTCATATGCATTTAGGGCTATGACAGCCACAGAGATGAAGTATGCACAAATTGAAAAAGACATAAGGTCTGACATATGGATATACACAATGTCATGATTTTATTGTAGCAGCTTCAAAGCACAAACTGATAAAACACGGATTGCAATACACAAAAAGAGATTTGGAGAGCCACCACCAAATGTTACAAGCAACTAATTTTGAAAATACAAAAATATGATGTGGCCCTGGAGTTCAAACCTGGATGCCACTTACTAATGGCACTCTCAAAAGCATATCTTCCTTCTGACAATACACAGCCTGGTGATCTAGACCAAGTAGTAAACATACACGTGAACATGAGAAAAAGGGAGTCAGATGCTATATTTTGAGGCAGATGGGATGACTTGGAGTCAGAAACAGCTAAAGATGAAATGCAGAAAGCAGTTATACAAGCTATAAGTAAAGGACTAAAATATCAACACTTCCCACCTGCCTATTCCCATTATAAAAATGAGCTTTCCGTGATCTCAAGAGAGCTTTTGAAAGGAAAACAGATTGTGGTTCCCCCAGTAATGAGAAGGAAAATATTGGAACAAATACATGAAGGGCACCTGGGAATGCCCAAATCAAAAAAGAGCTAGACAAGTTGTATTATGGTTACAGATGAATAGAGACATGAAAGAAATAGAAATCAGCTATGGAACATGTTAGATGTACAGAGATTCCCAACAGAAAGAACCCATGATACCACACAGACAAGTTACTATTCCATGGGACAAAGCTGGAATTGACATGTTCAACATGGGAAGACTTGATCACCTGATAATAGTGTACTACTTTACCAAATTTTCCAGAAGTAGTCACACTTGAAAATACCATAGCAGCAACAGTTGTCAGGCACATTAAATCTATATTTGCATGTCATGGAATTCCAAGAACAGTAATAACTGACAACTGACAACAATTCAAAATAAGGAATTCCTAGACTTTGCTAGAATGTACAACTTTCATCATTAGACATCTAATAACATTGTCAAGGCTGGATCCCCACTTTGAACTTTAGGGTACAAATGTAGGGGCCTGCATGAAAACTTCTAAGCTTAACTACCAGCTTAGCTCTGGTTCGGCTGCCACCATTTCAATGGATTCCATTCCTGGGAAACCTTGAAAAACCTTCACCAAATCCCTGGTGAAAACAGATCCAAACCCCTTGGATCTTAAAACAAGGGGAAATTAACCATTCCCCTCCTTCCTCTCACCAACTCCTGGTGAATCAAGATCCAAACCCCTTGGATCCTAAAACAAGGAGAAATTAACCATTCCCCTCCTTCCTCTCACCAACTCCTGGTGAATCAAGATCCAAACCCCTTGGATCTTAAAACAAGGAGAAATTAACCATTCCCCTCCTTCCTCCCACCAACTCCTGGTGAATCAAGATCCAAACCCCTTGGATCTTGAACAAGGAAAAATCAATCAGGTTCTTAAAAAGAAGGTTTTTAATTAAAAAAAAAAAGGTAAAAATCATCTCTGTAAAATCAGTATGGAAATTAACCTTACAGGGTAATCAAACTTAAAGAGCTCAGAGGACTCCCCTCTAGTCTCAGGTTCAAAGTACAGCAAACAAAGATAAACACTCTAGTAAAAGGTACATTTACAAGTTGAGAAAAACAAAGGAAAACTAACACGCCTTGCCTGGCTATTTACTTACAAGTTTGAAATAGGAGAGACTTGTTTAGAAAGATGTGGAGAACCTGGATTGATGTCTGGTCCCTCTCAGTCCCGAGAACGAACACACTCCCAAACAAAGAACACAAACAAAAGCCTTCCCCCCCCCAAGATTTGAAAGTATCTTGTCCCCTTATTGGTCCTTTAGGTCAGATGCCAGCCAGGTTACCTGAGCTTCTTAACCCTTTACAGGGAAAAGGATTTTGGAGTCTCTGGCCAGGAGGGGTTTTATAGTACTGTACACAGGACAGCTATTACCCTTCCCTTTATAGTTATGACAAACATCATCCTCAAGCCAATAGGTTAGCTGAATCTGGAGTGTATATATAGTGAAAAACTTGCTCAAAAAAACAATTGATGTAAGAGAAGATCCATATCTTGGAACACAGGGGGGAGTTCCAAAAGACTGGGAGAAATTCTGTGCTAATATTTAGAAAGAGTAAATTAGATGACATGGATAATTATCATCCTATCAGTGTGACAAGACTAGATGAATAAAGAACTAGAGGAGGGTAATATAACTAATGCAATCAACATGGGTTTATGGTAAATAGAGGCCGTCAAGTTAACTAGATATTTTATTTTTTAAGAGATTACAAGTTTTGCTGATACAGGTAATAGTATTGAGGTAATAGACTTCTGTAAAGCATTTGACTTTGTGCCACATGGTATTTTAATTAAAAAACTAGAAATATCTAAATTTAATATGCCACACATTAAGTGGATTCAAAACTGGCTATCTGATAGGTCTCAAAATATAAGTGTAAACAGGGAATCATCATCAGAGTGGATGTATTTCTAGTAGAGTTTTGCAGAAATCAGTTCTTGGTCCTATGCTATATAACAATTTTATCAATCACTTGGAAGAAGACATAAAATAATCACTAATAATGTTTGCAGACAACATAAAAAAATTGCGGGAGTGGTAAATAATGAAGAAGACGGGTCACTGTTACAGAGTCACTTGGTAAGCTGAGCTCAAGCAAACAATGTGCATTTTAATATGACTAAATATATACATGTAGGAACAAAGAATGTACACCATACTTACAGAACTGGGTACTCTGTCCTGGGAAGCAGACACTCTGGAAAAAAAAAAAGTTTTGGGGGTTGTGATGGATCATCAGCTGTATATAAACTCCCTGTGCTATGCTGTGGCCAACATAATCTATTGCGATCCTTGGATGCATAAATTTCAAGTAGGAGGAATTTCAAATAGGAGTAGAGAGTTTATTTTACCTCTGTATTTGGCAGTGGGATGACCACTGTTGAAATTCCGTGTCCCGCTCTAGTTTCCATAATTCAAGAAGGATGTAGATAAATTGGAGAGGGTTCAAAGAAGAGCCATGAATATGATGAAAAGATTAGAAAACATGCCTTACTGAGATGCACTCAAGGAGATCAGTCTATTAAGCTTAACAAAGAGATGGTTAAGGGATGACTTGATCACAGTTTTTAAGTACCTAAATGGAGAACAAATATTTGATACTGGGCTCTTTAATCCAGCAAACAAAGACATAACATGATCCAATGGATTCAAGTTGAAGCTGGACGTATTCAGATTGGAAATAAGCCATACATTTTTTGACAGTAAGGGTAATTAACCATTGGAACAATTTACCTAGGGTCATGGTGGATTCAATGGGAATTTTAAAATCAAGATTGGGTGTTTTTTCAAAAAGATGTGCTCTAGCAATTGTTTTTTTTTTTGAGGGGGGGGGAAGAGTTATATAGGAGATCAGACTAGATGATCACAGTGGTCCATTCTGGCCTTGGAATCTATTAATCATATTTAGCATTACTAAACTATAGATCTGTAGGGCTAAAATATGGAAAGTCATCTGCTGAGCTCCTCTACAATGTAAATAGTCGATTATTGGGTATGGGACAAAGACAAAGGCTAGCCAAGGAGTCTATGATAATGAAGAAGACTGGGGAAGTACAATCAGACAAAATATTACAATAATGGAGCAAGACCTCTTCCACAATTGAAAAACAAAAACTCAGAGATTTTGGCAAGATGGACACTGGCCAATCAAAGCTACAGTGATCAAAGAAAAGTCATCTCATTCATCACAGATGAATGCAAAATCTTACAAAGGAATTGTAAGCATTTCATCAAGATACCTGACAATTTGGTTGAGACAAGTAAATTGAGAGCAGACATATATGTTGAAAACAATTCACAAACTGACCCTATTATTGATCACGAGACTGAACAGTCTATTTCAGACAAAGACTTAGGTAAAGAGGGTTTGCAACTCAGTAGATCAGGAAGATTACTGAAAAGCCCCCACGAGACTGACTGAGACATGTTAGAGTTGTGTTTAAGCGACTCAAAAAGTAAGTTATTATATTTATAATAGTTTGATAGTTTTATTTAATACTGTTTTAGTTAAGTCAGGACATTTTAAAAAGGGATCTGAAAAAGGAAAGTTGTGGTATAGAGTAAGTCTCCAGGAATTGTAACATGCCACACATCCTGTACACTCAAAGGGCAGTCTTTGGTTTTCTGAGGCATTTCCTGGTGGGGCAGAAATAAAGAAGCCCAGGGCAGTCGTAAGTTGCAGCTACACAGTAACAGAAAGTTTTTTACCTCATTTCTGTACGTTAGGTACAGTTCCTTTCATGAAAAAAAGGTTTATCTTTACACTGATCTCTGCTTGTCAAAAAGATACTACACGTATCAGCCTCACTCCCCCAACTTGTAAATAAAGTTTGGCTTCTCTGCCAAAGATGGAAATAGATCTTGGGAAGACAAAGTTCTGTGAGTGCTGGTGAGAAGCCTTTGGTCATAGCTCATATTAGTACCAATGACTAAGGGAAGCAGAAGAAGTTAAAGTAGTAGTTACATGTACTAGAAGCTAAATTTAGATTATATGGAAAACACTAAAATTCAGTTCTGCTACAAAAACTTTGTCTGAAATGTTTTTGTTTCCACGTTCAGAGCCAGCTGAACTGGGAGAACAGGGCATCAATTTGGGAAGATGGGTTTAAATTCATTAGGCACCAGAGAACTTTGTGGAGTGGGAAGAGGCCATATCAATTGTGTGGGGCGGGCTCAACTGTCATGCTACCAGAGGTGAAAGTAAGCCGGTACTGTCCAGTATGGCATACCGGCAAGAGCCGGTACGTCATGCTGGACCAGACCAGCTTCCCCAGGCTGGTGATTTAAAGGGCCCAGGGCTCCCTGCAGCGGCCAGAGCCCCGGGCCCTTTAAATCACCTCCTGAGCCCCGCTGCCAGAGCCCTGGGGTAGTGGCGGCAGGGCTCTGGTGGTAATTTAAAGGGCCCGGGGCTTCACTGCAGTAGCCACAGCTGGAGCCCTGGGCCCTTTAAGTCACCCCTGAGCCCCGGAGCTGCCAGCCGCCTCTGCAGCTGGTAGCTCCGGGGGAGATTTAAAGGCCCCGGGGCTCCTAGCCGCAGCTGGAGCTCCTGGGGCCTGGGTATTTAAAGCTCCCGCCTCTTCCAGTTGAGGCCATGCCTCTTCCGGTTGAAGCCACGCCCCCTGCTCAGGACTCCAGTGTACCAGTAAGTCCTTTAAGTTACTTTCACCCCTGCATGCTACTGACACAGAACTGACAGTGTTTGAGGAGATTATTTAAACCAAGAGCTGAGGGAAATCTGAACGCTCATATTGGACTAAGACTTCTCCTTGGAATGTCAGTAAAATAAATATAACTATCTTATAGTAAAGGAGAGGGCAGAAATTACAGCTGAACTGGGGAGGGATAGGTTAAGATCACAAGGGTACATTCCAGAATAATTACAGGGTGTTAAAGGAATTAAGCAGCAGGCACACAATCAAAAATAAAAACTGTGTCTATACAGTATACGATTGTGAGACGCTTAAATGAAAACTAGGTGACCTTGATATAACAAACATTTCTGAAAGGTGATGTAATGAAACAAAACAAAACACAACACAACCATGGGCTGCTATATGTTGACAAAAATCTAATAAAACAGTAATAATGGGTATAATAATAGTATAGTATAATTATAGTAATAATAATAAAACAAAAACTGGGAAAAATGTTAACATCAGGACAAGGTTTGGAGAAACAATTGCTTCTTGGAATGAGTAGGTCAAACAACTAGATCTACAGCATTCAAGAGAAGAAGTTACTTATGACCTAGCCTTAGCACACATGGGAGCTGATTCAAGAAGTGCTAAGAAATAGTGACCTGCTATATGAACTTAAAAATATCACTAGATCCCTGTGTGAGCCTCAGTTTTCCCCTCTGTAAAATGGGGACAATGATACTTATCCTGCTTTATAAAATCCCTTGAGATCTATAGATAAAAGAGTGTTGTATCAGAGCTAAGCATTATTTAGAAAGGAAGATTATGTTTTAAAACATAAGAGAGCTAATCAAAATGACCCAAAAGTCAAAAATGAGGAAATTAAAATTGTTAGTCTCAGCATAGAAACACATCATAGTTGAATCAAAGAAGGGCTGCATATTCCTAAACCAAAACCAAACCAAAACAAAACAAAAACAAAAAACCAAGCAGGAAAGCAAGTTAAAAAAAGAAAAAAGTATGGTTAAATGGCAAAGTACATGATAGGAAACTAGTCCAAGTGAATCCAATGACAGGAACTAAAATTATGTTGAGTAAAATGCAACATAGAAATCAGGGAGATTAAGATGGACTCTGGAAAGTCATAGCAACAAATATCTCATCAGTAAAGGGAGCAGAATAAGTAAAAAGAATAAAGGACTCTGTAGAGAAGTTAAATGATTTATTTGCATTAGTCTTCACCATGAAGGATGTTGTGGAGATACCCACTCCTGACATATTTTTAATACCTGGAAAGAGTAAGGCATTGCCAGTCATTAATTTGTCAAAAGAGGAGGTATGAGAACAAAATTAGAAGTTGTGTAGCAATAAATCACCTGGACTAAGTGGTGTACATCCAAGGGCTCTGAAGAAATTTAAGAAGGTAGTGGGTGTGTGGCTAACAGAAAATCTGGTATTTCCCATTAAAGTCACTAAATATATGCACTTAGGAAATAATTTAAGACACTTTATGGCCAACATAAACATTGCAAAGTACAAAGATGGGTCCCAGTCCTGCAAGGAATCCATATCTGTGTAGATGTCCTTGCAGGTTCAGAGCCTTAATGATGCACCTTACTAGGTGACCTTTAAGGAAAACCACATGTATGATGAACACTCAGACTTATATGGATAAACTTCTGTGCACATATGTGGTGGAAAAAATTCCTTTTATTAACTTTATTGCTGAACCAATTTTTTCATACTTGGGGGTGGATGTACTGCTTGATGACAATGTAACATGCTAAGTTTGAAGAGTCAAAAGTCAGCATTTTTGAGTTATCTGTATGTAAAAAAGAATGTCACGGTATTTCTTTTCAAAACAACAAGTTAAGGGAGAGATTGTCAGAGATGCCAAGGGGTCTTAGTCACCCTTGTCCCATTGAAAATCAACTGGAATTGGCACCTAACCCCCACTTAGGACTTTGAAAACTCCGCCCATTTTTTTAATTCTTGCAGAACACAAATATAGTGAAATCAGTTTTACATAAATGTTTTTTAAAGACTTTATGTAAGAAAAGAAGTAGAATGATTTTTTCAGTAAGTTATGAGCATGTGAAAACAGAGTTATTACCTAAACTGTTTTGGAACCTGGACTGTATCATTCACTACCTGGAGAGTGCTAGAATGTGTATTCTAGTGAATTACTTCACAGGATATAGAAATAAGGAGACAAGCACCAATCATGATGGTTACTTTAGAGCAGGGGTTCCCAAACTGGGGTTCGTGAACCCCTGGGGGTTCATGAAATGTTACAGGGGGTTCTCGGGGAAAAATTCCCTAATTGCGGACAGAGCTGTCCCTAGGGACCCCGGCACGGGGCCAGCAGCCTGGAGCCCCTGAACTTCCAAGAGCTAAGCAGATCAAAGCAAGCATATCTATCACACTGAGGAGATATAAGGAGTCTTGAAGTTTCTAAGAAATGGAAAGGGAGGTGGATATTTTTTGCTTTTTAAAATTAAATAGGCAGCTAGTATTGTATTTAAAATTATTATGAAGAACAAGTTTAAGCTTTGTTGTAACGTGCGTTGTTTGCCTGGACTGCTCAAGACCTGAATGCTTGTGTAGGAGGAACTCTTTGAGTTGGTTTCTTAAATATCTTCATGCTGTTTCACATC
This sequence comes from Trachemys scripta elegans, assembly GCF_013100865.1. Lineage (NCBI taxonomy): Eukaryota > Metazoa > Chordata > Testudines > Emydidae > Trachemys > Trachemys scripta. Next base: position 51,798,819 of record NC_048301.1, on the reverse strand, counting down.
TGATACTCCTTGATGAAACATAGGAGCCTTGTCTTATAACAGGCTTATTCAAAGTGATACAAGCTACGAAAGTGAGATCTTGGAAGAGTGTTGCCGTTTTCATAATGTAATAAAAATACTGTAATGATAAATAATAATAAATAGTGTGTAATAAGCATGTCATAAAAACAAATTTTATATTTCCAAGATCACTGCTTTTATAATTTATACTCAGGTAAAGGAGAAAATCCCTGGAAATATTCATTTTTAGGAGAGGGTTCGCGAGACTTGACATTTTAGTGAAAGGGGTTCACAGGCTGTAAAAGTTTGGAAACCACTGCTTTAGAGGCTTGCAAAAAGTGAGTGATTTAATACCATACATGTTTTAAATACAAAAAATTAAAATTGTTCTCAGCCCAGAGTTGTAGTCTGCACAGTACAGACTACCTCCCCTAAGGAAATTACTGAATAATAATTCAAATCGTAGGATTCAATTGAAAAGCATAAGTTAAAGAACTCCTTCGCTGATATAATTTAACTAGAAGATTGAGCATTATTTTAACATACCCCCTGTCTAAAAATAAATATATTTTGGTCTGGGCATAGGTTTTGATATCTCCTTTTAACATTGGAATAATTATAATAATAATAATAATAATAGCTAGTCTTTTGGATCCCCATCCTTTCCCAACCTTGTAAGGAATGGATCAGGGCTCAAAAATAATGCCTTGATCTTTTTGCCCTACATCTTATTCAGAAGTAGATTCAGTCAGACCTAGCTTTAGGCATCTGTTGCTGCAAGACCCCAATTACAAGTATTCCATCCAACTAAAGCTTGAAGTGGGCATTCCTTTCAAAGTCTTGTAGAGGGTGTAAAGGGCTTGTTTGGGGCCAGCCCTAGATTCTGTTGTGATCAAATCCATCTCCATCTGCCCACAGATTTTAAAATTTGGAGGAAAGTAACACTGAGATACTGCGTAATATGGAAATTATCTTGGTACAATTTCATGATTGTCTTAATCTGCTATCAAGTAAGTGAGGTTTTTACTCACGAAAGTTTATGCCCAAATAAATCTGTTAGTCTTTAAGGTGCCACCAGACTCCTTGTTGTTTTAATCTGCTATGTTCTTAGTCTACTAGTGCTGTGAGCTCAAATCAAGCATTCATACCTAGGGTGGGTTTTGATTCAGTTATAAGTGGTTCTGCAAAGAGACTAGAAATACCATTTTTAACGACAGAAAATAAGACCCTGTGTCTAAACCTACCTATTGTTTTGTTTGGGAGAGACATATTTGCATTTGTTTCTGTTCATTCATTTCCCAGCAGGTGTCTCTATACTGCAGCTTTATTGAAGGAGAACGAGGCAAAGACTAATTGCATAAAATATAAAGAGAATAAAAAAAGATACAGAAGCACAATAACTGGAGAACTGAGCCTGTCTTGTGACACTCCACAATATCAAAAAGAAAACACTGCAGAGAACATCTTTCCATGTGTGTGTGCATGCTTGCACATGTAAATGATACGTATGCTCATACAGAACCAAAGCATGTTTACTTACCACTAATGCTTGCAAAAGAAGAGGCTAAAAAATACATTTAAAATCAGAGTTTTATGAAAACAAAAGTTACAACTTTTATATACTATAGGTAAAAATCAATAATTTCTTCAACATATATCTGCTGTCTAACAACTGTTGAAATTTATCTTCATCAGCAACTAGAGTAAAACTATTAAAGGCTCACAACGATAATGTTGCACCCTTTTCTGGGCTCATAAGTGTGGAGGTTAATGAAGACTGCTGGCAGCTGGAAGAATTGAGAGAGGAAAAGTACAAGTAATAAAAGAAAATTGTGAATAAGACTTCCAGTTTGTGTTGGCTTGGGGCGGACCAAAGTAACTTCATTTCATTTGCAACCAGATGCAAAAAAAAATTAACATTTTATCGCGTAATTGGCAACATGTAATCTTTTTAGGCAAACAAAATTTATGCTTTGATGGATCCCAGTTGTATTTCTGCACAGATCTAAGTGGAATGCAAAATCCTGACTTTACATATAAAAGGACCAGAATTCTGTTTTGCATTTGATTTTAATTGCAGATTTCATGCACCAGAACACTCTGAGATGAATAACTGATGAAACAGGGAAACATCTGAAATCCCATGTATGATTCACAAACTGGCCTTAAAACTTGTAAAGTTGTATTTTAAATGCATTACAGATCACAGCATCACCATTTCAAGGTGAGTAAAACCTAGTACTCTCCAATTTGTGTATTAATCAATAGTTTACTGAGTTTTTGATAAATACTCTGTGAAATATAAAAAGGAACAAACCCAGTTAGATTTTTTTCAACAAGGAGTTACCAGTGTTAATAGAACAGTTGTTATACTAATTTGTATTTTTAGAACACAAACAGGAAATAATACTATACCACACAATGTCACTTGAGGCTATAGTCACATTTATTTTTCTCACCTAAAGAACCCCAGAAATTGGTTATAGCCTATGAACCAAATTCTGATTGTAGTATCAGTGTTGTAAATTCAGCATAACTCCAACAAAGATGAGGGGGTTGCTCTGGAATTACACAACTGTCACTGAGGTCCAAATCTAATCTGTAAATGCAGCTCTAGAAGAGTACAAAAAGAACACTACCTATTATATTATCACTTCACGTAGAGGGCATGTTTGGATTTTGTCCCTGGCCTCTGTGTTTGTTATTTATGGGCTCCCAATGTTCTGTACTATTATTTATAAGGATTCTCTGAAGTCCCATTGAGTACTCAAATGTGAAGTTATTCAATAGCTTGTGGCCATAAATCACTGTGCTGTTATTAGCATTCTGCTGCCACATTAATTCTTGTACTTAAAACGTGGGAGTAGATAGCAGAACACAGGAATTTAATGAGGACCTTGCACTGTTGTTAAATTCCAAAAGTTAAAAATTCAGGTTGAAGAAACAATATCCTCCAACAAGAAAAATGCTAGCGATGAAAAGTAAAGTGAAGGGTCTTTGCTGCTCCCCACATCCTTGTATCTTTCTTTTCCAAATCAGTGCCAATATATCCTTTATGAACTCTCACCATCTCTGCAACCCTCTAGATTCCATCCAGGCCTGCTTTTCCTTTCTTGGATTGGGTTACAGAGCCCAGCTCCTCTCAGACCCACTGCTGGTCCCTAGTTGCTGCTTCATTCAAACTTCCAGAACACAAGGAATTTGAATCAACAGCAACAGGATCTAGAAAAAGAAGTGTTTAAAGATATTTGGGCCCCGTTGGTTCTGTGGCAGAGAGAGAGGCCTTTGATCTGACTTCCTCCAAAACTGAAAGGCTAGGGAGGTGAGGCAACCCTGAGCCTATTCTCTGAGAAGACATGTCAAGAAAGGGAAGAAGCACACAGCCTTGCTGTCTAAAATAGAAGGGCTATTTGGAGTGGGGACGGATGGCTGTATCCTGTTGCTGTCTCAAAGAAGAACTGCAAGGAAGGCGAGGAGAAAAAGCCTTTAGCATCTCTGAACCCCCATCCTCTACATATCTCTTGTTCCATGAGAAAATTGGGGATGGGGACTGGAGAAACTCAGATCTATTCCTCAGATAACAGCTGCCTGGAGTGAGGTATGATGCCACTGGATAGCCATTCCTTAAGCTCAAAGGTGGGAGATGGGGGGAGGGAGGGTCAGTGGTAGGGTGTTGCTATAGGGAAATGGCTTATATGACTAACTCTGCTAAGCATTAACAAAACATTCACACCTCAAGTTGCTTAGATGACATCAGCTTCTTAGCATTTAGAGGTTCACCCATTATTTCAACTTTTGTTCATCTATCCTGGCTGTATTGTCCTTTTCTTGTTGTTCATCAAAACATGGGAAACCTTCTTAGATCAAATTCCACTCGTCTAAATGATGGCATGGTTCCCAGAATGAGGAACAAAGTTTTCTTTTATTATTTTTCCTTTAAAAACCCCAGAAATGACAAGTTGGTAAAATTAGTTACTATTTATAGCTGTAGAACACAGTATATGGGTTGGTCTTTTTCAGATGATTGAAAGAGAGGGTGAGGGGAAAAAAAAACAAACGGAATTGTTTGTACAGCTGGGTGTAAGGTGTCATTTATACATTGTCTGTGAAGATAGGAGATTTACTGAATGAACTGCCTCTTAATAATTTGTTTGTTGCTGTGTACCAATCAAAGGTGGAGATTTATTTCTGTGGTAATGGCACTGCAATCATTTATAGACCCCCATTCAGCAAAGCACTTATGAACATGCCAAATAAATGGTATTTGAATGCATGCTTGAAGCCCAGTAAGTGCTGACATGCTTTGCTGACTCTGGGCCACAGTTACAGGGATTGTATCAATTCGCTTAGATTACTCCAACTTTTAGCTTTTTTAAGGGAAAGTAAATCACACAAAACAAATTTTAAAAGGACAATTATTGGTTTCTGAGCGTCTAGTCTTAAAGAAAAAGAAAAAGGGGACTAAATTCTACCCCTGAACACATTCCTGCCTAAGGAACAATAGCCACACACTATAAAAGATGCTGTTGACTTATGGGCCTCAAATTCAGCAGCAACACTTCAACCCTCCACTGGGCAGCCTGCTGACAATGCCTGACCCAGGAGCCATGAAGTCCCTACAGTCCCTCTACCTCCATCTTGGGACCTCACCTTCTGAATTGCCTGCCAAACCCACGGAAGCCCATCTGACTCATCAGTGGCTCAGCCCTGAAGAACAAGAATGGCACCACCAGCACCATCTGTGCTTCTACTACAGCGACTGTGGCCATGCCATCTCAACTTGCCCAGTACAAACTCTGTGAAGCTTTGGGAAATGAACTGATTGAAACACAGTTGGGGGAACCAGCCTGGTCCCTGAGGAAAAAGAATTTCCCTATATCCTAGCCCTCACTGAGATGCAACCCAAGCCCCCAACCAAGGGCTTCTCAATTGCAGGAACCTATCCAGGGGACACCCGATAGATCCCCCTCCAACAGGCCCTCATCTATTTGGGAGCAGTGGACAATTTTATGGATGCAGCTACAGGCTCAGGCCCCCCAGATTCCCCTGCAACAAAAGACCATGCCAGCCATGATTGAAACTATTAATGGTTCCCCACTGTCTTTAGATCCAGTTGTAGAGGAGATTGTGACCTGGAGGTCATTAATTAGGGACACAGAGAGATGATCATTCCAAATTCAATTCATTCCTCACATTTCCCCTGATCCTTGGCATCTTCTGGCTAACCCTTCACAACCCCCTCATTCAGTGGGGAGAATAGAAGGCCGCTTTACTGTCAAAATTATGCTGACGGCATGGGCAGGGATCAGTGAGTGTTGTACCCAGGCCCAAGGTCAAAGTAGGTTTAGTCGCTTGCACTGAAACAACCATGAACCCCTCTCTGCACCCTTCCCCAAGTACCGTGACTATGCTGATGTCTTCAAAAAGAAGAATGCAGAAAGCCTCCTCCCACGTTGGGACTATGATTGCCTCATAGAACTTCAGCTAGAGGTGAAGATTCCATTTGGGCTGATCTATGGAATGTCAGAGCCTGAAGTGATGGCATTGCAAGAATACCTCCACAAAAACCTGGCCCGGGGTTCATCAACAAGTCAACCTAACCAGCCCGTACCCCGTCTCTGCATCAATTACTAATTATCTAAACCAGATAATCATTACCTGCTACCCCAATTCCTGAGTTGTTGGATCATGTGAGGACTGCCCACATATTCACTAATCTGGATCTCCAGGGATTTTACAATCTCATCCAGATTGGATAGGGGGACAAAAGGAAGACTGCCTTTCAAACCCATTATGGTCACTTTGAATATCTGAATTCTATTCAGATTGACCAATGCCCCAGCAACATTCTAGAATTTCATTAACAATGTGCTGCAAGACCTACTAGAACAATTGGTAGTGGTATACCTAGATGATATATTGATCTTCTTGGATGATCTGGACCAACACACCACTCATGTCAGCACAGTCCTGGAAAGACTATGACAATACAGTCTCTATGCTAAACTCAGAAAGCGTTTGTTTGATTAGACCTCAATTGAGTTCCTGGGTTTCATCCTGTCCCTGGAAGGAATCAAGATGGACCCACACAAGGTATAGCTCTGATCCATGAGGCGCCAGTCTGGAACTAGTCCACATTCTCAAGTTCTATAACTTTCTTAGTGCAACCCACCACCAGGAATTGCTCACGCTCATCTACTCTGCTTCTGTCTCTAAAATTCCACTTGACACGATGGCCATAATCGACAGATAACCACACAGTACCTGGGAGGGGGTCATGTTCATAAGGGACTGTACCTGTGTTCTCCTTGAGCCTGCAAGAGTGACAGTTCTTCAACTGTGCCAAGACTCCACCATGGCAGGACACTTGGGGCAATATAAAACCTGACAATTAATGTCTTGGTACCTCTGGTGTGGTCCTTTATGCACCCCATAATAAAGACCTTTGTTGTTTCCTGCCAGGTGTGTGCCCGCACCAAGATCCCACACCAGAAACCCTGTGGCCTTCTCCAACCCCTGCATGCCCCATCTTGGCCCTAGGAGGCCATTTCCTTGGACTTTGTAGTAGAACTACCAGAATCCAGTGGCTTCATGTCCATCCCGGCAATGGTGGATCGCTTTTCAAAAATGGCCCATTTTATTCCCTGCATAGATCTATCCTCTGCAGGGGAGATTGCCTGGCTCTGGATAAACAATGTAGTCCATTTTCATGGCCTCCCCAGATCATACCACCTCTGACTGGGGACCCAAGTTCACTGCCCACTTCTGGCACAAAGCCCTACATCTGTTAGGGGTCTCTGTGCCCCTGTCCTGCCTACCATCCTCAGTTGAATGACCAAATGGGAAAAAAAAATCAAACAGATCTTAGAGCAATACCTATAGTGCTACAGCAGCCATCACCCAGATGACTGGTCTGCACTATTACCATATGCTGACTTCTCGTATAATAATGCAGACCATGCATCGATGGGCCACAACTCCTTCTTTGTTAACTATAGGTACTACCCCAGGTTTCACCCACAACTACTGACATCCTCCCCCAACCCATCGTCCTTGGGCCTAGTACACCACATCCATCACATCTCAGCAGAGGTAATGGGACACCTTAAGAAGGCAAAAGGAGGATTACAAAAAGCATGTGGACAAGCATAGAAAACAAGCCCTGGCCTACTCTTTAGGACAAAAGGTATGGCCTTCTACAGAACACCTCCACACAGACAGACCCTCTTGGAAATTAGGTCACCAGTTCCTTGGTCCATATCAGATTCTGCAACAAATCAGCCAGTTCACCAGCTCTCTTGAGCTCTTAGAGTCCACCAGATATTCCATGTCGCACTCCTAAAACCCTATGCTGAGATCACATTTCCCCATAGAGCTCAATCACTACTCCCACCAGTGCAAGTGCAAGTACAAGGTCAGGAGGAAATTATCACAAAGTCCTCTATTCCAAGGTCAAGTGAGGTAAATTGCGGCACCTCATTGACTGGGAAAGTTATGGCCCAGAGGAACACTCTTAGGAGCCCGAGGAGAATGTTCATGCATGCTCTTGCCTTGGTTTGGGCCTTCAATAGGAGCCATCCTGAGAAACCCGAACCCATGCCACTCCTAGGGGAGGAGGTGATGTCATGACATATGGGCCTTGAATCTGGGTCCACAGGAGCAGCCACGCTTCAACCCTCCACTTGTTGGCCTGCTGACAACTCTGGACCCAGGACCCATGAAGCCCAGCCCAAGTTTGATGCTCTGTCGCTGATGTCCCATTAGTAAAGTCACAAAGCTGCTGATTGGGCTGCTGGCCCAACATAGCCAGAAACAGGAACCTGTCCTAACAGCTGGGATACACCTTGCTTTGGACTGTGTACCTTGTGGTTCCTGCTCCCCTGGCTTGACTTCCTGGCATCCTGACCTGATATGGCTCCTGATCTTTGACTTCTGGTTCTGATCTCTGGTTTGTCTCCTGCTTCTGATCTTCTGGTATCCTGACCCAGCTGATTTTCAATTCATGACTAGCCTCCAGTTCTGACAACTAGGTCTGGCTGCCTACGACCTGGACCTGACAGATGCTGATCAATGTGTTGTGGACTGTTACTGCCATTGCCTCTGTCCTGTCATAGTCAATTGGGGATATGAACAGCTATCCAGCATACCTTCCAGTGCTACCAACCCTAAAGCCATGGAAGGGTACCATACATAGAGGTAAATCAAACCAACAATATAACTACTGCACATCCCTTTGTGTTGATGAACTAGAGGGGGCCAATGTGGAATGGAATGACTGGCAAGACAATTGCCACCTGTAATCTGCCATCCTGTGCTGTCTCACAGGAGTGCTCTCCTTTGCATCAGTGGCTGTGTGAATGATTGAGATGGTGGATTTCTTTTTGTCAGACATAACAGTCTTGTTCTGTCTTGCTGGGGAAAGAGCATGCGGCGATGCAGGGTGCCAATTTACAGTGCATACTAACAAGCAGACCAGAGGCAACTTGACCTTTTTGTGTTGACTGACACACACAATTGCTATAAAAGGTAACACTGAACCAGGCATTTTACAGAATTGCTTATCTGTCTGAATACTGGCTTACACAAATTCTGCTCCCGGTGCTCTGTGAATAGCAACACATTGGAGTTATAACATTGTGGCAACATGGGCACAAAATGGTACCAAGGATGACAGCTTTATCATTGTGTTGACTGGGATACCCTATACCTGTGATTGTGGGGAGCATGTACACTCCATTGTTTTTGAGTAACATAATGGTATACTGCAAATATATAAACCCTAGGAATTATGTTAAATGCAAAATTCTCCAAAGTGGAGGGTATGCCCATATTTGACAGAGTTCCCCACTTGTTAGTCACGCCCATGGTCACATACACCTGCACTATGACATATACACTGAATATTTCTACACTCCTTTTACTTTGCACATGAACGATGCCAGTGCATTTTTCACATGCAACTTTTGCACCCTGGGAGAAGGAAAGGAGAACTTCTGCTTTGGGTCTTAAAATGGGTATTATATATACCAGGAGTTCTCAAACTCCATTGCATTGCAACCCCCTTCTGACAACAAAAATTACTTCATGACCCCAGGAGGGGGAGCGAAGCCTGAGCCCCACTGCCCCAGGTGCAGGGGCCAAAGTCAAACCCCAAGTCCCACTTCCCTGGGCAGTGGAGGTGGTGGGGTGGGTGCAAAGTGGAAGCCCTTGGGCTTTGGCTTCGGTGGTCTGGGTGTTGGGGCTCAGGCTTCAGCCCCAGACCTCAGCAAGTCTAAGCCAGCCCTGGTGACCCTATTAAAACAGGGTCACAACCCACTTTGGGGTCCCAACCCACAGTTTAAGAACAGCTGATGTATACTGAACAGATGATAGATGGGTGTACACATAAAGACAAATAGTACTTTCCAGAACAAGGATACTGCATGGGATTTATCTTCTTTTAACTCCCATTGAAATTCAATATAAATTGGCCAACTAACTCCCTTAGGCTGCTTTGAAATCTCAGCCAGTACATATAAGGTATTAAATAGATTGACAATGTCTCTTTAATGCTTGTTTGATACTCTTGGTCAAGAACGTGAGGGCAAGAAACTGCTTATCCTATGTGGAAGCTCATAAAATGACTATGATAGGCAGCTGCTCAGAGTTGAGCCATAAAGAAATGCCTCCAAGCACACAACATTTTGCCATTTATTTGCTCGGTGATCTGGGATGGAGAGGTATATTAGACTCCTAAAGAAGTCTGAACCTAGAAAAATATACTAGAAATCAAATAATTGATCTGGCTGGAATTCTAAACTGCCCAAAGTAGAGAAAGCTACTGAAGTAAAAGTTCATGTTTAGTACAAGATTACAACATCACACTTTTTTTTCGGAACGGAATTGTTCATTGGAGGTGAGCCCAAGGCTTGAGTGTATGTGACAGTGACAAAGATGGAGATGGGAAGAGAGGATGTGAATGTACGAGTTGAGGGGCATGAAGTGAGGTCAAGATTGGAGGGGAATTTATCATAAGTACCAAATATTTAAAAACAACACTTTGAAGTGTTTTCTCTAAACTTTTCAGAGGGATGGAAACTGGACAGAGAACAGGAGCCAACTGGAAGATAAATACGTAGGATAAGCCTGCTAAAAAATAAAACATCCTCTCTGTGTAGCAACTATGTGGGAACCCTTTAAAATCTAGCCGAGTGTATCACATACACAAATTAAACTGTTCAAAATACAATTTATATCACCATACATATGTTACTGCTGTCAGCTGGTTATGCCACACAGTAACTGCTCTACTGCTAATGGTAGGTTTGTACACTAAGGAGCATTATTAACAAAACATCTGTGAAGATTCCTAAAACAAAGGATCCCAAAGTGCTTTTCAGCTACATATTTAGGGATCAATTTACCCACAACTGAAATACAGGCACTACTGTGGTGGAACCCAGTAACTGTTTAACAGGGCACAACTAGGGCCGGGAATGAAGGGTATAGACAATTGGAACTACAGGTAAATTTATTTAAGGGAAATGCAATTGCCAATGAGACTTACCTCATAAGTTGGAGGACTGACTCAGCAGAAAGAGACCACAGTTACCATCAACCAGAATTTTCCTCAAAAGAAAATGCTGGGGTGGGGGTGGAAGTGGGGAAGAAATCAACCAACAAATAAAAAAATTCTGCAAAACAGAAATAAGGAGTGTCAAGGCTGCTTCCCCATTTTGAACTTTAGGGTACAAATGTGGGGGTGTTAAGGCTGGATCCCGACTTTGAACTTTAGGGTACAAATGTAGGGGCCTGCATGAAAACTTTTAAGCTTAGCTACCAGCTTAGCTTTGGTTCCGCTGCCACCATTTTAATTTTTTCCTCCCTGGGAAGCCTTGAAAAACCTTCACCAATTCCCTGGTGAATACAGATTCAAACCCCTTCGATTTTAAAACAAGGAGAAATTAACCATCCCCCCTCCTTCCTCCCACCAACTCCTGGTGAAACAAGATCCAAACCCCTTGGATCTTAAAACAAGGAAAAATTAATCAGGTTCTAAAAAGAAAGCTTTTAATTAAAGAAAAAAAGGTAAAAATCATCTTTGTAAAATCAGTATGGAAATTAATCTCACAGGGTAATCAAACTTAAAGAGCTTAGAGGACTCCCCTCTAGTTTCAGGTTCAAAGTACAGCAAACAAAGATAAACACTCTAGTAAAAGGTACATTTACAAGTTGAGAAAACAAAGGAAAGCTAACACGCCTTGCCTGGCTATCTACTTACAAGTTTGAAATAGGAGAGACTTGTTTAGAAAGATGTGGAGAACCTGGATTGATGTTTGGTCCCTCTCAGTCCCGAGAACGAACACACTTCCAAACAAAGAACACAAGCAAATCCTTCCCCCCCCCCCAAGATTTGAAAGTATCTTGTCCCCTTATTGGTCCTTCAAGTCAGATGCCAGCCAGGTTACCTGAGCTTCTTAACCCTTTACAGGGAAAAGGATTTTGGAGTCTCTGGCCAGGAGGGATTTTATAGTACTGTACACAGGACAGCTGTTACCCTTCCCTTTATAGTTATGACACGCCCCCCAAATCACAGATAGTGTTGGATGTTTGGTTCCACACTGGCTGTGATTTCTTCCTGGAGTTCTAGGAGAAAACAGAGTTGATAAGACACATGTACCTTTAGACATACTACTGATAATATAAAAACTAACAATATGTTTCATTCCAAGAACAATTGTTAACCAGTTAACTTTGGGAAACTTTCCTGGGAGAGTGCATCAGCCACTTTGTTAGAAGCTCCCGAAATGTGTTGTATTTTAAAATCAAAATCTTGGAGAGCTAAACTCCACCGAAGAATTTTTTTGTTATTTCCCTTGGCGGTATGAAGCCACTGTAGCGCAGCATGGTCTGTTTGTAGTTGGAAACGCCGTCCCAAAACATATGGGCGTAGCTTTTTCAGCGCGTACACAATGGCATAGCATTCCTTTTTGCTGATTGACCAATGGCTTTTCCTCTCAGACAGTTTCTTACTGAGAAACACGACAGGATGGAATTTTTGATCCGGTTCTTCCTGCATTAAAACTGCTCCCACGGCTCGCTCGGACGCATCTGTGGTTACTAGGAACGGTTTGTCAAAGTCTGGGGCCCTTAGCACAGGGTCAGACATGAGTGTTGCCTTAAGCTGGTTAAAGGCCTTCTGACACTCATCAGTTCACTGAACTGCATTTGGCTGTTTCTTTTTGGTTAGGTCTGTCAGCGGGGCGGCGATTTGGCTGTAGTGGGGTACAAATCGCCTATAATATCCAGCCAAGCCTAAGAAGGATTGGACCTGTTTCTTAGACTTTGGAACCGGCCACTTTTGGATAGCATCCACTTTGGCCTGTAGGGGATTTATAGTTCCTTGACCCACCTGGTGCCCCAGGTAAGTCACTCTGTTTTGGCCTATTTGACACTTTTTAGCCTTAACAGTTAGTCCTGCCTGCTGGATGCGCTCGAAAACTTTTTCCAGGTGCTCCATGTGCTCTGCCCATGAATCAGAAAAAATGGCCACATCATCGAGGTAGGCAACTGCAGATTCTCCCAATCCCGCTAGGAGACCATCTAAAAGTCTTTGGAAGGTGGCGGGTGCATTTCTCAACCCGAAAGGGAGTACATTGAATTCATACACCCCTGCCTGGGTGACGAAGGCTGACCTTTCCTTAGCGGGTTCATCTAGTGGTACTTGTCAGTACCCCTTGGTTAAGTCTAAAGTAGAGATGAATTGGGCATGTCCCAATTTCTCCAATAGCTCATCTGTGCGTGGCATTGGATAGTTGTCAGGACGAGTTACAGCATTTAGCTTACGGTAGTCCACGCAAAAGCGTATTTCCCCATCTGGTTTGGGAACTAGAACCACTGGAGATGCCCATGCACTCTTAGAGGGGCGGATTATACCCATCTGTAGCATGTCCTGGATCTCCTTTTGTATAGCAGTTTTGGCATGAGGTGACTCCCGGTAGGGTGGGGTTCTAATAGGGTGAGCATTACCTGTGTCAATGGAGTGGTATGCCCGTTCGGTCCATCCTGGAGTGGCTGAGAAAATTGGTGCAAAGCTTGTGCACAGCTCCTTGATCTGCTGTCGTTGCAGACGTCCAAGGGTCGTGGAGAGGTTCACCTCTTCCACGCCACCATCCTTTTTTCCTTCGTAGTAGACACCTTCAGGCCACTCCGCGTCATCTGTTTCCTGGGCTGTAAACTGGCAAACGTTTAATTCTCTGGAATAAAAGGGCTTAAGAGAATTAACATGGTATACCTTAGGCTTTATGTTGGAGGTGGGGGAGGCTATGAGATAGTTAACAGCTCCTAGGCGCTCCTGGACCGTGAATGGTCCTTCCCACGATGCTTCCATTTTATGGGCCTCCTTTTGGGCTTTTTCTTCTCTTTCTTTTAGCTCCATCTCTCTCTTGTGGGCCCCCTCTTTGGCTTTTTCTTCTCTGTCTCTCAGCTCTATCTCTTTTTCTTTCAGCTCCATAGCTCTCTTGTGGGCCTCCTCTTTGGCTTTTTCTTCTTTGGTTGTCATTTTCCTGTTTTCTTGTGCTGGGTCACCCCCTCTGCAGTTGACTGAAACTGGGAAGCTCTCAGCTCTGGCTGCTGCTGAGTTAACAGAGACTTTCTAACTAGCTACTCCCGAGGATGTGAAAAGAAAAAAAAAAACAATTCAGCTTGTAAATTCCCTTTAGCTTTATTTGCCCATTTGAACACTTCTCTTAACAAAGGACCTGTTAAAAAAACTAACACCTCTGCCTTCAGGCAAGGAGAGATAAGATATGCATCTATCTACTTCCAGCTCGGCTTTCCAAGCAGCTAGAAGGAAAAAAAAATCTCACTGGCTTTTGGGTTTAAAATGATCCCACCGCTGCCACCATGTCAAGGATGGATCCCCCTTTGAACTTTAGGGTACAAATGTAGGGGTCTGCATGAAAACTTCTAAGCTTAACTACCAGCTTAGCTCTGGTTCGGCTGCCACCATTTCAATGGATTCCACTCCTGGGAAACCTTGAAAAACCTTCACCAAATCCCTGGTGAATCAAGATCCAAACCCCTTGGATCTTAAAACAAGGAGAAATTAACCATTCCCCTCCTTCCTCCCACCAACTCCTGGTGAATCAAGATCCAAACCCCTTGGATCTTGAACAAGGAAAAATCAATCAGGTTCTTAAAAAGAAGGTTTTTAATTAAAGAAAAAGGTAAAAATCATCTCTGTAAAATCAGTATGGAAATTAACCTTACAGGGTAAT
>NC_048301.1:51526767-51784416 GCF_013100865.1 Trachemys scripta elegans | reverse complement strand
AAAAATGGCCACATCATCGAGGTAGGCAACTGCAGATTCTCCCAATCCCGCTAGGAGACCATCTACAAGTCTTTGGAAGGTGGCGGGTGCATTTCGCAACCCAAAAGGGAGTACATTGAATTCATACACCCCTGCCTGGGTGACGAAGGCTGACCTTTCTTTAGCGGGTTTATCTAGTGGTACTTGCCAGTACCCCTTGGTTAAGTCTAAAGTAGAGATGAATTGGGCATGTCCCAATTTCTCCAATAGCTTATCTGTGCATAGCATTGGATAGTTGTCAGGACGAGTTACAGCATTTAGCTTACGGTAGTTCACGCAAAAGCGTATTTCCCCATCTGGTTTGGGAACTAGAACCACTGGAGATGCCCATGCACTCTTAGAGGGGCGGATTATACCCATCTGTAGCATATCCTGGATCTCCCTTTGTATAGCAGTTTTGGCATGAGTTGACTCCCGGTAGGGTGGGGTTTTAATAGGGTGAGCATTACCTGTGTCAATGGAGTGGTATGCCCGTTCGGTCCATCCTGGAGTGGCTGAGAAAATTGGTGCAAAGCTTGTGCACAGCTCCTTGATCTGCTGTCGCTGCAGACGTCCAAGGGTTGTGGAGAGGTTCACCTCTTCCACGCCACCATCCTTTTTTTTTTTTGTAGTAGACACCTTCAGGCCACTCCGCGTCATCTGTTTTCTGGGCTGTAAACTGGCAAACATTTAATTCTCTGGAATAAAAGGGCTTAAGAGAATTAACATGGTATACCTTAGGCTTTATGTTGGAGGTGGGGGAGGCTATGAGATAGTTAACAGCTCCTAGGCGCTCCTGGACCGTGAATGGTCCTTCCCACGATGCTTTCATTTTATGGGCCTGGAGCGCCTTTAAGACCATGACTTGGTCTCCTACTTTGAAGGACCGTTCTCTGGAATGTTTATCATACCAGGCCTTTTGCTCTTCCTGAGCATACTTTAGGTTTTCTTTAGCAAGGGCTAAAGAATGTCGGAAGGTGCTTTGTAGGTTGCTTACAAAGTCTAGAATGTTAGTTCCTGGAGAAGGCATAAACCCCTCCCATTGCTGCTTCACCAACTGTAATGGCCCCTTAACCTCGCGGCCATACACAAGTTCAAAAGGTGAAAATCCTAAACTGGGATGTGGTACAGCCCTGTAGGCAAAAAGCAACTGCTGCAACACTAGGTCCCAATCATTGGAGTGTTCATTTACAAATTTACGTATCATGGCCCCCAAAATTCCATTAAACCTCTCCACCAGGCCATTGGTTTCCTGGTGGTAAGGGGTGGCAACCAAGTGATTCACCCCATGAGCTTCCCACAGGTTTTCCCTGGTCCCTGCCAGGAAATTAGTTCCCGAATCTGTAAGGATGTCGGAGGGCCAACCTACCCTGGCAAAAATGTCTGTTAATGCCTGGCACACACTTTTAGCCCTGGTGTTGCTTAAGAGTACTGCTTCCGGCCATCGGGTAGCAAAATCCATGAAAGTCAGTACGTACTGCTTTTCTCTGGGTGTCTTTTTTGGGAAAGGACCCAGAATATCCACAGCTACGCGCTGAAATGGGACCTCAATTATGGGTAGTGGCTGGAGAGGGGCTTTAACCTGGTCTTGGGGCTTTCCCACTTGTTGGCACACCTCACAAGACCGGACATATTTAGCAACGTCCTTGCCCATTCCCTCCCAGTGGAAGGACTTCCCCAACCGGTCTTTGGTTCTGTTCACCCCAGAATGGCCACTGGGATGATCATGGGCTAAGCCCAAGAGCTTTATCCGATACTTAGTGGGAACTACCAACTGTTTTTGAGGATGCCAGTCTTTCTGGTGCCCACCAGAAAGAGTCTCCTTGTATAAAAGTCCTTGTTCTACAACAAACCGGGATTGGTTAGAAGAGCTGAGAGGCGGTGGGGTGCTCCACGCCGCCGCCCAAGCTTTCTGAAGGCTGTGATCTGCTTCCTGCTCGGCCTGGAACTGTTCCCTTGATGCTGGAGACATCAGTTCCTCCTTGGACTGTGGACTGGGGCTTGGTCCCTCTGGAAGTGATGCAGGTGCTGGGGCTGTTTCCATTGACTGTGAACCGCTGTCCGCTGGTGCACTATGTGGTATCTCAGGCTCTGGCTGAGTCTCTTGGGTAGGGTTATCTGCTGCTTCCTCCAGGTCTTGCTCGCTGGGGCCCTCTGGCATTGGAGTTGTAGACGGGTTTGCAAGCGCTGGACTTAGTGCTGGCAATGGTTCTGGTGCTGGTTGCGTTGCCAGTTCCGGTTCTGGGACTGGCTTTGGCTGGGTCTCGGGGATTGGATCCACTATGGCTGTTGCAGTCATTGGCAGGGGATTCTGTTCCACCACCTTTGTCTGGGTTTCTGGTAACACAGACGGGGTCCTGGTGGACGGCTTAGGAACAGGGATGGGGGTGAAAGCTTGCTTAGCCTGGCTGCGGGTGACTATTCCCACCCTCTTAGCTAGCTTCACATGGTTGGCCAAATCTTCCCCCAGCAGCATGGGAATGGGATAATTGTCATAGACTGCAAAAGTCCACATTCCTGACCAGCCCTTGTACTGGACATGCAACGTGGCTGTAGGCAAGGTTACAGACTGTGACACGAAGGGTTGAATTGTCACTGTAGCCTCCGGGTTGATGAGTTTGGGGTCCACTAGGGATTGGTGGATAGTTGACACTTGAGCCCCAGTGTCCCTCCAAGCGGTAACCTTCTTTCCACCCACTCTCAAGGTTTCCCTTCGCTCCGAGGGTATGAGAGAGGCATTTGGGTTTGGGGATCTTTGGTATGATTGGGGTGTAATGAACTGTAATCGGTTGGGGTTCTTGGGGCAGTGAGCCTTTATATGTCCCAGTTCATTACATTTAAAACATCGCCCTGCTAAGGTATCACCGGGACGATGTTGGTTGGTGGAGACTGGTGTGTGGGGTGAGAAGGCGTCTGGGGTTTCCCTTGGTATGTGGGTGGGGCCTTGGGTTGTCCCCGGTGGTAAGGTTTTGTTTCGGCTTGCCCCTTCTGATATTCACTCCAACTGCTACTATTTTTTTTTCTTTTCTGCCACCTCCAACCATTTGGCTCCAATCTCCCCCGCCTCAGTTACAGTTTTGGGCTTCCTATCTAGGATGTACCTTTCTATTTCCTCAGGAACACCCTCTAAAAACTGCTCCATTGTTACTAGGGAAAGCAGATTTTCCAGAGATTTAACATTTGCTCCTGATACCCAGGCATCACAATTTTTGTCAATGTGGTAGGCATGACGGGTAAATGACACATCGGGTTTCCACTTTAGGGCTCTGAACCGCCGACAGGCATGCTCGGGTGTTAGCCCCATTCTGAGTCTGGCCTTGTTTTTAAAAAGTTCATAACTGTTCATGTGTTCCTTAGGCATTTCAGCCGCCACCTCTGCTAAGGGTCCACTGAGCTGCGGCCTCAGCTCTACTATGTACTGGTCTGCAGCGATGCTGTATCCAAGGCAGGCCCTTTCAAAATTTTCTAAGAAAGCCTCAGTATCATCGCCTGCCTTGTAGGTGGGGAATTTTCTGGGATGGGAAGTGGTACCTGGAGGGGTGTTGTTAGCATTGGCTGGTGCATCCTGCTTAGCCTTTGCTACTTCCAGTTCATGCTTCCTTTCTTTTTCTCTCTCCTCCATCTCTTTTTCTTTCAGCTCCATAGCTCTCTTGTGGGCCTCCTCTTTGGCTTTTTCTTCTTTTGTAGTTATTTTCCTGTTTTCTTGTGCTGGGTCACCCCCTCTGCAGTTGACTGAAACTAGGAAGCTCTCAGCTCTGGCTGCTGCTGAGTTAACAGAGACTTTCTAACTAGCTACTCCCGAGGATGTAAAAAGAAAAAAAACAATTCAGCTTGTAAAGTCCTTTTACCAGTCAAGTTTGCTCATTTGAACACTTCTCTTAACAAAGGAACTTGTTAAAAAAACGTAACACCTCTGCCTTCAGGCAAGGAGAGATAAGATATGCATCTATCTACCTCCAGCTCGGCTTTCCAAGCAGCTAGAAGGAAAAAAAAATCTCACTGGCTTTTGGGTTTAAAATGATCCCACCTTTGCCACCATGTCAAGGCTGGATCCCCACTTTGAACTTTAGGGTACAAATGTAGGGGCCTGCATGAAAACTTTTAAGCTTAACTACCAGCTTAGCTTTGGTTCCGCTGCCACCATTTCAACTTTTCCCTCCCTGGGAAGCCTTGAAAAACCTTCACCAATTCCCTGGTGAATACAGATCCAAACCCCTTGGATTTTAAAACAAGGAGAAATTAACCATTCCCCCTCCTTCCTCCCACCAACTCCTGGTGAATACAGTTCCAACCCCCCTGGGATCTACAACAGGGAGAAATTAACCATCCCCCCTCCTTCCTCCCACCAACTCCTGGTGAATCAAGATCCAAACCCCTTGGATCTTAAAACAAGGAGAAATTAACTATCCCCCTTCTTTCTCCCACCAACTCCTGGTGGATCAAGATCCAACCCCCTTGGATCTAAAAACAAGGGGGAAAAAATCAATCAGGTTCTTAAAAAGAAGGCTTTTAATTAAAGAAAAAGGTAAAAATCATCTCTGTAAAATTAGGAAGGAAAATAACTTTACAGGGTAATCAAACTTAAAGAGCCCCGAGGACTCCCCTCTAGCCTTAGGTTCAAAGTTACAGCAAACAGAGATAAACACTCTAGCAAAAAGGTACATTTACAAGTTGAGAAAACAAAGATAAAAACTAACACACCTTGCCTGGCTGTTTACTTACAAGTTTGAAATATCATAGACTTGTTCAGGAAGATTTGGAGAGCCTGGATTGATGTCTGTTCCCTCTCAGTCCTAAGAGCGAACAACCCCCAAAACAAAGAGCACAAACAAAAGCCTCCCCCACACCAAGATTTGAAAGTATCTTGTCCCCTTATTGGTCCTTTGGATCAGATGTCAGCCAGGTTAGCTGAGCTTCTTAACCCTTTACAGGTAAAAGGATTTTGGAGTCTCTGGCCAGGAGGGATTTTATAGTATTGTACACAGGAAGGCTGTTACCCCTTCCCTTTATAGTTATGACAAGGAGTAACAAAAAATGTCTCTAGCCTTGTATTCAATGCTAATCTATGAGCCTGACTGTACAGCCCTGACTTTCCAAAGACTAGTTTTCCCTTCTCTGTTTCCCCAAGCCTCAATTTATACTCTTTCTCCTGAGCACCTGTGCCAAGGGAAAAGGAAGATCAGCTGAGGGACCAGACAGTACACTACTAATGTGAACTGACCCAGCTCTTGAAAAAAGCACCTTTGGAGTATTAAAGGGACATTACCTGGTTGATTTAGCACTAAAAAGTAGGAGTTGTATAAGCTAGTCTTTAAAAAACCTAAAAACAATAAAAATTTGTATTTTTTAAAAAAATTCTAAGTAAAACAGTGTTTCTATATTAGTGCATCAGAACCAGAAAATCAAAATAGCAAATCTGTTTTCTTTCTAAACTGAATGAAATGCAGAGTATATAAGAAGCAGGATATTCTTTTCAATTTGAATAGTCTCATGTCCACATCTAACCTGCTATGCTTCACTATTTCTGCCTCTCTTGGTAAGTGGGGTTTATCTCCCGAACACCCTAGCTCTTTTTTTATCCTCTTCTGTTTTTGATCTTTGGCTCTTCCTAATCCCTTAACTTCATCCATTGTAACTTCAACTTTTATGATGACGCTCCTTAAGAACCTGCCGTTTCCCTGCTTCAGTCCACCCACTATCAGATAGATAGTCACTCCATGGAGCTGACTTCTCACTAATCAAGTTCTCTCTGTCTGGTAACTACCATATTTCCTTGAACTTTTCAAATTCCTGCCCTGTGGCCAATCCTTTCAGCTGGCTCTTTCATGATCTCCAATATGTTAACATGACAACACAGCAGAGTAAACAATTTGCAGTGAAAAATACATTAGGCAGAACCAGTCCCTTTTTAACTATCTACTAATTATCTGCAAATAGGAAACAAATTTTACAGATGTTATCTATTTATAATTTTTCTTTGGCCTCCCTGATATGCATATTTTACCCTTTCGTCTGTCAAGAGTGCAGTTGCTAAATTATCTTCCTTGCATTTTGCTTAGACCATATCACTCCTTTTTTTAATCCCTCTCCTTGTTTGTCCTCACCTTCAAAGATGTAGGCAACTTTACCTTACCCTACATCATGACAGGTTTCAGAGTAGCAGCCGTGTTATTCTGTATCCGCAAAAAGAACAGGAGTACTTGTGGCACCTTAGAGACTAACAAATTTATTAGGGCATAAGCTTTTGTGGGCTACAGCCCACTTCTTCAGATGCATAGAATGGAACATATATTGAGGAGATATATATACACACATAAAGAGAGCATGAACAGATGGGAGTTGTCTTACCAACTCTGAGAGGCCAATTAAGTAAGAGAAAAAAACTTTTGAAGTGATAATCAAGATAGCCCAGTACAGACAGTTTGATAAGAAGTGTGAGAATACTTACAAGGGGCGATAGATTCAATGTTTGTAATGGCTCAGCCATTCCCAGTCCTTATTCAAGCCTAAGTTGATTGTATCTAGTTTGCATAGCAATTCTAGCTCAGCAGTCTCTCATTAGAGTCTGTTGTTGAAGCTTTTCTGTTGTAAAATAGTCACCCACAGGTCTGTCATTGAATGACCAGACAGGTTAAAGTGTTCTCCCACTGGTTTTTGAGTATTATGATTCCCAATGTCAGATTTGTGTCCATTAATTTTTTTGCGTAGAGACTGTCCGGTTTGGCCAATGTACATGGCAGAGGGGCATTGCTGGCACATGATGGCATATATCACATTAGTAGATGTGCAGGTGAACGAGCCCCTGATGGTATGGCTGATGTGATTAGGTCCTATGATGATGTCACTTGAATCGATATGTGGACAGAGTTGGCATCGGGGTTTGTTACAAGGATAGGTTCCTGGGTCAGTGTTTTTGTTCAGTGATGTGTGGTTGCTGGTGAGTATTTGCTTCAGGTTGGAGGGTTGTCTGTAAGCGAGGACAGGTCTGTCTCCCAAGATTTGTGAGAGGGAGGGATCATTTTTCAGGATAGGTTGTAGATCTTTAATGATGCACTGGAGAGGTTTCAGTTGGGGGCTGAAGGTGACAGCTAGTGGTGTTCTGTTATTTTCTTTGTTGGGCCTGTCTTGTAGGAGGTGACTTCTGGGTACTCGTCTGGCTCTGTCAATCTGTTTTTTCACTTCAGCAGGTGGGTATTGTAGTTTTAAGAATGCTTGATAGAGATCTTGTAGGTGCTTGTTTCTGTCTGAGGGATTGGAGCAAATGCGGTTGTATCTTAGAGCTTGGCTGTAGACAATGGAACGTGTGGTGTGTCCTGGATGGAAGGTGGAGGCATGTAGGTAAGTATAGCGGTCAGTAGGTTTCCGGTATAGGGTGATATTGATGTGACCATTGCTTATTAGCACAGTAGTGTCCAGGAAATGGACCGCTTGTGTGGATTGATCTAGGCTGAGTTTGATGGTGGGATGGAAATTATTGAAATCATGGTGGAATTCCTCAAGGGCTTCTTTTCCGTGGGTCCAGATGATGAAGATGTCATCAATGTAGCACAAGTAGAGTAGGGGCTTTAGGGGACGGGAGCTAAGGAAGCGTTGTTCTAAGTCAGCCATAAAAATGTTGGCATACTGTGGGGTCATGCGGGTACCCATAGCAGTGCCGCTGACTTGAAGGTATATATTGTCCCCAAGTGTGAAATAGTTATGGGTGAGGACAAAGTCACAAAGTTCAGCCACCAGGTTAGCTGTGACATTATTGGGGATACTGTTCCTGATAGCTTGTAGTCCATCTTTGTGTGGAATATTGGTGTAGAGGGCTTTTATATTCATAGTGGCTAGGATGGTGTTTTCTGGAAGATCACCAATGGATTGTAGTTTCCTCAGGATGTCCGTGGTGTCTTGAAGATAGCTGGGAGTGCTGGTAGCATAGGGCCTGAGGAGAGAGTCCACATAACCAGACAATCCTGATGTTAGGGTGCCAATGCCTGAGATGATGGGGCATCCAGGATTTCCAGGTTTATGGATCTTGAGTAGCAAACAGAATACCCCTGGTCGAGGTTCTAGGCATGTGTCTGTACAGATATGTTCCTGTGCTTTGTCAGGGAGCTTTTTTAGCAGATGGTGTGGTTTCTTTAGGTAATCCTCAGTGGGATCAGAGGATAATGGCCTGTAGAATGTGGTGTTAGAGAGCTGTCTAGCAGCCTCTTGGTCATATTCCAATTTATTAATGATGACGACAGCACCTCCTTTGTCAGCCTTTTTTATTATGATGTCAGAACAGAAAAGCTTTTACAACAGAAAAGCTTCAAGAACAGACTCCAACGAGAGTCTCTAAGGTGCCACAAGTACTCCTGTTCTTTTTACCCTACATCTTGGATCCTATCTATTGTACTGTACCATCCACCCTTTGTGCAGTCCTCCTCCTCCCCCCAGTGATACCAGTTCCCTACACAGGGAACTACCTCTCAGGCCTAGCAGCCTACTCACTCAAATCTCTTCTGAAGACCCATTTTTTCCCCATGTAACACACAAATACTAGCCAAAGAAGAATACTCTGCTGCCCATACCAAGCATACACTGGAGATGTAGCAATTTAGCCCAGATTAAACAAATAACAGAAAAATTAAAAAGTTAACTCATTTTGAATCCTCCTGTACATCATGTCTTCAGTATGCCTGGCTTTTAAATTGGCAGCAGCTGTCCTTAATTTGTGTCATTTACAGCACTAAGCAAATTGCTTGTACATAATAAATAAATGATAGAGGGTATTAGAAAAACAAGTAAAGAAATTTGTTTTAAAATGTCTAGTTATAGATACAGTGTTTGATATAGATAATGGCCCTCTAATGACCACAAAAGTGGACTGGACTTCAATTCAAATTTATGCCACATCCATTCCAGTAGCATATTGCCATCACTCAGTGCTGAGGTGTTGATTCAGTATTGGCTCAATTCTACTGATTGTAGGCATTTAAAAACATAATAGTAGCCTATTATCTCATATCTTCAATTTCAAAGGAAATCAAATCACTTCACAAAAACTGTGGGTGAGACACAGGTTTAAATGGGACACAGGTTTAAATGCAGAATCCCTTCATAGACTCCAAGAGAGCTAAAAGTTACTCTGGATTTATGGAGGGAAGAATTGGATACAGGGCCTGATCCAAAAATCCATCTAAGTCAATGGGAACTTTTGTTTGTATTGATATTAGTCAGACTTTGGATCAGGTTCATAAAGGGCAATCATTCATGAACTGTTGGACTATAGCTCTCTCCTTTTGTCTCTTTCTTTCACATATTCTTATTGCTTTTCTTTCACAATGGCAATGCTGATTAATGTTTTGGCAATGCTAATGAATGCAAATGGTTGAGTATTTGCGTCAAATTCAGGTCCAAGTAAACACCCAACCTTGTGACAATTTGGAGTTTAGTGTCCTGCCTACCCACCGGCACAAGCAAGCTGCAAGGTCTGCATTGGTTACTTGTATTTTAACTCTGGCTCATCTGTTGCGGAGTATAGATTTGACTAGGCATCAAAACCTAATCCATTTGAGATTATTTTAAAGGTTTGATATTTTTAAACAAAGTATCATAGGAAAAATCTATTGGTTTTATCAAAACATATGTTTGAAGGCTGTGGGCAAGTCAAGGCTGAAGGCTTGCTGTCAAGATGGTGTTTTTGTGTTTTGCAAGTAGTGCTTTGACAGCTCTGTGGAGGAGGAAGAACTTGAGCAAAAAACCATGAAAGATAACCTGATGCATTTACTGTGAAAGGCTGGAACAATGCTAACACTCAGAGAGTTGAGGGGGAGAACCAGCATGAGGTTTAGTGGGAGAATAGCTTTTTTGATAATAGAAATAATGGGCCAGTTATTATCTACCAAGGAAGAGTCAAGTTTACCGCACAATAAAAGAAAGGTGCAAAGTTCAGATCATCTACTCAAGTTTCTCTCTGTGTAAAAAAATAGTTTGCCACATTCATTATGTTCTTCTCGCACTCTGATTATCTCTATCTCTTAAAGTGGAGTGAATGATTATCTTTCAAATATGATGGACTCCAGCAACCAGTGACTTGTTACTAGTCATGGAAGGATCACATTTGCAACAGCTCCTAGCTGCAATTAATCATAAGCAGGCTATTTCCAACATTAGACAGTGGTATGTGTGTGTTAAATTTTTAGTTTTGGAAGTGTCCCAAACACATTTCCTTTCTACACAATGACACAATGTGCATTCCTAATAACCAGTGTCTGCAGAGGCCCTCATCCAAGCTCATTTGCATCAATGGGAATGACATGGTTCTTGGGCCATCCAGGACTGTGAGTCATCTTGTTACCTCCTCCCTACAGCAAGTCTTGTGTGTGGTAGCTGCGTGTCAGATCCCTAACACTATCAGCCTTTCAGCTACTCAGGCACTCTCTGCTGGGCTATACAAGCCCTAACTTTGCCTTGCAGGTTAACAGTAGGTACACCCCAATTCCTGAGTCTGTTTTAATCTTTCTCCTGTGATATACAGCCCCTGCCACTGGCTACTCTCAGAAATCTCTGTTCCTTTGCCCCCAAATGAGCCACGTGTCACAGTTTACCAGTTTTATCTTAAACCTCCACTCCTGTAAACCACACAGTGCATGCGAGCACTTAAAACAAAAGTAGGTTTAAGAAAAAGATTTAACTAGAAACAAGAGTGTTGTGGAAACAAATGGTTACAATACAAGACAAAATAATAAAACATGAGCCTGGGTCTTTACTTATCAATAGTTACCTTTCCTATCCAATAAAGTAGATTCCCCTCCTCCCTGACCAAAATAAATTCTGTCTGGGTTATATTGAATGCAGTCTACCATTTCTATTCACAGACAGGGCTAACCCCTGTCTTATTGTAAAATTTCTTTTTTAGCCTTAAGTGGTTTTGATTGTTTGTTTGTCATTGCTCTGATGGTTTCCCATTCAAAAACTTAGTATTGTTCACAGCTAAACAATGGAGCTTTGCTTTGCATCACCAGCCAAACAGTGACAACTCCCCCTTGCCTGAAACTGTCTCAATGATGGGCCAATCTCCTGGTGTCTGATTATTACTCCAATTCCATAAGGCATACTTTCAAAATAAATATGTTATTCCTTAAATATTATCTGTACATATTTGCATCCAAACATGATTATGAATCTTGACAAGGTAGGAGCTTTCTGTAGGTATGTTATTCTTTACGAGGGTGACCAGATAGCAAGTGTGAAAAATCAGGATGGGGGTGAGGGGTAATAGGAGCCTATATAGGAAAAAGCTTCAAATATCAGGACTGTCCCTATAAAATCTGGACATCTGGTCACCCTATTCTTTATGGATAAATATCCTGTAAGACATGTGCTTAGTGCAGTAAGAGTGTCAGGTGTGAGGTGAGAGATGTTTACAAAGAACATGGGACTCTTTGCTAAAGGGGTACTGTGTCACAGGGAATCTTTCCATGGATCAGGGCCAAAATGCAGACAAACTGAAAATATGAAAAAGAAAGACTTTTTTCCCATAGCCACTGTCTCCGTTTTAAAAACACATTAGCCTTTTGAGTGTTCGATTACATACTTTTTTTCGGGGGTGTGGGAAATTCATTTTACTGCCCTTTCATAGAGTAGGGAATGGATAGAGAACTACACACCATTAGCTTAGTTTATGGGTGAAGTGTCTCCAACGTAAGGAATGTTGGTTAAGAACAGAAAAGTAAGAAAATTGATGGATGTATATAACCATCTCTAATATTATGTTCCTTTATCCAAGCTGTTTCCAATAGTGTAAGACAGGAGAGTGATCAGAAAGTCCCCCACATCCTATAAACAAACACAAAATGGTTTCTTGGTGCATTTTAAACTATATGAAATAATGATAGAGGTTTGCTATGTGTGCCAGATCTTTAAATATGTATTCAATTATATTTATCAATCATCTGGAAGAAAATATAGAATCCCTACTGATAAAGTTTGTAGATGACACAAAGCCTGGTGGAATGGTAAATAGCAATATGGGCAGGTCACTGATACAAAGTGATTTGAATTGCTTTGGAAGCTGGAAACAATTAAAAGTTATGGCTAAAAATGGAAATTTTCCCATTAACTTCAACCGGGCCAAGATTTCACCCTAAGTGTTTTAATCCAGACATCTGCAGTGCCATACATTTGGGAATAATCAATCTAGGTCACACTTACAGGATGGGCGGGAAGGGCACTCTGTCTTTGACAAGGTTTAAAGGATCACTTAGACAACCAAATGCTTATGAACACCCAGTGTGTTCCTGTGTCAAAAAGGGCTAAAATAAATACTTTCATGATAAGGAAGGTAATACTGAGCTAGAACAAAAAGGTCATGCTACCTTTGCATATAGCACTGGTGAGACCACTCCTGGAATACTGTGTCCAGTTCTGATATCCATATTTTAAAAAAGGATGTTGAAAAATTGCAAAGGGTTTATAGAAGAGTTACAAAATGATTCATGCTATGGAAAACACACATTACAATACGAGAATAAAGGACCTTAGTCTGTTTAGTGTATAAAACAGAAGGTTAAGAAACAAACTTTTGTCACATTCTGCAACTGGGTATGTCCACAAGGAGATTTACCCATACTAGCTCTAATCATCATAAAACTATAGTCTAACTGTGATGGTGGAAGCAGCAGGAGGGGCTAGCCACCCCAAGTAGGTACCCATCCAAGATGCTAAGTATGTAGTTGGGGCAGCTAGGCTTTCCTGTCACTGCAACTGCACTCTGTTTTTAGTGCCCTAGCTCAATCAGAGCTAGTGTGGGCGTGTGTCCTTAAGCTGGAATTTTCACCTCCAGCTTCACATGTAGACATAGCCACAGAGGAGATATGCAATACTACAGGGCTCTTTAATCTAGAACAGTGTTTCCCAAACTTGGGATGCCATTTGTGTAGGGAAAGCTCCTGGCGGGCCAGGCTGGTTTGTTTACCTGCTGCGTGCGCAGGTCTGGCCGATTGTGGCTCCCACTGGCTGTGGTTCGCTGCTCCAGGCCAATGAGAGCTGCTGGAAGCGGCGGCCAGTACGTCCCTTGGCCCGTGCTGCTTCCAGCAGCTTCCATTGGCCTGGAGCAGCGAACCGCGGCCAGTGGGAGCCGCGATCGGCCGGACCTGCGGATGGGGCAGGTAAACAAACCGGCCCAGTCCGCCAGAGGTTTTTCCTACACAAGCAGCGTCCCAAGTTTGGGAAACACTGATCTAGAAGACAAAGTCATAACAAGATCCAATGACTGGAAGTTGAATCTAAACAAATTCAAAGTTGAGATAAGGTGCAATTTTTTAAACAATGAGGGTATTTAACCATTGGTAGAACTTACCAATGGATGTGGAATGTTTCCATCACTTGGAGTCCTTAAATCAGTATTGGATATCTTGCTAAATGATATGTTCTAGGTCAACCACAGTTTACTGGAAAAATATAGGAAACACTGGGTGAAATTCTATGGCCCATTGATGTAGGATGTCACATGAGATGATCATGGTCCCTTCTGGCCTTAAAAATCTATTAATCTATGTAGAGTTGGAGTAGTCACAAAGCAGAGATAAGGGAGAGATTTGATAGCCGCTTTTTACTTTCACATACACAATCATGTTTTTGTGTCCTTCACTGAACACCACTACTGAAATGCAGTGAGTATGATGCCTCACTCATCAAAATGTCATTTGGGCTTGGTACGCTTTATCCAAAGGTGATGAGGCCTCTCTGTCCCCCAACAATGGGGCTAAGAAGACAAAGGCTTTCTACTGGCAATGAAAGGGGAGCCTGTGAACCAAGTTAACCCCATCCTGCTACCATTGCAGCCAATGACAGGTGAGGGAAGCAGGGCTAGAAGTGGAAGACCTAGCTCAATTTAGAGCTAACCAGGAGAGCAGAACTCTACTACTTTGTTGAGGAGGGAAGTCTCCTTCCTGCTGAATGCCTAAGGCAGCTTGCTACCTGGGTGAGTCATTTGGTGGATGGGAGAACTAGGCCCAGGAAAACTGACACAAAGGGACTGGCTGCCTGGAAACAAGCCCCGAGCAGATGGGCGAGGGTCCTCCTGACAAACCTGCAGATGGCCCTGATTCTGAAGTTTGTTGCTTTCCTTTTTGTTTTGCACTATGACACCCTGGAATGGATGGGACTCAAGGGGACTTAGCCAGATGGTTAAGGCACCATGACACCTAATGTGTGAAGGCTGATGCCTGAGGACCTGCACCAGGGTGGGTTGTGCCATGACAGGCCATAAAATGGCGCTGCCTAGCCAACCTGTTTACATCATGCTATAGCTGTTCCTCGGGAGTCTGGTGCTTTGGGGAATACATGTAAAGCTTGAAAGGCAGATCTCAAAAGTTTCAGAAGTTTGTTTTCATTTGGATACCCCAGATTTGGATGTATAAAATCTGAAGACTCTTTGATGTTTGTAATCTCATAAAAATAAGCTTCTTTGTGAGAGTTCCATTGTTACTTGGTATATTTCTGTTTCTGGGCCTTGTCAAAGTCAAGAAGTTCACAGGCAGGCAAAAACTTAAAAATATTTGACTAGCCTCTTAAAAGATTGGATTCACCTTTTTTGTTTCCCCAGACGACAACACAGCAGGTTTTAATCTTCTAAGCAGTTATACATGTTGGCTGTGTCAATAATAAAAACATTATTAGGTAAGATGCTGTGGTACAAATACTGTTAAAGTTTGGCAATAAGATATGAAGAGGAGCTTATTTATATTTTAAGGGCCCCAGAATTTAAACTTGAGTATTTCCACACTCTCTACTTCCATTATTACTAAGTACCTGTGAAAAATTCATGGTTTGGAGATTGTGACATCCATAATAGCTATTCCTCCTCCATTCTCTTTCCCCCCGCCTCTTCTTCTACTAGTATATTCCACTTGACAGCCTCTTACATTTTCCTTTTTCTGCCTCTTCCCCCCCCCCTCCTGTTGATATTTTATGTTCTCCCACAGTTCCTCTTCTCTTACCCCATCCTTCCTTCACATCTTTCCCTTTTTCCTTTTTTCCTATATTTCTATTTTGGCATCTTGTCATGACTCAATTTTTTACCCTCCTCATTTTCTCTTCTTCACTTCTTTCTCTTCTCTCCATCCTTTTCTCCCTTCTCCTCCCCCTTCTTTGCCTTTACTACTCAATCTCTTTCTACTCTTCCCCTTAGCAATTCCTCCACATTTCATTTGTATTAGGACTCATTGTCTGTGTACTGTATGCTGCAGTCACTCACACTTTCTCCACAGTAAAGGGTAGTAATGCACATACAGTATGGAAAAATACTCCTGAGAATCTAGCTAATCATCATTGACATTATTTATAACCTGCCCCTCCTTTTCTCTTGTATTTCCACTGAGGCACTCAGGGCAGAGTACAACAAAATACACTAAAATATATAAATCATACAGCAATAAAAAAAAGTTTGATCCTACCCTCCTAAAACTAGGCATGTCTAAAATGGGGAGGAGAAAGGATATAAGCAATGGAACAAAATATTGGATAGGCAAAAGAAAATCCTGATAGTATCACTTAAAAGTGGGTCATAATGAACTGCCATAGATACAAAGGGAGAGTGAATTCCACAAGTTAAGTTTCACAACAGCTGAAATCTGACCTCTGCCAATCTAATATGCAGTGGTAGGACCTTTAAAAAGTGGGAGGTGTCAGTGGAAAATATCCTTCAAGACAGGGCCTGTCTGTTTTTTGTTTCTTGTGGTGTTAATCAAATACTGCAAACCTGTTACTCTATGATGAATGCTATTATATTTATGTCTCATACTGTGAACAGTGTGGCAATTTTTTCTACACAATTCATTTCAATAAATGCTTAAAGCTCTTGAACCAAATACTTTTTCTTTTTCTTATTAATGTAATGGGTTTTTACGCCAGTTGAAATAACATTTGTCAATAATCCAAAAGAAAACATTCGCTAATGAGGACCTAATAATTGCTATTTGTCATTGAGTAGTAAAAATGAGCATAACTGTGTAGCCATGACACCTTAGTCATATTTTCCAAGAATGCTGGAAAAGGTAACCAAATTTCAAGATAAAGACCAAATTTTCTTTTTTTTTCTTTTCTTTAGTCTCAAGTATGTTCTTTTATTTGTGTACGTCAGTGTACCGTCTTAAATGCTAATTATGTTATATTACACTAAACAGTGACTAATTACTTGAATATATTTTTAAATGATCTTATGCAAGAAACAGCTTCCTTCTTTTCACTGTAAATTGCTGTAAAGAGAAAAGCAATTTATACTAATAGTAAGCTCATATTTTTGTTCCAGAATGAGTTCACCCTGCAAAAAAAGGTCAATATTGCTTCCTTTATTTTATAATAATAATGTGTTCCCATCTAAATCTTACTTCCATTTTAATTCTCACTTCTTTTGAGTTGACTGTCTATGCTATGGCTAAAAAAAAAAAAGCCTCACATGAACTTTAATGGGCTTTAAATGGCAAAAAACTGAGATACAGTGCTGGGAGCTGGGGGGAATGGGCTCTGGTGGCTTTCTCTGTGTGATTCATGAGTGGCTCTGGGGGCTTTCATTCAATCTAGCTGGGTGTGGAGTCTCCACATACTGTTGTGTGGAGTGATCACAGCCCCTAGAGGGGTTTGCTGCTGGTCACTAGCAAAGCATTATGAGATACAGCCCAGGCTGGAGAGAGTTCAGCGGGCACAGCAGTCCCACAGTCCTAGGCTACACCCTGGGGATCCCAGCAGAAAGGTAAACTCCCATGACTTTGCCCTCTACTTGAACTGGCAATAGCCAATGGGAATTATCCACATTCAGTATTAAGTTGTAGCTGTATTGAATGGCAGAGGCAGTAAGTGGGGCAGGTTGGTATAGGTGGATGTTTGAGAGCTGAGGAGATAGGCATTAATTTGAGGAGGGACAGAGCTGTGATTAAGATATGAGATCAGGGTTTGCATCTACTCCATGTGTGTGAGTAAAAGAAAGGGGAGCATGTGTACATTGAGGAGCTAGTCTGCATCGTTTTATTGAAAAATTGTGTAGGTTTTTTCAGTAGCAAGACACTTGGGGGTCAGAGGTGTCTTACTATGGGAATTATCAGTAATAAGGTGGAATATGAGAGCAGATTTGGGGTTTAATGTTGGGCAAATGAAAATATAGGCTTAAATGGTATCCTGTGAGTAAATGTGAAGTGGTTGTTTATTTCACAAGTGTGATATTCTGTCAGGAGACTAAGCTAAGTGTCTTTGGTCTGGTCTACACGGGGGGGGGGGGGAAGGGGAGGGTCGACCTAAGATACGCAACTTCAGCTATGAGAATAGCGTAGCTGAAGTCGACGTATCTTAGTTCGAATTACCTCGCGTCTTCACGGCGCGGGGTCGATTGCCGCGGCTCCCCCGTTGACTTTGCTTCCGACTCTCGCCAAGCTGGAGTTCAGCAGTCGACGGGAGAGCGATCGGGGATCGATTTATCGTGTCTACACTACACACGATAAATTGATCCCCGATAGATCGATCGCTACCCGCTGATCCAGCAAGTAGTGTAGACGTAGCCTTAGTGTAGGGCAGATGCAGGTAGCTCCTTTGCTTTACAGTGAAAAGGCTGTGTGAATACTTGTGCTATGGGTCTTTTGCTCAAAGAAGGCAGAGTTAAGGTTATAGGGGAAGTACCTGATGCCTATATTTCCTGGTTTTCTGAAGTCTGAGTCTTGCTGAACTTGATGTATGATGTGTATGAGCTGTCACCAGTAAACCTTAACTCTGCATTACTGAAGTTCCTCCCCACCCCATTTAATGTCTTGGGTTTTTGTTTTTAAACAGTAAGAAAACTTTTTGGTAGAAGTTAGTGGTCTTGTGGCAGCATGCAGGCCAAGTGGACTACCGATCCTGGTCCTACAACCATTTTCCCCTCCCCTGCTGCTCAGCTCCACCAACCTGCCCTGTCCCTTCCACTCTGGCCACTCTCCCAGCCTGCCCCCACCACCCTATTTTGTCCAGACTTTTCCCCACCCCAAGCATGGGGGCATGTCCCTGATTTGTTTATGTGGCGGAGTACCCAGTTTTCCAAGTGGACCTGGTCTTGGAATCCAGCTTTCCCCTTATAGATGACAATGAAACCCAAAGGCTCTTTTAAGTGCCATTACCATTTTCTGAAGCAGAGTTTTATTCTGTCCACCAGTTGACTAGTCTGGGAATAGGGCTCAGACACCCTGGGGCGGGGGGGATCCCCAGATCCCACTCACATGAGAGGGTAAGGAGTGACTCTCAAACTACTCCCAGAGAGGCAAGCCCTCCAGAACTGGGCTCATATGACAGGACACAGGGAGGAAGGTCAGACTCCCAAACAAAGTGACCAGATAGCAAGTGTGAAAAATTGGGATGTGGTTGGGGGTGATAGCTGGCTATATAAGACAACCCCTCCCAAATATTGGGACTGTCCCTACAAAATCAGGACATCTGGTCACTCTACTCTCATATGCGATCAGGGGTGTCCCTGATCCTGACACACAAGAGGGCATGGAACGGGCTCAAATACCCCAGAGAGGCAAGACCCCCACATCTCACAAGCCTAACTTGGACTTCAGGTATTTGCTTCAGAGAAAACCATGAAATGCAGAGTTCAGTCTTCTCCCAACCCTTCCTTCAGGTAACCCTTTCTCCTCATTTAAAATATGTATTATATTAGAATTCTGCCAACACCCATTCAACCTGTTGCAAGGATTTGTTTTGGAGCTTGCCAGTTTGCTGAGAGCTGTTTCTGAATCCGGGCAAAAGGTCTTAGCCATTGGTGAATGCAGACAGGAATGGAAAACCACTTCAGATCATAATCTCCCTTATTCCAATTGAATTAACATGTTGAGAGGGTTAGAGAAATGCAGTTTTGCACCTGCTGCCACAGGATACTGGTCATATCTTTCTAAGTTTGTCTCTTTCACCAACCAAAGTTGGTCCATTAAAAGACATTACCTAACCCACTTTGTGAGGTAAATAGGACATAAAACCATTAAAAAAATGGTATCACTCACTTTTCACTCAGTCACTAAGACCAGTTGTTAAAAAAATAGACTCACTAAACTAATTAAGAGAACATCACAATATAGAGCAGAAGGAAGAATGTGAAAATGGACAGAAATTGTACTAGAATATAACAGTCAGAAGTCGACAAAGTAAAGGGCAAAAAGGTCACTGAACAAATATTTTAATAATACTTTATTTGAAATTCCATCAGTTACACATTATTAGCTCTGCTATGCTGCAGAAACACAGGAGGGATAATGTGAACTGCCTTATTTATAATACAGCAAACCACAGCACCTCCAAGATGTACATCATCCAAACAATTTTATTTTGCAACTCATTGCTTTGTTTCCTGAATGACAGCGCTTTGTTGCCTGCATCTAAGTGCATACTAGTTGGAATGGTAGAAAAGATCTAACTACTAATATAAACTGATCATCCACATGGTAATTGGCTTGATTCTATGTGAGCCTCCTTTCCGATTAAGGAGCCCAATCCCGTTGCAATAAAAATAATAATTTCTGTAGGAGCAGGATCATACCCTTAGAAAACAAACCTCTCTGCAGTTTATTAACTCTACCTCAATGTTTTATATTAAGCAAATGTGCAAAAACATGCATTAAAAGGGTACATCTTTAGTTAAAAAGATGGGTCATGAGAGTTTGGGTATGCTAATTTGTTTGAATTAATCCATTTCCCTCCAAATATAGCAGAATCCAAACTCTAATCCCAACCTTCAAAACAAATTCCCCCATGTATTTTATGGCAATTGCATTTGCTTCAGCCCCAGAGGGAATTTTGTGAAATAATTATTGTTACTTTAAAGCAGAGGCTGCATTTCCTTTTGGGAACATTACTTGGCCTAGAGTCTCTAAAAAGTGAGAATTTAAATAATAAATGTCAAGCACATTTTGAAGTTACATTTTTCAGACTATCATTTAAATGATAGGGAACATTTTACTGTATATAAAATAGAATAAAATGATATTCATAATAGGAAACTTGTGTTTATATCAGTTTTCAGTTCTCTTAGTTGTCCTTGTCAGGCACTTTCTATTTCATTAGCTTTTCTTGGATATTAAATGTGCAGATGCGTTTACACTTCTACTTAGAAAGGCGCCTTTTCCTTATCCATCCACAGGAGGAACAAACCTACCTAAAATTAAATTTTATATACATATACACACATCCACATGAATGTGTGTGTGTGTGTGCGTGCGCGCATGCACACGCATGCTTCAAGAAGAGATGAGACAAACTAGTTTGTAAAACAGGTAGTAAGGAATATAGGAGAGTTGATTGAATAAGAAGAAAATGTAGTGAACAATTTATTTTAAATATTTGGTGAAATATTTCATTTAGCAAATGTGTGTAAATATTTCATTTAGCAAATGTGTAACCAGCTGTGTAAAATGGATTAAAACATGAAAAAAATTGTTGAATAATGTAATTTTAAAACAAATTAAATAAATGAAGGGAATATCAGTTGGACTTAGTCTCCTAAGTCACTTAGGTGCCTAGACACTTAAAAATCCAACTAAGCACCTATTTGCACCTTTAGCAGCCTAAATACCTTTAAAAATCTGGCCCTTAGGGCACAATTTTGCAAGATTCTGGGCAGCCACAACTCCCAATAGCAAGTGAAGATGTTAAGCACCTCAAAGGATCAATCGTTTGAAAATGTTACCTGTAATCAGTACTTGTTTGAAATTTGTGCTGGTTAGTTGTGATTGGTTAGACGGGTCATAAGCCACTGTTCCTATTTTCTGATTGGACAAGAGAAACTCTAATCAGGTAGATTTGATGAAGCTACTAGAGGTGTGAATCTCTCAGGAACAGGTAGTGGTTTATAGAGGCATCAGAAAAGGAATTTTAGAATATTTTGAACCTTGTCTGCTTCTGGGTCACAGAAGCTTTGTACAAAACATTAGTCTGAGAGAAAGGGAGTCTAATGTAAGATTTATTGGGTGGATGAAGATTTCATCAGTTTATCTCATTGGAGTCACACACAATATTTGTGTGTGCAAACTTGATTCAAGATGCAAACGGTACAGTCAGGCTCTTTGTCTGTGCCAAAGTTATAATGAGGGATTTGGGAACACTTAGTAAATGCTCCATTCCATATATACTATAGTACTTCCCCTGTGAATGTGTGTTTAAAATTTGCTATCTATAAATAGGAGTGTACAGGCTCAAAATGGTGTTTTCTATGGGCATTCATGCAGGTAAACTTGATTGCTGAATTGCTCATGGGGAATGAACACAGAGGGTTTGAAATATGACTAGAGGGAATTCATTTTAAATGTGATCAAATAATTTTGTATTTTTTTTTAAATCACTTGGCTATATTTACTGAGCCTAACTCTAAACTTCTGAAGTGCCCAAAGGTTGTGCATTATATTTGCTATTATTTGAACAATTATCCATTAAAAAAAGTTTTCCAGCCTTACAAAGCAAGAGAAAAAATATAGCGTGGTGAATGAATATTAGTGATTCAGAGCTGAAATGGTTTGAGATAGATATAGAAAGTGAGATACCAGGAAAGATACTTTGGGGAACACAGAAATTTTTTGAAAAGGAATGAAAAACAACTGCAGAGTAAAAAAAAAAAAAAAAGGTCTGATCCAAAGTCCATTAAAGTCAAAGATAATTTGGGATTAGGTCTTCAGAAAATACAAAGTACTGTTCCATTAAAATTACTGTCCCTTTTTCACTGCACTGCAATACTTAAACTTTATCACAGTTTTTGGTTTATTCCTAATTCTAATACTCAGAATGTGAAATAGCACATTCATGGGTGGTAAAAATCCAATTACAAGGTGACCCTCAATATATGAATGAAGGCATAAGAGAGTAGATGGGAAGAGAGGGATAGAAATATAAAACTAAATTACAAGAAGGCACAGGAAAGAGCAAGAAGAAAGAAGCAAGAAGTAGAAGGAACCGACCTCATAGGCCAACTACAATAGCTAGGGACTTTTTTAGACAAAACCATAGGTCAGTAATTTGTCTGTAAGGAATTAAGGTTAAAAGTATAAGAGAGAAGCTAGGCACAGGGGGCATAAGAGAAAAGAAATCTTGGTTATGAAGATGAGTTTCAGGCTGTTTTTTATTAAGAAATTATAATAAGACAGAAAGGTTCACACAGATGTAAAATCAGTTGAAATGAGTCTCTGAATTGTTAACCAGGATTTGAGTATAAATGTTTGGTTTAGTCACTGCAAAGAAGAAAAAACAATGGAATTCTGGGAATATTTTGAGGACAAAACAATTATCAGATGACAAGATACCCAGGGAAAATTTCAGAAGCAAACTGGTCACCTGCAGTGAAAACAATAAGC
Organism: Trachemys scripta elegans; assembly: GCF_013100865.1. Classification (NCBI taxonomy): domain Eukaryota; kingdom Metazoa; phylum Chordata; order Testudines; family Emydidae; genus Trachemys; species Trachemys scripta. The sequence goes on along the minus strand of NC_048301.1, from coordinate 51,762,067 downwards.
TCTTTGAAATCGTGACTGGGCAGTGGGAAGATAAAAGGTGACAAAATTGTGAAACTAAGGTTACAAGGTAATAGTTGTTACTCATGTGCACTTTATCAGTCACCACAAACATTATGATTTGGTAAAGTTAGAAGTCAAGAAATTATCTCTCGATACCCGTATTCTTGTCTATTAACACTCTTACTCTAGCTTTTCTTGGTGAAGTTTATTGAAAAAGTTTTGTCAATACAGCTTTGCCATTATGAAAGGATTCAGGATTTCTAGCTATCCTTTCAGGTCAGGAATTATAACTGGTTATAGTACAGAAATAGATTATCTCCTTTTACCAATGTACAAAGAACAAGTGTTCATACAGATATTTTGGATTTGTCAGCAGTCTGTCACACTGATTATGGGTTTTGCTGACACATTTATAGACCATACTAGGGATAGATGGAGTTGGGCTTGAATGGCTCCAGTACTCTCTCTGAGAGCCTAGAGCAATTTTTCCCTTTTGCCCTCCTGGTTCTGTTGTTTGAGGTACTACAAGGTTCTTTTCTCTTGCCCATCCTGATCAATATATATATGAAATTACTGGGAGAGTGAAGTTATATGAGCTGCTGTTCCATTTCTCTGTTGACACTCAGCTGTCTCTTTTCCATCAAATTCTGGTGGTGCAGGCTCTTGGTTTTCCCAGTGTCTGGCCAAGATCAAGATTGGAAGAGGACTAGCTAGAGCATACTCAGATGATGGAGGTGGTGCTGTTTGGTTGGGGAAGCTACCTGAAGAAAATGGAAATTAATAAGAAAAACCTCACTGTTTTAGGAGAGAAATACTGTATTATGCATTAGTAATATAGGAGTGTTACAATATTATATATTTAAAGACAAGAAGAAATGTAATTTTAAATCCCCAAGTTTTTCAAAGTCAGGAGATTGCCTGGGATATTAAATTACTGAGATACAGAGGTCACATAAAGGATAAACTATAAAGTGGGCCTGTGCATTCATGATGAAATGAAGAGCATAATGATTAAAGGAAATAGGTCACATTCATCGTCTATCACAGCAAGGATATCTGAGTGGAGGTCAAAGTTTTAAAGGCTGTCTTAGAAAGTAGTTATATAGACTTCCTGAGCAGAAAGGGAAGGTATATACCAGACTATATAAATTTTCTTAGCCATGCCACAGTTTGAGATAGTTGTGAGAATTATGAGGAACCTGAAAACTTATTTGGATGATGAGTATGTGACTTCACAGTGGCTAGATGCACTGCTGAACATTGTTTGATTTGTTATTTTTCCATACAGTAGAAAGAAGAAGGTGTGACTTGCCAAATCAGATCCCTAGGGATGGAAGATGGAAATGAGGAAGTATATCCCTATTGAGAATGTTGCACAGAAACTTGGATAATTACTGTAACAGTATCATTAAATGTTATGTTTAAATATAGTGAGTAATTTTGATAATCTCTTATTCAGATCCAATAATTAATGTATCACTATGCACTATCCTATTCAAAGGTGTGCATTTGTGTAGGAATATAAAATATGCAAACATTTAGGAAAAGCAGACATGCCAACACGTACTTAGTTGGCTCCCACAACAGAATTGCATGGAAGTGCATGAGTACAACAGGTTGGATATTAGACTACTTGACCTAAACATCTGGTTGGAGTATAGTCCATTTACTGCCCCTGAATAATGACGTGTCTAAGTGGTCCAGTAGACTAAATCCTATTTTAAAATGTAATAAACACTTTGAAAGTCAGTGGGACTCTAGAGGGGTCCACTCACTGCAGGTACATCACCTTGCGGGTAGGTCTGAGAATTAGCTCTCACCCCATCTGGCACCCCATTCCAAAAGTTGCTCACAGTGTGTCCACTTTCTCCCCACCCCCATCTTTGTGACTTGGCCCTCTGGCCAGGTCACTATATAGTCCCCCACTTCTAGGGTAACAAGCTGTCCAAATACTGTTTCTGGACATTTTCTGTTCCGAGTCCAGGTTCTGTGACACGTTGTCAGTGGCTCATAGGGGAACCCAGCCCTCCTGCTCACCCTTCAGGTTCCAGCCCAGGAACCCTATGACTAGCAACCTAGGTCTGCTTGGTCCCAGACCCTGTTGCTCTTTCCCCAGACTCCTTCCTAGCCCACCTCTCTATCTCCTTACCAGGGGCATAGCCAAATCTCAGCAGGAGTGTATTGCTGCTACAGTGGCCCAGAGTGTTACTTGGGCACCTGAAATATGGGACGGAGCTATGCACCCATCCTTCAGAAAGCTATGCTCCAGCAGCTCTGTCTTGCCATTTTCTGCGCAGCCCCATGTATATGCCCAGCTTGGCTGGTGAAGTCCTGTGTCATGGGGCACCAGGGCTAGGAAGAGGGCATGCCGTCGGGGGAGAAGATGACCTAGCATAGTCTGTCATTGCCTGTCCACCTGAAAATCGGGGCCCACACAGATTTCCACTCCTAGTTATGGCACTGCTCCTTACTTATCTCGGGTTCACCACCAGAGCTTCCTTTGCTCTCCATGGCTACTTTACCCTTCTTAGCCTTTTGCCAGACTCTAGTCCAGAACAGGATCCCAGGGCTTATTTTCCCATTGGACTTCTTCCTTGTACCTTCCCAACTCTTTCCCTCTAGAAAGAGATTGCAGGCCCCTTCCCTACTGCAACTTCCTGCTCTGACTTCCTGGTTTTATAGTAGTATCTCAACTCCTCCACCAGCTGTGCTTCATCTGCTGTTAAGATCCATTAATCTCTGGTTCCTCTTCAAGAGGCAGCATCTCAGTTTAACTGCCATCCCCTGAACCCACATTAACCCGCTCAGGGCTTGAATGTGGTGAACACCCCATCACAGGGACTTAGAAGCCTAATTCACTCTTAAAAAGATGGTTCCTCAATCACTTATACACTTTTGAAAATTTTACCCCTGTTCAAACTATCCCATTGTAAATATTTAATTTATTGTCAATTAGCCCTATTTTCTATATGTAAATTATACCCAACCTGATTATGATTTATCCAAAATTTTCATAATTCACAACTGTGTGACAAAGTGTTTGTGAAACTATTTGGGCCTATGGATCTACATTTACTCTTGATAACAACAGTTGATATTCTGATAGCTGTATTTTGTGTTCTAGCAGTCTTTTACCTAGACATTGTGTTTTTTGGTTCCCCCGCCCCCCCGCCCCCCAACTGCATGGCCTAACCCGAATAAACAGGAGTAGTGCTTGCCTAAAGACATTATTAGTCTTGAATCTACAGAAAGACATAAGAAATGCGCAACAAGGAAAGTTTGGAAATTTAAAATTATTTCTTGTCTTCTGCATAAGAAATGCACATAAATGATTTAAGAGTCTAAGGGTAAAATTTTCAAAAGTACTGAAGGGGCAGATTTTTAAAAGGTATGGATAGATACATTGTGGGATTTTCAAAAGTGCATCAGCATTAACTTACACTGAAATTAATAGGAGTTAGGGATTTTTTAGATGTCTAGCTGCAACCTCCTAGTAAGTACCTTTACAAATCTGGTCATAAGTGCCTAAGTCTTTTCTGAAAGTGGGAGCCTAAGGGTAGGTCTGGAGGAGTAAATTCCAGCTTGAAGAGACATACTCACAGTCCCTCTCATTGACCTTGCATGCTAAAAATATAGTGTAGCCATGGCAGTGCAAGGGATAGGAGTGGCTAGGACCCCCAGGTTTGTTCCCAAGACATAATGCCCTCCCATTGCTTGCACCACCTCAATTACACTTCATTTTTAGCACACTAGTTTGATCAGAGCTAGCACTGGTATGTTTCATCCTGCAATTTACTCCTCCAGCTCAAACTGTAGACATTCTCTAAAAGTCACTTAGGTGCTTTTAAAAATGTTACTCCTAATACCTAGTGTCACAGTGTAATGTTTAGATAATTAATAGCTTTAAGGTGAACAGTGAAAAGTCTTATCAACATAGTTTAATTACTGAGTGGCCTCACAATTTCAACCACAGATAAGTCTTGCAATCATACACTGGCTGGCTATGAAACTAGTTGCAAGATGAGGAAACCAGAGACTGACCAAGACTGCAAGTCTCCTGGAAAAGAAATCTGCTGAAATCATGTGAAAAGCTTTGAGAATCATTAATATATGTGAAATTCAGATTTAATGAATGTTGCACTACATTAGTATTCTTAGATAAACCTTAAAACAGCATAATCGTGATATTCTTTTGTCTACCTTCACCCAACAGCTGGGAGCCAATTTTGGAGAAACATTTGGAATATATAGAGAAGAATGCGATACTTCATAGTGACTTACAATTTTCAGGTAGTTGTACTTCTGGGAAGGATCCTTCCCTTACTTGTGCTGATGGCTTTTCAGTATGTTTCATGGATGTCTGTTTTGTCTCTAAAGTCAATTCAAGAACATCTTTTTCATTTATGGTTTTAGATATCCGCTCAGTATCTTTGAGAAGAAAATGTTATTCCAGTTGCTCTAAGTTAGCTTCAAGTACTGGGAAACAATGCAGCATATTTCCTTCTGCAGGAGGCAAAGAAGATGGATAGTACAGATTGTGACTGTAGCTCATGTCTTATATAGACAAAGACTGCAGATGATCTTTCTGTTAGATTCTGATTGTCTACCTTGTAATCATTCTACAGCTTTGCAAATTCCTTAATATTTTGAATTAAGGTGGAGTCTCTCAATCATATACTATAAATGGTGGATTTTCACTTGAGTTACTTTCTTTTTGAACTAGAACAAGTACACTTATGTGGGATAATGAACTTTGAAGTAAGAGTTAAATTGACTGTGCAGCTACCTGGAATCTACTGCAAACTTCCTGCTGATGTGACAGGGATTTGTACATATGGATCAAAGGCAGTATAGAGCTCATAGTGTTGCATGTTAATAGACACAGGTTAATGATCCTAGTTATGAAATGGAACTCGGCTTGTCTCTCTTACCTAGATATTCTGAATGAAAAAAAAAAACAAAAACAAACTAACAAACAAAAAAAACAAAATCTCTCCCTGTCAAATTTAAAAAACTTTTACAGTAATTTTAAAATAAGTCAGTTAAAAACAATGTCTGTAAAGTGTTATGTTATTCAGGCCCTTTAGAACCTTAGGTTCCCTCATTTATGCATCTTTCCATATATCAGTGAACACACTGTAGTTTAGCAAGTGTAGTTTTAGAATAATTACATAATTCTAAAGTTAGCATAGCATTCGCATGTAAAATGTATTTCAATGTTATTTTACTAGTAAAAATACTAAGAAAACATTTCACGATATTACATATTTTACTTATCCACCTCTACAAAGGAATTGGACTAAATCTAAAAATAGCAAAAAACAGATAAAGTTCAGCAGGAAAATATACTAGCTTGTATCTGTTCCATGCAAGTCTTCTGATTAAAAATGGGCGCTCCAACAGGTAGCTGATTCATAGATTAAGGCCAGAAGGGACCATCATCATCATCTATTCCCCTTTCATAACAACCCATTGAGCCTCACCCAGTTATTCCTGAATCAATCCCATAATTTATATTTGAGCTATAGCCTCTCTTTTAGAAAAGATATCCAATTTTAATTTAAACACTTCTGGTGATGAAGAATTAACCATATTCCCTGGTAAGTTGTTCCAATGTCTAATCACCCTCACTATTAAATTTTATGCCTTATTTCTAGTCTGAATTTGTTTAGCTTCAACTTCTAACCACTGGATCTCATTATGCCTATTTTCTGCTAGATTAAGAGCCACCTATTATCAGAAATCTTTCACCTTCATAAGTTCTTGCAGAACATGGTAGATACTTACAGGCTGATCTGGCTTGCAATATTTGACAGCTGAACAACCAGAGGACATGAGATATCTATGCTCTTTGGGGCAGAAACTGTCATTTTCCATAAGTTTGTAAGGGGGCTAGACAGCGAGGCTCTCACTCGATTCGCCACTAGATGCTACCACAATACATATGTTTAACAATAATATGTCTATCTTCATACTTCTGTGAGCTTCGTCACTGTATTGTCTGAACAGCTGGCTCTTGTGAGAAAGTGAGATATTATCCTCAATTCTCAGATGGAGAATTGAAACACAGGGCAGCTTAAGTGACTTGACCAAGATGTTACAGGGGAAGTCTGTGGCCAAGCTATGTATTTACTCGGGGGATGTTCAAAGGTCAATCAATGCCCTATCCACTAGACAATCCTTTCTAATAAAGCTACAAGAACATAAATGCAATTGTTCAGCAGAGTGTTATTTCAAAAGTAGCAAGTCAGATATCATTAAAAAAGATTTTTTGTATCTTGACAGATCTTATAACCTATGTACATAGTGCTAAACTTCTTGAATATATAGTCAGCATCTAAGCCCCACTTCCAAGCAGCCTCTCTATTTACACTTGGTGATACTTTGGCACACTTCCCTCAGAGATGCACGACCCCCTGTAGTCCCTCAGAACAGTTTGAAGTCCACCATTGAGAGATCCCTGTAAAGAAAATCCCATTCACAGCTATAAACAAAGATAAATGTCATCACATCTTGCCTAAAGCTAAGTTTGTATGAAGGGGTGACACTAGATATATTCCCAGTATCACTAACTATTGGGAATTTGCCACCAAACTTGGCATGTTTTCATATTATACCAACCTAAAAACCTTCAGTTTAGTTTGTAAAGGTTTTAAATTTATACAATCTTATACAAGGACATCATAATGCAACAGTTAATATTATACATATTGTTTATTAACAACACTTTAATACTGTAAATTGTGGTTGGAAAGGAAATCACTGAACTGGAAAGACTGAAGAGAAATAGCTGCATGTTAATAAAAAAAGGTTTTTTTCAAATAGTATTTTTCTGTCATGACCATATGCCTACAGTAAGGTCACATGGAGTTCAGTGTCCCAGAGGAACATTGCTGTTTTAAACCACTCTTCTAAAGTCTTTTATTTCAAAACGCTATTAATTAAAATAGTATATTGATAATTTTTCTGGGGAAAGGCAGATTAACTCTTTAAAGGAAGGCTAAAGCAAATAGTCTATTGGACAGTAGGGTTCATTGATCAAAATGTAAACCTCCAGAAAGCTGTAAATTGTGAAATACAATACTATATTTCTGGCTATCATGCTTGGTAGAGAAGGAGTTGGTTTACATACATGAGCACTTATATAGCTAATCTCTGAAATAATCATTTTGACTAGCTTTATTATTACAGATGACATATTTAAATATAGTGTTTTAGGTATTATAAACTAAGGGCCAATTATTTTTTTTAAAGTAACATTAAATTCATATAAAACAGAACCCAATACATGACATCAGCAGCACTCTAACTAGTGAATGCTTTGTCACAAGCATCTGAGGAATAGAAAATAAATCAACCACCCTAGTTTTTATAAATCACTTCTTTGGGTGTGGGGCCAGACAGCTCAGAAAACCACTGAGCTTCTTCTTCACTGAGAAATTTATTTTATTCCTGTCTTGAAAGAAACAAAACATGATTTTAATATACAACATTCCATTATTGCACAGGATATTGTTAGATGCCTGGAAGGAATTTTAAAGGTCTTTTACCTATGAGTCACACAATTCTCTTTTAATGGGAATTTTATGTATATGTATTAAGATAATTCACACCCACAGGGTATCAGTTTATTAAACTGAATATAAATGAAACAAAATAAGAAATCAAAATTTGATAGCACAATAACCTATGAAAAAGTTCCATCTTCCTTAATCATTTAGCAAAGTGAGCATATAATTTTGTGTATATATATATATATATATATACATATATTTTGTATTTTTTATATATATATATATATATATATACACAGAGAGAGAGAGAGAGAGATTCAAATAGGACACAGACCAATGGTTCATCTGAAAGATAATTTCTTCTTAGCTAGTTGCAGGAACTGAAAGTGCAACTGTGGAAACTGAGATTGGAACAGTTGTGACGGGAGTGAAAATGCCATTAGAATAGGCTCTACCGAGGCACTTAGAAATGTCAGATGCCAGAGTCCAGAGCAAAAAACTGCCACACTACTGGAAGTGATTGAAAGTGGTTCTACGTAGCCTGCTGAGAGGACTATATGGGGAATAAGAGACTGTAAATAGATAGGTATGGGAAAGTACACAGATTTTGGAAATAGTCGCATAATACTGAGAAAGAATAACATTACAGGTAACATTTTTGCAAGTGCCCAAATATTTAATGCCTAAATTCTATTTTCCATACTGACTTTCAGGCTTTGTCTGCACACAAATGTTGTACTGCTTTAAATGTATTAATATAGTTGAAGTGGTACAACCCCCCAAGTGTGCTTAGACTGGTATAGCTTGTTCCAGTATGGGAAGGAGAATAACCAATATATATGTCACACTTATACCAGTACAACTGCATTTATGCTAAGCATTGTGCCTGTATAACTAGTTCCATTAAAAAAATTCATACCCCTAACCAAAATAGTTATACCAATACAAAAATCAATGTGTAGATCAGTCTTAGGCCTTAGAAGCCCGAGTCTTATTAAAAGTCTGTAGGATTTTTAAAGGTATTTAGGTACCTAAAGGTGCAGATAGGTGCTCAACTCCCTTTTGAAATTAAAAGCACCTAGTGGGATTTTCAAAACATGCTTTAGTTGCCCTACGTCACTTTAGAAAGTGGGATTTAGGCCCTGAATCATATTACACTTTGTCCCTCTATAAATATTATAGAGGACTTCAGTCTCTCAGGGCTTGTCCACACATGAAAGTTGTATTGCCAGTATAATTATGCCAGTATAGTTACCTAGTAGACCCCTCTAGTGTGAACACTGTTTTAAAAGTTCTACCAATTTATCTTATTTCCCTTCTTGTATGGCAAATGAGCTGTATAAGGTACATTGATACCAGTATAACTGTGTCCTTGGTAGGAGCTGTACTAGTATAAGAATTTCAGTTAAAAAAATAAAATGTAAAAATACGTTTATATCACGTTTGAATCCTCTTTAGCTGACTCAGTTAGGAAATACTAATATATTCATGCATGCTCACTCTCCCTCTCACAATTTTAAAGAAAGCAGAAAAGTGTGGACTACAAGGAAAATAGACAAATATATTGCACTGCATGTGAATTATACACATCTGTGTATTTTTCTAGTATAATAAAAGTACTCAAAGTAAATTTTTTGTTACAGCATACGAGTATTGCAGAGTAAATGTTTACTGCTATAAGCTATAGATATTGGCAGCAAGACAGCTGACTAGGGTCCTGCAAGATGGGCAGGGATTCATTTTTATTACCTTAGAGATCGATAGGCATTTCAATCTAATGTCCTATAAAGCTGAGGATATGTATTTAAGTCTTAAGGGAAGAGTTCTACACAGAAATTCCAAAATTGCTATTCGATATATTTTAGTTATATATGTTATTAACTTGTGCTGTGATTTTCTTCTTTATGTTTAAGTGTGGGTGGAGCAATTGACAAGAAAGTCACATTTTTAACAGTTCTAGGTTTTGTTAGTTATCTTTACACGCTTTATAAATCTTTGCTACTCAGTTTGGTTAGTTTGTATTTTAACGTAGCATGATGATCTCATCCCTAAAAAAACAACAAAACATTTTGTCACATTTCCAGCCTTTTCCTTACAAAAAACAGTTTGAGACACAATACATGCTTATACAATATATTAATGGAATTTCACAGGAGACTAGAACTTTTAACTCTGGCAGCAGAAAACAATACCCTTACTAGCCTGGGAGATATGTATTATGTGAAATATTATTAAAGTACAGTCTTGATTATTTGAACTTCATTTATCCAAATCCCTTTGCAACCCAAAACAGGGCTATGTTGCAGGGGAGTTCAGACAAGTGAGCTCTGAATAGTTGTGCCTGCCAATGCTGCTCTTCTACATTCTTCATCCAGCTAAAGCTTCTCCCCTATAGTGTTCCCTCCATGATAGGGAATGGCCAGGTTTCCCCAAAGGCCATTGGCTCAGCATTATATCAGTGTCTCTACCTTTATGCTGTTATCACTAGATAACCCTGGTGCCCTGGGGAACGTGGATGGTCAAGGGAATTGTCCAGAAGGCTCAGGTTCGTTAGCATTAAGAGCCTGTTGATTATCCAAGCCCCGAGTTACCTGAAGCGTTTGGATGTCTCGGGTATCTTCTGGGAACCATGGAATTAGGTCCTAGATATATATATTTGTACAAGCTGATGTACTCTAGCCCAATGGCCAAAAATATTGGTAGTGTTATGGAATCAGGAGATATTAGCATAAACTAAAGCATTATACAAGAGTGTCTGTGAATGAGTGCCGGAAACAGCACCTATTGAGTTCCAGTTCTTGTGCCCGCCCACAGCTAAAGGCCCCTCCCCCATGCCAGAAACTAGCATGTGAGCTAGGTATCAATTAGCTCTTCTGGAAAGGCTAATTGGGGATATGCAAAATATTTAGCTGATCAGGCTGAATGAGCCACTTAGTCCAGCCACTGAGGGGTATAAGAAGGACACAGGAATGAAGTACTGGGGGAGACAGGGAGTGACCAGGGATGTCTGAGCCCAATGCGTACAGTGATCTCAAGCCCTCTGGTCTTGCCTGGGCCTGTAGGAAAGAGCTAAAATTAGAGAAACACTGTATATTATACTGCTATACAGGACTGTGGTGGTGATGGGAATGTAAATAAATCACATGAAGTTGCCACTCAGAAAGCATCAGAGGTTCCTGGTGCATCTGAGAAGGGGGACAGAGCACACCCTGTTATCCTTGCTCTTTGCATTAGCTATGGATCTAGTAGCACACATAATTAGGTTTAGTAGACAAATTACAAGTGTCAAACTGGGAGATGTTGATCACTGATCACTAAATACTAGTGCTGTATTTAGATTAAACTAGTTGCTAATAATCGTAATATTTTAATTCCAAATATTTTCAAAGAATGTCAGTTATTTATCAGCTACTTTGGCTGTGAAATAAACTATAATAAAAAAAAACATAGGCAAACATTGCCTATAGGTTTTACTAAAGCAATTTTGTTGACTCCTAAGAACAGATATTTCTTCATGTTAACCTCAACTTTTACCATATACTAGAGCTGGATGATGTTTTCTTGCCAAATAGTAAACTCAGCATTTTTCTATTCTGCAAAACTATTTGCAAATTCAGGTCACATTTCACAAATAATTTCACCAACCTCCTTCCCCCATGAAATTGTTTTTGAAGTGATTCTTTTTGACTCTACATTTGATCCAAACGATATTTTTTTAGTTTATTGATTTGGTGAGAAGCAAGAAGTTCAAAATAAAGTAAAATAAAATTGGAATGGGTCAAAGTGTTTCAATTTTATTTTAAAAACTTGTTGCAATGACTCCTGTGAAAATTTCAGTTTTGAAATTTTCCAGTGATAAAAACATTTCATTGAAAATTCCTGACCAGGTTTAATTTTTATGATCCTGTAGTATCAGATATCTCTAATCATGAATGGTATCCCATTGTGCAGGGCGAAGAACAAAGATAAAGGAAGATATAAATTGAAAATAAGTTTCACTCAAGAGGGAATAAGAAATATTAGAAATCTCATCAGAAAACATGGTCTTGTGAAACGTCCAGGTTTTCCCCATACAAGACACTCCAATAATTCAGATAAATTGAAGTTCAAATTCTACTTCAGTTCATGCATTGCTAACTCAGATGAGGTAGCTTTGTTAGATGTAAATGAACACCACCTGTATATAATGCACAGTCTACTTGAGGTTCTTCTGGATGTCATTTGCACGTAGTCATTGTAAACAGCTGCTTTCCTTACCTGCTTAGTCACCAGCTGTATTTAGGTTCTGATTCTGTGTTTTCCTAGTAAATTATCAATGTAAGAATTACAAACATGATATGCATATAGGTATACATATGCTTACAACTGAACTTTCCCCAAGTAGTTTCGAATCTAATAAAAATGTGTTATGAAATGCATCCCTGTAACCACACCCTACACACTATTGTAATAATCTTTGTACAAGGTATGCCTTGTGAGGTATCATTTGAAAACTCATAACTTACTGATCAGTAATATCATGGTAAAATGCATGTAGCAATATGTGTGTAAAATTATGAACAGAAGGTGAAATCAAGACTGAAGTGTGTTTCCCAAATAAGTCTAGGGAGGGGCTAAACCAGTTTCTTGCAAATGGCAAGATGATGCACCAGTCAGGTGTCAACAAAGCTGATGGGCCATCATCTATCAAGTGGCCATTCTTTGGCAAGAAAGGGGGGCAGGATCAAAGAGATCTGGATCTTAGCAAAGAAATAGTATGAGGTCTCCTTCCTCTACCAGACCCACATCTCTTGGTTCTCAGCTGGAAATGCTTTTCAAAGAGGGGCTGAAACTATAAAAAGGAGGGACAAACCTCCGTCTCATTCTCTGCACCTGAGAAGACAAAGGAAGCAGCCAATGGACTCTGGAGGAGGGGTCCTGAGTTGAAAGTTTGGTCAGCAATGCTGTTGGAAGCTCATGGTGAGAAACTTTGGTTTGAGTCTAATAGTTGGTTAAACTAGGCACTAGAAAGCATTTTTACCTTTATTTTCTTATAACCATTTTCATCCCTAATTGCTTGGAGTCCCTTAAAATCTCTCTCTTTGTAGTTAATAAGCTTGTTTTATTGTCTTATTTAATTAATTGTGTTTAAGTTAAAATGTCTCAGTAACTCCTTTTCTGGTGGTAAGCTGGTGTATGTAGTTCCCTTAAAAGAACAACAGACTTAATATATTTGGACTGTCCAGTAGAGGGCTGGGCGGGACAGGACTTACATTTCTGGGGGGAAATCCAGGACTGGGAGTGTGTTGGGGTCACCCTGCTGCATAACCCAGGCTGGTGAGAGCCAGCGTGTAAGCTGGCAGGCTGCAGTTACACACAGATGCTCAGGGAATGACTTGCATGCTGGAAGACTGTTTGTGAGCAGCTCAGATGGGAGCTACTGCTAGCAAGGTATTGTAAGGCACCGAAAGTTGCAGGGCAAGGGTGACAAAGCCCTTCACTGGTCTGGATTGCACCCAGGTATGTCTCAGAGTGCTAGTTAAAGAGCTTGGTTATTTTTTAACTACAGTAAGTCTCTCTCCTTCCTCCCCCTCTCACTGTCTTTCTAAGCTTTTGTTTTGGAAGCTAATACAGATATTTGTACTGTAGAACTCATTAATCCAGTGTACTGAACAAACTGTAAATGTCTGCAACATGCTAACTCCACCAGTTAGATTCATAGATGGGAGAAGAAAAGGTTGTGATTTTTTCTAAATATAAAGTCCTGCATGAGTGCCTTTTAATAGCTTATCAGCATGTAATCAAACTGAATAACTGTTGCATAGGAGAGCTCCTACACATTGGTAGATGCCCACAGGCAGCGCTTTGTTGTGGAATGTCACTGCAACAGAAAGTGCTGGACATATAATGCATCATCAGCCTTCATGCTATAGGCATGTCATGTAGGAGGGTAGGAATCACCGGGGTGTGGTAAATGTAAGTGTGTGGATGACATCTGAGTGGTATTAGATGGATAGGGGGCAAGCAGAAAGACAAAGAAGCCAAGAAATTGAAGAAAACAGCTTTCACCACTAAATGGAAATTACCTTGGAAGCTGCAGTGCACCAGTAACTCTGACAGCTGAAGCAGCAGCAGAAAGAACTTGACTAAGATATTGGTCATAGTGTTTTCTTTGCAAGTGGCTAAATGTGGTTGATTTTCCAGTGACAATATCAATCAGTGTTCTTCCAACAAAATAAGCTCAAACTACAGAATATTTTCTTGGAGGCTTAAGAAAACTGAAAGCCTAGATTTGTGTGTGTCTCTGTATGTTTAGAAGAATGAACTATAAAGATGAAAATACATGCATATTTCCCTTATTCAACTAAGGCTATGTTATTTAATATATGAAAAGAATCTTGTAACAAAAGATGTATGCTACCTTTATATATATCATACATTCCTTTTAATGGCTACTATATATCAAAAGTAGATGTTCATATATTGGGAATACATTTGAGTTATATGCAAAATTTGCTGGCAAATCTGCCCCAGTTTGGAGCTTCATGTCATCCTGAAACTTTAGTTTTATTTCCCTAACTCCTTTTATTTGTTTTCCCTCTGTCCAAATGACACATTTTCAGGGAATATGGAGCCTTTAGTATCCCTGTAGTTTATTTCTGTACATTATCTTTAAAATGCACACACTAATATTTTGCTTTAACATAGCATTTTCAAGCCATAGGTAATACTTTGCCTCATTTGAAAAGTGCTTTAATCTAGATTTTACACTCAGGGAAGTGAAGGCAAAAAAGGGTAAAATGGACTTGTCCAAGGCCACCAGTGGCAAAGCCCAAAATAGACCACAGGTCTCCAGACTGCCAGCCTAGTGCTTTTTCCAGTAGGTCATACTGCCTCAACTTCAGAGACATGCCTGTCCCCCACATCCCTGACCCGTGACAACTAACATCTGTGAATTACTGAACACAAATGCACAGTTAGCATTGCCCCTGTTCCACCAGTATGGCAAAAAAAATTGAAACTCTAAGGGTGCCAAACTCTGCTCTGATAAGTTGCTCTCATGTAACTCAGAAGAGCTTGGCTTTATATTATGGCCCTCCATTATATGCTGTAGATGAAGTTTTCCATTTTCATCACTGTATAAGCTATCAGAGATGGGGTTGTTATATTTAGTGCCAACTTCTTGCAGCAGATCATGTTTAAAAGAAGAGATAAGGGGAGGTATTCAGCTGGTATAAATTGTCATAACTCCATTGATTTCAAGGCAACAGAACTATGACAGGTTTCAGAGTGGTAGCCGTTTTAGTCTGTATCAGCAAAAAGAAAGAGGAGTACTTGTGGCACCTTAGAGACTAACAAATTTATTTGGGGATAAGCTTTCGTGGGCTAAAGCCTACTTCATCGGATGCATGCAGTGGAAAATACAGTAGGAAGATATATATATACACAGAGAACATGAAAAAATGGGTGTTGCCATACCAGCTATAACAAGACTAATCAATTAAGGTGGGCTATTATTAGCAGGAGAAAAAAAACTTTTGTAGTGATAATCAGGATGGCCCATTTCCAACAGATGACAAGAAGGTGTGAGTAACAAACTATGACAATTTCCATTAGGAGCAACGAACACCAAAGATGTTCACTCTAACCTAGGATGCTGTTACAAGAAAACTGAACCAATGCTATACGATTAGGTAACAGCTGTAGATGAGTGACGCAGAGCAGTAGCTCAGACAAAGGGAGACAGCATTTTAACGAGTATGCCAGTCCTTCTGTGTGCCTCTTAAAGATGGTCCTCATTTTAAATATAAGAGCTCAAATATGTACATTGAAGCAGAAGTGGAACAGCATATTTATTTGTGGAGCAAGCATCAGCCTCTGCTCACAACTGTAGCTGTGCCAGAATACTATTCTCCTGTATAGGTGGATTGGAGATACTCAGGTGCAGAATGCTTTTCTTCATATATTCCTGTCTGAAACCAGTCATTCTGGACACATTTAACGAGCACAGTGTATGGGAATTAATAATGCACACGAGCCTCCTCTTATGTGTACTCATTCAACAGGGAGCTGTCTGCCTACATCAGTTTTTAAAACACATCTGCCAGCTAACTCAGATTCAAATGCAAACACCAGCACCTGGAGGCATCATGTGGATATCTGGAGAAATGAGGCTCCATTAACCAATGAATGAACTTCACATTATCTACATAGTGGTTTTCACCTATAACAGTCAAAACATGGACCATGTTCTTCATTTAATGAATATTTCATGTATGTTTCTATAGCTACTGACTTAACAGCAACAGTCTGCATTTTAATGAATCGGGACCACATGTGTGACAGAGAACACAAATAAATGGAAATAGCTCATATACTATTACAGAGAGAGAGAGAGGACTGCAGTACTTTGACACACTTGTCAGTGAAGTGAAAGGCTTGTCATACACTGGTATGCTGTAGCTGAGGTGGCATAACACTGCCAATTGACAGATCGTGAGATGACTTTCATTTTACTGAAAGGCACTCCAAGTGTCACAGGATGTTGCAGTCTCACTGAAAAGAGATGCAATACATATTGGACAGGTACACTGTGTAGCATTCTTAGGCAGTATGTGATTACAGTAGTTGGGCAGAATATGAGAAGTGGGGACAACATTATCCACCTTGTATTTCTTGCTCAAGAATTTGTTGGATATCAACACTGAACTTTGTTGTTGCAGCCAGAAGCTTTATTTCCAACATAGTGCTAGTCTCTATTACTAACCTGGTCAACATTATATCCCTAAAGAAACAGTAGGAAACCTGCTGTCTACTGAACAACCGGAAAAGAGAAAAGAGATACATACACTGACTTATTTTCAGAGATGAGATAGACACTAGACACATCCCTCGGCCCATGCCGCTTCCCGCAGCCCCCATTGGCCTGAGACGGCGAACCGCAGCCAGTGGGAGCCGCGATCAGCCAAACCTGCTGACGCGGCAGGTAAACAAACTGGCCCGGCCTGCCAGGGTGCTTACCCTGGTGAACCGCATGCCAGAGGTTGCTGACCCCTGCTATATTCACTGGATCCCCTTGGTCCACATGTTTTTGACCCCATCAAAGAATTCTAGTAGATTGGCGAGGCATGATTTCCCTTTACTAAAACCATGTTGACTCTTCCTCAACAAATTATGTTCATCTATATGTCTAACAATATTTGTTCTTTATTATAGTTTCAACCAATTTGCCAGTACTGAAGTCAGGCTTACAGGCCTGTAATTGCCGGGATCACCTCTTGAGCCCCTTTTAAAAACTGGCGTCACATTAGCTATCCTCCAGTCATCTGGTACAGAAGCTGATTTAAATGATAGGTTACAGACTACAGTTAGTAGTTCTGCAATTTCACAATTGAGTTCCTTCAGAACTCTTGGGTGAATACCATCTGGTCCTGGTGACTTATTGCTGTTTAATTTATCAAGGCAATATTGATCTGGTACTGTGTCATCAGACAGTGATTTCAACCATTATTAAAGATAGAAGGAGAGTGAATATTTGAGAAATAGCATTACTAGATTAATTTTTCTTTCCTTGCAACAAGATGGCCTTACATCCCTTGACTTCCTGTCATGTCTGCATCTCTGTCAACTCAGTGTCTTCCCATGGTGGTCCTCCTGCTCCCAGCACCTTGAGATCCCTGAGGAGACTTAGTTCTCCAGCTAAGTCAGAAGTTAAGACCTCTAAGAGATAAACAGGGAGGCCATACTGCATCTTCATCCTGGGTCTTCAGCTGAACTCCTGACTCCAGAGCCTTTCCACTCCTGTTGTGGGGATTTGTCACAGCATCTTCTTTAGTTTGCCTGTAGAGGAACCCAAGCCTTCCCTATACTCTGGATTCCAGTCCAGGGACCATTATTAAGGAGAAAAGATCCACCTACTCTGACACCAACTTACTTCACTGGACAACTTCCTACTTGTGCCTGCCTCTCAGCCTCCACAGCCCTTTCCTGGGTTCTCTGTGCCTGCCTGTTTCCTGAGCCTCTCAGCACTTCCTATTACCCACCTGCCTTATTGTAAAACAGCCCTTCTCCCTGCAGCTCTTCCCAAATTGAGCTGAGCAGCTCCTTTTTCTAGCTGCCTCCTTAGGTGATGGACTTTGAGGCAGCTCACAAAGCACAGATGGACTAAGCTGAACTCCCTTAAAGGGCCAGCCCATGCTGTGACTCTCATTCAACTACTGCAGAGAGAGATCAACGTTTTTTTTTTTTCAAAGCTAGAAAACGCTACACACAAAGGTATACAAAGCAGACCAATTTTAGTTGTCAGTTTCGAAAGAACAAAACCAGCAAGATTGATTCATACCCTTGAAGCATACATGGAGATTTGGATTTGTATGAACCTGAAAACTCAGAGCAAAAGCAAACAAAAATTAGAAAAAAAAACCTCTTTACAAAGAGAGGTAGGGGGAATAATTCACAATAAATTAGTCTATGAATTTCACCTTTTTATTTACAAAGCATCCATGAATAAATTGCAGAACATTTTTCAGCAAATAACTCTTGGTTGCAGACCATTTATTAATAGTTTCCTTGCACCTATCTGGAATTCACAATGTATTGACTAATTATATCAGACACACGCTGGTTAGGGAGCTAGACTGGGACTCCAGAGACCTGGGTTCAGTTCCCTGCTCCAAACATAGATACCCTGTGTGACTTCAGGCAAGACACTTACCCTCTCTGCCTCAGTTCCCCATCTGTAAAATGGAGATAATAGCACCTCCCAACCTCTCAGAGATGTTTTAAGGATAAATACATTAAAGATTCTGAGGTGCTCTATTTATACAGTAATGAGAGGCTATATAAGTACAGAAGATAGCTAAGATATATTTCTCTTATTTGTTTGGTTGTCTTATGTAATTACCCAACACAAATATTCTATTGCATATTCAAGTATAAAGTACACAGTTGACACTGCTGTTGGTTAGTTATGGAATTCAGTACTACCCACTACCATATATGCAGAGGTCATGTAGAGCTTTGTTCTACTAATATATAAGTAGCACTCCTAGTTTTGTGCCTTTGTTTGAACATCTCTTCTTTGTACATACTTATTTGTTCTATTTGGAATGATTAGCTCCTGAGTTAATGAGCATGAGGAAGAAAGGTACTAGATAATGCAGTCCTGGAGAGAGAAAGATAGCACAGACCCCTTTCATTTTAAGACAGATACGCCAGTATTTATATTCAGTTTGGTCTTTTAACACATACTCTATTAATCTTTCCTCCACTTTGGATCATACCCATTTAGAAAGACAGATTAGTATTGAAAGCCAACTGCACAACAGCTAGGAAGACAGAGTTATCTTGTTTGTCTTAACATTAGCTAACCTTGGCTTCTTTGCTAATATTGAGGAATAATAGAGCAACAACACAGAGGGAGAGCCTGAATTAATGAAGTGGGGATACTGAATGAGTAATTTATCCAAAGCTTCCTTTTGGTTAGGAGAACAATCATAGACCTGTGTGTGAGCTACTAACTAGGCAGCTGGAGAATAGGTCAATGCAATGTCATTCCCTTCCTGTGCTAGAAACAGTACTTTCTGTACTTACTAGGGATGGGTTCCTTCCAATGGAAAAAGGAAGTGCCGTACATGAGTCAACCTTGTGTGTCCAGGTGGTGCCATTACTCAGTTTTTGGACACTGTGCTATAACATACTCATACACTCATTCGGGGATTTTGCAACTGTGTGAAAAAGAAACATTTTCCTTTGGATTCACTTAAACCATTAAAACAAACATAACCCTCCCATAAAAAGTTAGCTTGTGAGCCAACTCTCCTCTCTTTCTCAGGTGCTTATGAAGAAGACCAAGGAATGGAATAATGGCTTAAAAACGCCTCTTATTTGAAGGGCAAAAGAAAAAAAAAGATTTCCTGTCTCTGGTGTTAAAGAAAGAGTTGTTTCACAGAGGCCTCCTTGTTGAATGTAGCCTTAGCTATGGGGTTGCCAAAATGCTGCTGAGTAACTTTTATAATATACCTATAACATGACTCATTTGCATGCCCATATTTTATTTTTCATGCCAACTGTCATTTGGCATAAAACAGAGCAAAATCCTCCAAGTCTGCTGCCTCTAATAGAATTACACCCGCTGCGAGTTTATTTAGAATTGATCTTTGCATCTTATTTCTTTTCCATGACACATTGCAACAAATGTAGTTCATTTTTTATTACTTAACTAATAGGATATTAGTGTGTCTATAAGTAGTGGACAGTCTCCTATCCAGCTGCAAGTGGAAGTAAATATCCTTAATAGACATTGCATGGGGTTAAATATCGGTGAAGTCCAGAAGAACACTACCCTGAAGTGGCACCATTTTGATGATCTTTGGGCAGGCTCTGGATGGGCTGTCATGATGTATAGCGGCAGCTAATTATTTGAAATACCTTCTAACCCATTCCCTTAACCTCAATCAGGATTCTGTAAAACTGTTCCAGTGGTTGCCATTATATGTAAACATTTACCAATTGTTATTATGCAGTGGTATGTGGTAGGTCATTTATTTATTACTCTAAGTATGAAGTAAAAACCTGTCACTTTGTGGTAACTATTGATAAAGGTTTATTTTTATTGGCACACACTAAGTCGTTCATTCCCCTGACTCTTTATGTTTTCAATGGGGATCGTTATGATCTTATAGGTTTTGTCTAAATCACAAAAAACAGTGCAGATTCCAATACAGAACCATGTCATCATCCATATGCGCCCTTTAATTCCAAC
Organism: Trachemys scripta elegans; assembly: GCF_013100865.1. Taxonomy (NCBI): domain Eukaryota; kingdom Metazoa; phylum Chordata; order Testudines; family Emydidae; genus Trachemys; species Trachemys scripta. Next base: position 51,741,811 of record NC_048301.1, on the reverse strand, counting down.
TCTTAACTTTCTGCCTGCAAATACTTTTTTTTGATATCTTATTATCCTACTGATATTTAAAGATTTTATACATTAATCCATCATGAAAAACTTTGTCAAAAGCTTGATAATAATCCAAATACATTAAATCTATTGGGTTAACCTTGATCTAGACCAATATTTACTTCACTAAAAAAAGCAGGGGCGTGTAAGAGCCAGCAGATTGTGTTATGATTCATCACTGAAAATTAAAAAGCAAATAAAAGGAAAAATTCCCCATCCAGCTTCTGTTCTGCAGAGATCCCGACAAGGCTGTATTAACCCAGAAAATAATCAGGATGCTTGTGGCCTCTGAAAAAGATTTCTAAATTGCAGAATCCAAATCAAGTGTGTATTAAATCTAGTCCCAATAAAATATCAATCACTGTCCCTCTTTATAAGAACAATTGTAATGGCAAAATGCTGGGCTGGCTGTGGCCTCAAGAGGGAGAGGGGTTGTGTTAGGGAAGGGGGGAAGAGGAGACATTGTAGTGGTGGGGAATGGGGCTGTGGAGTTCAGAATAGTACAGGGAAATTTTAACTAACAGGTTCTTCACTTTTGATAAGTTTGCATTTTTTGTTTCTTTCATATATTCCTATTTGGTTAGATTTTTTGCAAACTGTTGACTCTTTGGGGCCAGAACTATCTTTTCTTCTATGTCTGTACAGTGTCTAGCACAATGGGGTCCAGGAGCAGTGGAAGCTTCTAAAAGTGAGGGGGGCCATCAGTGCCTGAACCGTGGTCCCACTCCCTTATGCCACCGAGGCCCTGCCCCCTCGCACCACCCCTTTCCCTGAGGCCCCGCCCCCCTCACTCACCCTTATGGCTGGTAAAAAGTGTGGGGGCATAGCCCTTCTACTTTTAAAAGTGAGCGGGCATGGCCCCCTGCCCCACTCACCGTTCTGGCACCCCAGGTCCAGCTCTCTGACTGGAGACCCCAAACACTATTGAAATACTAACAAATTATCAACAACAATTCACTTGCTCCCCCCCCAGTCAATAAGCCATGCAGTACACATGGATTTTCAAGACAGAATTCATCCCTAATGCTTTGTTTACATCTAATAACGAATCCCTCCATACTTTGGTTTTGACTTCAGATTTTGGGTGGTAAATAGTGATGTTTACTAGTGTTCCCATTTTCTTTATAATAAATGTCTCAAAGTGCTGAGTTATTTTGCAGAGATGTGCATTATTGTACTTGTGATGAACAGCATAAAAAAACAGCTTCGCCCATGCAAGTGAAGGTGGGGGTGGTGATGATCATAATTTTGAAAGATGGTAGACAGTGTCAGGTAGAACATTAATTTTATTTTTGTAAACAACTATATTGTGTCAGAGTCTTAGTGTTACATATCTTTGCTTTGTATCCACTAAGGATACACATAAATAAACCTTGTACTTTTAGAGACTGGAGGTAATAAAAACAGGCTTCTATTTCCTTTTCTTATTTTGTAGTTGGAGAGAGAGCCAGAAAACTTGTGTCATATTTGCTGAACTGTTTGCAAGAAATGCTACTGAGTAACACCATAAATTCCACAAACATTCTGGTACTTCACCAGACAGCACAGCTAAAGATTTGACAGTTCTCTTATAATATTTTCCCAAGGATTTAAAAAGTTGTAGGGCAGAGAAAGTGAGGAGGAGAATTTTTATCTCTGGGAAAAAAAAATCAAAATTTTTCTGCAGTTTAAGATTTACTCTTATTTTGCATAGACTGTATTCAGTTCTGAAGTGTAACTATTTGCATACCACTGGAAGTGCTTCAGTGCAGCACAGGGGGTTATTATATAAATAAAACTTGCATTATTATTTTTTGTTTCACATAATCTTAATAAGCACCTATTGCATAGTTAATCCTCAAATATGCTTTCAATAATCTAATGGTAATTATTTAGCCTATAATAACTGGCTTAATAAAATCTAATTTAAGCATGTAGACATTTAAAATGTTTAACCATTTGATTATTGACTAAATTCTATCTATAGTCAACAGGCATACTTGCTTTAGCCCTAGACCATTAAACTGAATGGAACATGAATACACACAACATATAACCGTAGAGCCAAATGACTATTACTGTCCTTTATGACTGCCTTTCTATCGGTTACCAAATGTGATAATTTAATATTTTGTTAGCACTTCTTCTTTTTTCCTTTTTCTTTTCTGTGTGTGTGTGTGTGTGTGTGTGTGTGTGTGTGAAATACAGTACTTACCATGCTGGGCTATAAGGGTATTTTGTGTGGAAGTGGAAAGTGTTTGCTCAGAGATTCACCATATTTGTCCTCAAGGGTTCAATTACCTGTTAACATGATGGTGGTGACTGGGTCCTGGATATAGCGCAAATCTTCCCAGTACCAAATTTGAAGGAGCAATGACATGAGTTCCTCCACAGAAGCTGCTCATGTAATGTTAGTGTCTGTTACAGCTGTCCCCCTGTTGGATTCCTTTTTCCCCTTTCCTTTCTGTTTGTGCTGAGTGGCCGCCCCCCCCCCGGCCATGAAACTGACCAAAGTCACAGCCTGGCCCTGCTTATGGAAGTGGCTTGTGCAGACTGACTGGAGCCATTGCTCTGCTCAGGGAGGTGGTGGCTTTTTCACTCCTTTGTCTAGCTTCTTTGTTCAGACCAGGCTCCGTGTAGGGTGCTCTGCCCAGGTATGCAAGACCTAAAGTGGCGACATAGCTGAGCATATGTGTCATACCTGTGACTCAGAACTTGCCCAGACATGTCCTGTGCCTTCCTGCAGTTTCCCTGCCTTCTCTCCTCCCCTGGATTAAGGGGAACCAATCAAAGTTACTGGCGGGAAACTGCCTGAGTTTGCCCTTAAACATCAGACATTTTCTGATCAGACCCCCGGAGAAGGTCCTTGCTTTGCAACCTGGTCTGGGGTTCTTTGGGGAACCCTCTCCCCACTCTTGTTTGTTTTTGAGAGTACCCCCGTTTTTAAACTCCCATCCCACGAACAACGAATCTGTGCCTGGAGATCTCCTGATTATTGTAAGCGAATCGAGTCCTCTCTGTGTCCTCTGATGCTGAAACTGCTGTTCCTGCTGCTGCTTTGGGGATTGGTAAGGAAAAACCTCTTGCACACTCCCCTTGTTCTGGCTGCTGGCTTTCTTTCCCCAGCAGGCAGACCCAAGCTAACTCCTTGGTCTGTATCTGTAATCTGCTTCTAGCTCCGCAGCGCCTTTGCTGCTAGAAATAAGCCTGCTTGCAGCCACCACTAGTTAAACACCCCCACCCCTCTTGAAGCTGTATCCTGGGCGCACACACCACTCTGCCCTCTGGAACTACCCCTAGTATAAGGTGCACCCATTAGGTTAGATTTAGCCTTTAGTCTAGATAAATTGTAATTTCATTTTGCATAGTTGTGGTTAAGTTAGGTTTAGAAAATTGCTTGCATTGTACTCTGTAAGTTAGGCTTAAAGAATTGTTGCATTGTGTTTTGTTACTTGCTAATTTGTGTAGTCTTGGTTAAGTTAAATCATAGATAAGATTTTGCTGTGTTCTGTATAATTGTCTCTCTGCTGTTTAAACTTGCAGCCTGTCTGCTCTCTGTGTGTGTCTCTCTCTCAATCCCTTCCCCCATATGCTCACCCTGCTCCTACTGCTGCCAGACCTCAATTGTATTACTGAAGTCTAGCATAAAACCCCATTGGTTACCCTTTTTCTCTCTAACACACCTCACATTTTACATTTACACCACTGTGACATATTTTTACCTAGAGTTGTTGGTTATTTAACACATTTTACCCATAACTGTTAGTTGGTTATATGCTGCTGTAACACACCCTTTACATAGAAACTGTTAGCTACCTGTTACATTTATACTTCAGTGTTAATTGGTTACCAACTATATTGTACCCCACTGTATTGTACCCCACTATTGAAACCCTCTATCCCTTTACTAAAAGAAACCCCTCCCCAATTATCTACCTTAACAAACCCCATACCCCTCACTATTAAATTTTCCCTGTTTTTGCATTTTCTTAATAAAGTTTATTTTACACCCCACCAGTGCAGTTGTTGCCCCCCAAGATACCCTACCTGCTGGTAGGGTCAGTTAGTTGTCCAAATACTATCTTCTGCTGGATGCAAGGGGGAAGAGATAGGGCCAAATCATATTCCTCATGCTGACATACACAAGAATTGATGGGACAGCATCTTCTTCCACGATCTTGACACAGGGTGCCTGTAGGGCTGTAGTCCATTGGTTCAGCAGTTTGTAGACCATCTCCCCATACACAAACATTCACTTTACAACTGAACTAGATAGCATAGGGAACAGGGCTGGCTCCAAGCACCAGCTTGTCAAGCAGGTGCTTGGGGCGGCCGCTCCGGAGAGGGGCGGCACGTCCAGATATTTGGTGGCAATTCAGCGGATGGTCCCTCACTCCGCCTGGGAGCTCCCACCGAATTGCCGCAGATCGCGATCGCGGCTCTTTTGTTTGTTTGTTTGTTTTGGCTGCTTGGGGCGGCCAAAACCCTGGAGCCGGCCCTGATAGGGAAGCTGCTCCTGATACAGGGTTTACCTTTACAGTCCCCCAGAATGAAAGTTGCCTATTTGGAAAGATTATTTTCCCAACCCAGTAAACATAAGACTGTCACACAGCACGTAGAATCACATCTTCTGCCCCTTTACGTCTGCTTTGTACTAGTAAATCTGGCTAGTATAAGATTTATCCAATGAGGGAATAATCTGGGTAGCACAGAGATAGCATGGCCTGATCTGCACCACTGCTAGACTCTGGCATACTGGACTTTCCTTGGAGAAATGGGATGTGGTCAGAGTTCTCTCAATCCCACGCAGCCAGGGCCATTAGGGCTAGTGACAACTAACTGTTGTAAATTTATACCTCCTTTAAGGCCTGTTACACTTCCCCAGGGTTCATGAAAATGAAGCCCAGTGTGTTTGACAAGTTACCACTCTGGTAGGACCCTATCTGGCCCAACTCTACTACTACCCATGTCTCTAAAATGCAATCATTGCCATTTTCTAATCAGTTTATAAATGATGCATCAGCCTTTGGGCAATTGAACCTGTTCATAAACATCACAAATTAATCAGTAATCTATATAACAAAGGTCAATTCAAAGCCAAATCATTAAGCCACAAAATATACTTGAACCCACTCAAGCCAAATCCAACATGTAAAAGCCTATGAGCTACTTCCTGCTTCATCCTTATGGACTTGTTTCCTATCAGGAGACTGGGCTTGAGGAGTAGTGACATGTAACATGATGCAAAACATTCATTGTAGACAAGGACCGTTGCATTTCATGCCATCGCAACAGGCAACCATCTGTGACCAGCCGACACAATGTTTATCACTGTGTTAGTTAACCTGACTTCTTGAGCCCATGTTCTACTAGAATGTAACTTTCCAGTAAAGAAAAGTCCCAAATGGGTGTAAAGTGGAGAGAGCGAGTGCGGGGATCCTCTTCCTTGCCCTTCCCTTCTCACCCTGGCTCACATAAGGACAGGCAGAATGCCTATAGGTACTCCCTTCTGGAGGGTCCAGGCCCTCACCATTCATGGGCCACGCCTAAGAGGTATGATCTAGACCTAACTGAATGAATAGCTTTGCAATACGCCAAACTCACTTTTCTCCAGACCAGTGAAGGAAGCACTTTCCAGAATGAGGCCCCCCACTGAGTGTGCCCTTGTATTAGCTCCTCAGGAGTCTCGTCTGGGGACAGTTCGACAGCACACCCTAGCTAATAGTAATAGCTGGGGTACTGCATAAGGACAGAGTACACCTCTAAGGTAACCAGGACCTAAACCATAATAATGATATAGCCACAATGAGTACAGCTGATTGAATAGTATTCACAAATAAAACACCTCTACCCCGATATAACGTGACATGATATAACACGAATTCGGATATAACGCGGTAAAGCAGTGCTCGGGGGTGGGGAGGGGTGGAGCTGTGCTCTCCGGTGGATCAAAGGAAGCTTGATATAACACAGTAAGATTTTTTGGCTCCGAGGACAGCGTTATATCGGGGTAGAGGTGTATAGTGAATGGATCATTTTTGTGTCAGTTGTCAAAAAATGGGCAAGTTAATGGAGCAGCTGAGGCAGAATTCTATTAATGAAGAATGAAAGGAGGTTAATATAATTAATGCCAGTGAACATGGTCTTATGGAAAATAGATCCTGTCAATATCTATATCTATAGAAGTACCTCCATGAGAAAAAATATTTGATAAAGGACCCTTCAGCCTAGCAGAGAAAGTTATAACAGTAACCAATGGCTGGGAGTTGAAACTAGACAACTTCAGAGGGGAAATAATGCATACATTTTTAACTGTGAGCAATCAGAACAATTCACCCAGGGTCATTCTGGATTCTCCATCACAGACAGTTTTTAAATCAAGATTAGATGTTTTTCTAAAAGATATGTTCTAGGAATTATTTTGGGAAAGTCTGGCCTGTCTGATAAAGGAGATCAGATTAGGTGGTTGTTAGTATATAGATCTGTTTGTTAGCCTGGGATAGAATTTTAGGTTTGACTTTTTGATACTCTTATACTAAAATGTGTAAAACAAGGGACAAAGACACTGTGATGTTGCTTCTGCCTGGTCATCTGGATTTGTTAGTACAATGGGAAAAGATAAGAGCAGTTAAAGTGTTACTCGAGAGCACACTTTAAGATTGCCTCAACCCCTTTCTTAAGGCAAAGTCAAGCAACCAGTTGGGAGGGACAAAGGGGCTTGTGAGGGAGGTATAAAACACTAGAAGACCAAAGAAATGCCCATCCCTGACTAGAGCACAACCTCACTTCTTACCCCTCCCATGGGGTACAAAAGAGGTGGGATGAAGACCCCAGACCCAAAATGGAACATGACTAAGTTGTAAGGGGTGGGACTGGGTGTGCATTGCAAGTATATTTGGGCCTGCTAAGGAGGAGGAGATGGGAATGGGAAACAAGAATGAGGAATGGAGAACAGGGACACAGGCAAGGCTCTGTGGCGTCAGAGCTGGGAAGGGGGACATGGGGTAAATGCTCTGCAGTGTCAGAGTTAGGATTGGAACACTGGGAAACAGACTCTACCAGCGTGTAGAGCTATAGACATGTTGGCTTGGAACTAACCCCAATAAACATTGCATTGTTTGGACTTCTGATCTTCTGCTTTCTGTCTGTGTGACAAGAACCAGTGGAGGGGGTGAAGGGAAAGCCCTCTAACAGTGATCACAATGGGCCCTCTTGGTCTTGGAATCTATGAATTCATAAATTATTTGTAAAGAAAATGTTTTATTCTATTATACCCATAGATGGTCCCATAATGTTCAGACACATTTCAGATTTCTTTCCCCAGTGCCAACCTTTGGATACATTTATGAATATGATTATATTCATAATATTATAATTATTATATTTGACAGGTTTCAGAGTGGTAGCCGTGTTAGTCTGCATCAGCAAAAAGAACCAGGAGTACTTGTGCCACCTTAGAGACTAACAAATTTATTTGAGCATAAGCTTTTGTGCCACAACTACTTCTCATTCTTTTTATTATATTTGAGCAGCTCTGCCTTGAAGTACAGTTGCTGTTGTCAAGCCCCAGTGAAACAAGACCCTAGTGAGGAAATTAGAAAGGAGCATAAGCTCTGGCAAGTCAAGAATAACGTTTTAATTAGGCAGGCCAAATAAATAAATAAATCTGAAGATCAACTGGCAAAAAGACACAAAAACTATTTTTTTAAAGTATTGCAGAAGCAGGAAGTCTGTCAAACAATCAATGGGGACACTGAATGATCAAGGTGCTAGGGGAGCACTCAAAGATGACAAAGCGATTGCAGAGACGCTAAACAAATTTTATGCATTGGTCTTCACTGCAGTGGATCTGAGGGAGATTCCCACATTTGAACCATTCTTTTTTTATTACAAATCTGAGGAACTATCCATGATAGAGGTGTCAGTGGAGGTTTTGGAACAAATTGATAAATTAACCAGTAATAAGTCACCAAGGCCACATGGTATTCACCCAAGAGTTCTAAAGGAACTCAAATATGAAATTGCAGAACTACTAATTGTCGTATGTAACCTATTGCTTAAATTAGTCTCTGTACCATCTGACTGGAAAATAGCTGATGTAACACTGTTTTAAAAATGTCTCCAGAGGTGATCCTGATAATTACAGGCCAGTAAGCCTAACGTCAGGACCAGGCAAGTTGGTTGAAACTATAGCAAAGAACAGAATCAGACACAACATGGTAGGGCATGATTTCCCTTTACATATCTATTAGAATTCTTTTATGGTGTTAGACATGTGGACAAGGGTGATCCTCACTTTCAAAAAGCCTTTGATAGTTCGCACACCAAAGACTACAAAGCAGAATAAGCAGTCATGGGATAAAAGGAAAGGTCCTCTCATCTGGTAAAAAGATAAGAAACAAAGGGTAGGAATAAGTGGTCAGTCTTCACTATGAAAAGTGGTAAATAATAGGTTCCCCCAAGGATCGTACTGGGACCTGTGTTGATCAACAGATTCATATATGACCTGAAAGAGGGTGAATAGTAAGGTGGCAAAATTTGCAGACGATACAAAGTTACTCAAGATAGTTAAGTCCAAATGTGACTGTGAAGAATTACAAACGGATTTGTGACATACTGGGGTGCAATCCAGACCAGTGAAGGGCTGTGTCACCCCTGCCCTGCAACCTTGGGTGCCTTACATACCTTGCTCGTGGTAGCTCCCAGCTGGGCTGCTCAAACAGTCTTGCAGCATGCAAGTCACACCCTGGGTGTCTGTGTGCAACTACAGCCTGCCAGTCATATGTGGGTTACACTTTGGCTCTCACCAGCCTTGGTTATGCAGCAGGGTGACCCCAATACATTCCCAGTTCTGTATTTTCCAACAGAACTGTATTTCCTGTCCAGCTCTCTCCTGGACAGTCCAAATATATTAAAAGAATAATGGACTTAAGGGAACAATATACACAGGGTTACCACCTTAATGGAGTTACCCAAACACTTCAATTTAAACACACTGAATTAGATAAAACAAGTTTATTAACTACAAAGAGTACAAGCAATGAGGCATAAAAGTCAGAAATGGTTACAAGAAAATAAAAATACTTTCAGTGCCTAGCTTAGGAAACTATTCAATTCCAAGCAAAGTTTTTCACCATGTGCTTCCAATGGCATTACTAACCAAGCTTTCAGGTCAGGACCCCTCCTCTAGAGTCCAATGGCTGCTTCCTTTGTCTTCTCAGGTGCAGAGAATGAGCTGGGGTGTTTTCCCCTCCTTTTTATAGTTTCAGTCCCTCTTTGAAAAGCATTTGCAGCTGAGATCCATGTGACAGTGGAGGAAGGAGACCTTATGCCATTTCTTAGTTTTAAGATGCAGAACTTTGTCCCTGTCCCCATTTCTTGCCAAAGAAAGGCCATCATCTATCAAATGGCCAATCAACTTTGTTGACACCTGGGTGGGGTGTCAGCTTGCCCTTTGTCTTTGAGAAGCTGGTTTAACCCCTCCCCAGATTTATCTGGAACACACCTCAGTCATGAATTCAGCTTATATTCATAACTTTATGCATAATGTTGAGACACACATTTTGCCATGATATTGCAAATCAGCAAGTTATGAGTTTTCAAATGATGTCTCACAAGGTATTCCTTGTACAAGGGTTATTACCATAGTGTATAGGGGATGGATACAGGGGTGCATTCTATCACAGGATCTCACTGGACTGGGTGACAAAATGGCAGATGAAATTCAGAGTCAGTAATTGCAAATATTGCACATTGGGGCAAAAAATTACCAACTATACATAGAAAATGGTGTGTGTGTGTGTGTGGAGGGGGTGGTGGTCTAAACTAGCTGTTACCTCTCAAGAAAGATCTTGGCATCATTGAAGCTAGTTCTCAGAAAAAGTCTGCTCAGTGTGCAGTAGTAGTCAAAAAAAGCTAACAGTGTTAGAACTACTAGGAAAAGGGTAGAAAAGAAGACAAAAATATAGTGCCACTGTACAAATCCATGGCAGTCCCACACGTTAAATACTATGTGCAGTTCTGGTTGTCTCATCTCAAGAAAATAAAAGTTGGAATTGAAAGAGGTACGGAGAAAGGCAACAAAAATGGTTAGGGCTATGGAACAGCTTTTATACAAGGAGAGATTAAAAAGACTGGGACTGCTCAGTTTAGGAAAGAGTGACTGGGTGTGGGGGAAGGAGAGGGAGGATATCAGAGGTCTATAAAATCATGAATGGTGTGGAGAAAGTGAGTGTTGTTTATCCCTTTTCATATCACACAAACCCAAGGGTCATCCACTGAAATTAGTAGGCAGCAGACTTAAAAGAAACCTAACAGAATACTTCTTCACACAATGCACAGTCTACCTGTAGAATTTGTTGCCAGGAAATGTTGTGAAGGTCAAAAGTATAACTGGATTCAAAAGAAAGATTAGCCTTCCTGAACCTACATCCATCAATGGTGATCATTGAAGATGGACAGGGACACAGCTCTGTGCAGTGTCCATAAACATCTGACTGTCAGAAGCTGGGGATGAAAAACAAGGGATGGCTCACTCAGTAATTGCCCTGCTCTGTTCACTCCCTCTGAAGCATCTGGCACTGGCCACTGTTAGAAGACAGAGTACTGGACTAGATGGATCACTGGTCTGACCCAGTATGGCTGTTCTTAACTGATTGAATAGGCCAAATTCACTCCAGGCATAACTCCATTGATGTCAACTGTTACACCTGCAGAATATTTGGCCCTTTTTATTTGATGGGAAAACAAACACACATGGATTTGTGAAAGGAAGTAATGGGAGACTAGCTGGGTCAATCTCTTATTAATGAGATACAGACCCTTTCTACTATGAAACACTTGATTAAGCTGAAGCAGGTCAGCTGTGTGGTGGCCTGTGGAAAATGAGTTGGTGTTCTCAGCCCAGTACATAAAACAGTACAATAATTGGTGTTAATTTGCACTCTTGTTGACAGTCACAGAAGAGAGGCCAAAGAGTGAATAAGCTACCCCATCACCCATAAACGTCTCTCCAGGTCAGGGTTAAAGCACATTAGATTCAATGTAGATGTTCAGTGATAAGCAGCGGACTTCATTTTTCAGTGGATTCTATAGTATGTCATCTTTTGCAAGCACTAAGGTCACTTAAAAGGTTATATTTTAAAAAAGGAGGAATACATTTACATGAGAAATACAATGATGTCAGAAACTAGAGGGCTAAAGCTGACCCCCTCAAAAGTGCAAAATTATGTAGCAGTGTTAGTATTCCTACAGAATTGTTCATCTACCACCACCACAGAGAAACTGTAAACTGTTTTGTGTACACATGGTAAGTTAGTATTAAGTGTGTTATGGTCCAGTATCAACTTATAACCCTCATATTTTTGATTCCAGATTCTGTCACTAACATAATACTGACACATCCATTACTGCAATCCATTTTCAACCTAGTGTGAGATTAATATTTATCATGCAGGTCTGTGCCTCTCATTCCTGGTTGTGTAGAAGAATAAAGTATGTAATTAAACTAGAATGCCTTTAAGGCCCCCACCTTAAAAAGCCGACTGTCTGTGCACTGCCTACTGGCACAGAAGGAGTTTGGGAGGCTTTAGAAACTTCTGTTAGGATGTGCGTTCTGGAAAGGAGGTAGGCTGAGATATAGGAAATGGAGAGTATATAAGTGGTACCCAAAACTATATCAGCTATGAGTATATTTGCCACTTGTCAAGCCTAGCTGAGTCCTTAAAGATATAAGAGACACTTCTTCAGAGGATTTAATTATACAGTTGAGATTTGTTCAGGAGTACTGGGAAGGCAATACTGAGTGAGGCACGGGGTTAACTAACCTGGATGTGGCTTTCATGTGCAAATTTCTTTTGATTCAGTAAAACAACACTTCCCAGAGTCTGCTCTGATGTCCACACAAGCAAGCCTGCATGTGAATGCAAATGACTTTATTATAGACTGACTCTATGTGCACCAATGATCTGTACAGGACACTTGCAGTGATACAGCTTTGTATGCTGCTTTCTTGCTGTTTCCTGGATAGAGATAAGTGGCATCTTATCCATTGGTTAGTTGGAAGGGAAGCTGCCACTTTCATTCTTTGTTAACATATCCCTTTCTCCGTGACGGCTGATAACATTTGCTTTTCCTGTCTTCATATTGAAATCTGTAATAGTCATCTCCAGCTGAGTCTGAATAGTGTTCAGGGTAGGACTTCTGTTCAGGTTGCTATGTTGCTGAATTCACTGAATGCATATATGTAAACAATATATTATTTAATAAAAGAATAATGAGGCTTTCAGAGCTGACAGACATGCACAGGTAGAGCAGGAAACTGTTGGAAAGAGGAAACAGAGGCAGTTTCTATTTCTACCCAGTTCAGGTACCTGTATGTTATCATACCCAACCCAACTGACTGATCTCCATTATCAGAGATTATTCTCTCTACTGGGGTTCAGCTCTGCACTTGTACTGACCGTGTACATGCTCCTACTGACACTGTGTGCTACCTTAGAATACTCCTGTGCATTAGATAAGGATTTCCCACACCGGAGCTAATAGTGATGGTTAGCACAGTCTGCCATGTGGTAGTCTGCAGTTGCTGCTCTAACAGGGTTTGCATAACCTTTGTTTCTGTCCTTACTGAAGCCATACCTGCTAGTTGCTCCTCACATTTTTAATTCGATTCAAGGGGATTTAATAGGAGATTGGGTGCAGTTTACCCATTCCTCTTTCAGAACAATTTTTGGAGGCTTTTTTTTAAAACCTCATGTGGGATGAATGTGTGTCTATGAATGTAGAAGAGAGAAACTGTTTTAGGCCATATCTTCACTGGAGCTTTGCCCCAATCATAGCCACGGGCAGTGGGTATAATAGGCCACTGCAAATCTGGGCAGTGGTGGCCCCACCTGTGCTTTGCCTACTCTCCTTCCTGCTCCGCACCTTCCCCAAGGCTCCCACCACCTACTGCCGCCTGGTGAGTCCCTCCTCATTCCTCTCCTCTATTCCACCACCTCCTCTCCAGAGATCCCCACTGCTTGCTGCGTCCCTCCTCTCCTCCACCCCATGAGACCCTCCCGACCCACCACATCCCCCCTCACCCTTCCACCCCCTCTCAGCAAGACCCCCCCGCCCTGTGTCCCTCCTCACTCTCCCACGCCCTTCTCACCCTTTTCCTCCTCACCCCTCCTGCCCCCGTGGGGGAGGGGAGGGACATGGTGAGTGACAATGAGGGAGGGGGCAGAGTGGAGGTGGAGTGTGGGGGGGACAGAAGAGGTAGGACAAGGAGCTAGCATCCCCCAGGGGACGCTTCACCCACCGCCCATGATCACAGCCATGGCTAGCTAACCACCGATGTAAGAGCACCAGTGTGAAATCCTAGTGTAGACTGAAAGCTACTATAAACCATAATTTGAGCTAGTGTAGCCTACCCTTGCTCTGAGTACTGGTGCAAATTGCAGCTTACAGAGACTTTTCCTGTTCATACAAATGGTTTACACTGGTACAGCTACACTCCTGGCTGGCTGCTAATGGCTGAAATACCCTTTTAGACCAAAGGTAAAATTTTCAAAAACACTTCAGTCCCTTAGGAACCTGCTGGGAATGATCAAAAGTCAAGGGGGCTTAGGCTCCCAAATCACTTAGGTGACTGAAAATTTTACCCAAGGCTTTATAAATCTTAGTTTGACTGTAAGAGACCAGATATGGAAAGCTATTTGGTTAAACTGACATTAATCCCTTTTATTTTTACAATTGAACAAACAGCAACATCTTTCATTTCTAAACATCATCATGGTTTTTGCTGAAAAAAGAAAGCACACTTAGAAGACCTTTAAAAGAAAGATGTCTTAGCAGGACTTCAGCAAAGGAGACTTCCTGTCCTACATGTTTTACAATGCACCATTAGAGCACGAACATCAGACCACCTCACAGGTTGATGTAAGTGTCTGAGGGCCATTAAGCACTGTGAATATTCCCTAATGAATCACGATTACAGAATCACCTGTGCTAAATCATTTTGTGCTGATCCACCATGAATATTTATTAGTCCTTAACATTTCTCTTTGTTTACCTGTGACAGGGTTGCTTGGTGCCTGAAGGTGATCTGGCACCTATATACTTGCTAATAGCATATGCTTCATCCCAGGAGGCATACACAGGCCTTGTAGAATCCCACATTTGCAAAGTTTCTGGTTGACTTTCCTCCACATGAAAGGGCATCAAACACAATTTGAGACACTCTTTGGGATTATGTGCCCCTGGCTGTCCGAGCACAACTATTTTATGCTCCATTACCTTGGATGTCTCTGTGCTTGAGCTGATACAGTCATCTGCCATAGGTTCATCTTCAACCAGATGTCTGCGTAGGCAGCACTCTGTAACATACATTCTGAGAAACCATGTGATCTAAAGGGTTTGTCAGATCTCTTCTTTTAGGTTGTCAGGCTCCTTGTAATCAGACCAGCTGCCTCCTATGCACCCCCTCCTGGCCTATACATGCTATGAGGAGCCTGACTCAGTTTCCCCTTCTGGATTGTTCAAATAAATTTCACTTAAAGCTTCCCCCCCACTTAGTCAAAAAGTATATTAATAAAATAAATAAAACTCCCTACCTTCCCTCCTCCCCCAGAAAAAACAACAACAACAACAAAACAACAGAGGGTCCTGTGGCACCTTTGAGACTAACAGAAGTACTGGGAGCATAAGCTTTCGTGGGTCAGAACCTCACTTCTTCAGATGCAAGTCTCAAAGGTGCCACAGGACCCTCTGTTGCTTTTTACAGATTCAGACTAACACGGCTACCCCTCTGATACTTAACAACAAAACAGTGCATTCATAAGTCCACACAATGCAAGGTTTCTCTTCTTCCTCCCAGGTCATCCTGCTGGGGCCTTTGCAGTCTCTTCCCTGCCTGGAGAGCTTTCCTCATTCTCCACACACTACCACACCTGCCTGAGACCCAATATAACTTCCTGCTCCTTTTATACTGAAGTCACCTCATTCCTTTCAAGTGGGGCTTATCCTGAACTCAGGGTTGGCTTAGGCTCAGGATTTCCAGCCCACGTTACAGTCCTCAGACTTAATATCTATCAGCTCCCTTCTTGTTCCCCTTCCAGATCTTCAGGCTCATGTGTGATTGAGTGTAGTAGTATGCTTCTGTCATAAAAGGTGCAGTTTTTCTCAGAAGATCAGGTACAGTGTTATTTAGGTAGCTTATATTTCTTAGTCAGATGAAATTGTAAAGTTTTCCCCCCAAAGGTAGAATTGAAATTCTGTAGCTGGAGACTAAGCTCTGATGTAATAAAATTGTCTAACACACACTTTCTTCAGAAAATTATATGCAGTGGCTCAATCTGTGCTTTTAGGCACAACTCTGAGGAAGAGGTAAGTGCATAAACTGCACCACCCAAGATGTAGAAACATGCCTCAGTTCCCTTCCTTGATTTCCCCTTGGCCTATACCAGCAGCAAATCACACCACCCCTTCCACTTACTCAGCTGTGCTGGTTGATGCACTGGGTGGGCCAAACCTAGGTTATATCCACTGCTCACTGCTGACCAGAAAGCTGCTACAGTTCAGTGCCCCAGGCTGCTGTAATGATCCCTGAAGTTGCTCTAACTGGTGTCTAATTAAGTTACCTGGAGTTAATTTGGCTCCTTGGGATTCTGGGGATCAAGGAACCACAAAAGTAGCATTTGTCCTTGTCAGGGCCTGTACCATGTGGATGGGAGAGCTGTTTCTGGGCCTTGTTTTGTAGCAAGGTGCCTTGGCAGTAGTATCAGCCAAGATTCAAGTGTCCTCGTAATAAGACTAAATATATTTCAGCTGTTTAACTTCAAATATACTTTTCAACTCTGACAGGCATATATTCTTATATTTGTTAAGAACAATTTTTCTTCAGATAACATTTGCTTTTTGACATTTTAATGAAGCAATCTACAGCGTGTTCAATATTGAATATAATTCCTGGGATTAGTAATAGTAAAACCTTTCTTTAAAAAAAAAAAAAAAATCACATCAATTTTGGTGATTCCTTCTATTTTCTTTTTAATTCACCCTCTGTTCGCATTGAGAGAAAAGACAGTGATCAGCAGTGTTTTAAATTATATTCCATAGAAAGAATATCCTGGATTCCTACTAAGATGTGACAGTATTAGTACCTTTACCTGGAGTGCATAAGTATTTTAGAGATATGTTAGGATTTCTAGGATACTTGAGCTGTCATCTCTATGTGTTTGAATGCTGGAGGTCTCAAGCTATTTATGTTTAAAGAGCCCATCTGTGATGCTGGATGGAGGTTGTATTTTAAATAGGAAAAAAAAGGTCAGACTATTTCATCTACTTGGAACTCCTCCCACCCCAAAAAGATTTATTGTTAAGAAAAAACACATTTTTCACTCGTATTAAATAGAGATGTTTCCTAGGAACTAGACTGAATTAAAAACCTGTGTCTTTGTATGCATCAGGGAGCTCTACTCATTGAGAGATTATTAAATTTTCATACATTTAAATTATAGTTGCTGGTTATATTAATCTAATTGTTATATTTCTATGAATATAAAATGGTCTGTTACAGGGAAGTTTTATTTGCCACAATAGTGGTATAAAAGTAATTTTACTTATTTTCACTTTTGATGTTTTCAAATTGTTTACTATTTCAAAGAAAGGTGGATAGACCCATGCAGTTCTATCTAGAACCCAAGTCAAGGTGGCCCCCATGAATTAGTTAGCAGAGGTGATCCACCACTGTGTGTGTGCCCAGCATCCTTTCTTCCCTAAATCTATAGAGCAAACATCAAAACACGGATCTCATAAATTGCAGTACAAATTGGTATGGGTAACCAGCCCTGGCAACCATCGATCTTAATTCTTTCAGCCATCACAAACTGAATCCTTTATTCATTTTTTTTGGAGGGGTGGAGGGGTGAGCTACAAAAACCCTACAGTCTTAAGCATGCCTGCAATACAGAAAGAGTTTGGAAACTGATCAGAAATATCTGAAAGCTCTAAGAAAAAGGGAAAATATTATCCATAGTTATGGAATATTTTTTCTTTTCATAAATATTTCTCAAATAAGCAGCAGCATGTAATTTGATACAGGTCTTATGGACAGCCCAGCAAGGTTTGGTTCAAGTATGGATAAGATGGGCATAAGTGCTCTGAACAGTTTTTTTTTAAAATCAGCTATTAGTTTCCATGAATAAAAGTGCTGCATCTAGTCGGTTATGATTCACTGAATCATATTATTTCTTATTCATGAATAAGTGGACAACTGAGCACTCATAAAAAGATTTATGAATCATGAAAGTTTTGAGAATTTTAGCATAAATTATTTGTATTAAAGGTTATATAAAGGATATGTGTTATTCACTGTTAGTAATTTTAAATACTTCAGTCATCTACTCATACGGTGAAAACTTTATCATGTGATTTGAGTGCTTCAGTCACACACCATGAATCTGAATAGCAAATAGTCACCGAACAAACACAAAGAAAAAATTTGCAAAACAGAAGAGGTGCTAAATTCATAACAAATATCGAGCCCAATTCTGCAAGCCATTTATTAGACAAATAAAGCTTATGGGTGAAATTCTGATCCCATGACAAAACACCGACTTCAGCAGATTTCCAGGGTTTGTAGATCAGACCCATTATTTATAATAAATAGTTTGACCTGCTCTAATCGGAGGTGTGTTTAATCTGAGTTTTTTTCACTTTCTGAGCAAGCCTCCATCTGATATATTTTGTTGCACTTCAGATAATTTTGGATTGTCAGTTATGAGAATAAGGGTCTCTCTTCCTACTGCGGCAAAACAAAGGAAAAGCCAATGAAGTTGAAAATCCAACTTTGTCTGTTCAATAGCTATTTATAACAGTTACTATTTTAGCTTTGGAAAACTTGCTTACAATCATATATATTCTATATATGGATCTAAAGAATACTTTACAAACGATATGAATCACTTCACACACACCAACGAAATGACACCTTTGCAGTGAAATATTAGTGGTTAAACAGCCCTTCTTACAATTGCAGTTATTTGAACTGGAAGTTGGTGTGCAAAGGGCAACTGCTCTGCTCACCGGCCTCTAGAACAGTCTCTGCTGATACCACAAGGATGTGCACACTATAATGTCAGGCATTTATGAAATAGTACTAACAAGTTCAACTAATATTTACTTGGTTCAATAGTTATAATTGGGAGGGGGAAGAGTATTTATTTATTTAAAAAAAAAAAAAAAAGAAAAGAAAGTGGACCCTATAACATCCCAGCCTCATATTAAAGTGGTGTAGATTTTTTTGCTGGGTGCCCAAACTGAACTGAATTTAGAGTCTCAAGAGATGATCCAGTTGTACTCATTTACTTATGTTGAGGTGCATTTATTGAATAAATGTTTGTTGACAAAGGAGCTCTCTCTCATGTTCCACTTTCTCCTTTTGCATAGGATGGAGTTAACACATCCTTTTGACACATCACAGGCTGTTACTGTTAAAAAATTATCACATCATACGCACCAGATTTTGGCCTCATGTGATAAATAAGTCCCAGTAGAGAAGTGGAAGAGAAAGTTCCCAATTTATTGTTTGTGGAGACAGTTTGATAACTGACAAATCTTCAGATACAAGCCAAAAATAAATATTCAAAGGAATTAAGAGAAATGGGAATGTATTTTAGTATCATGTTTTACTACTTTTTTGGACCAAGCTTTTAAGATCACATTTAAAATCCATAATAAAAAGGCTATAGGCCCCAACCCTCCTGCCTTGGAAATCCTGAAAAACAAGGTCTGGGGGTGGATAATTCTGCAATCCTCACAGAGTTTCCCCAAACTTTTTGTAGGGAAACAGGGAGCTGAGTTTGTCACCCTCCACCCCACTTCATCTGTGAAATGATATGTGATAAGTACTGGGAGGGGTCTGTAACAGGCATAAGATTACAAGGGGTATGAACTGATGGACCTCTCATCCTTACCCCATTCTCATCCTTTTGGTTCTCAATCCTGATCCCACTGAAGTTTGAACAGTAACTCCCATTAATTTCAGTAGTGAAGGATGAAGCTCTTCATGGTTACCTTCTTTAGACCGGATTCTTCTTTGGTGCCCTATGATTACTATCATGTGTATATTCCAGTAGCGCCTAGTAGGCCAATCAAAATCAGGGCCTCAGTGTGCTAGAAGCTGTACAAACACAAAGTATGAATCTTCCACAGCCTGGATAGAGCTCCCCCAGCTGGACATGCAGTAGGCTACTGTGTTTGAGTCCCACCACACTGGCTAAATATGCCCTTAAACTTCCCTTGCTACAGCAGTGTCTTTTTCCTTAGCCTCTCTGGCACACTTCCTGAGCACAGGCTGACTGTCATCCCTTTATGGAAATGGGACTGTGTGGCCCCACTGTCCTAGGCCCTCAGGACAAGTGTTGTCTCCCCTCTTACACTAGTACCCATCAGTAGCTTAAGTAGACCTTTTTCCCAGAGCTCCAACCTTGTGGGTGCTCTGGCTTTACAATTCACTTTTTCAGGGACTCATGCTAGTGAAAGTAGACACAGACTTTATAAGGGTTCTAAAACCCAATAATTCTTTACTTCAGCTAGCACAAGGAATATATAGATTTAGACAAAATAATAAACTCACCTGTATCCATTTCCCTGCCTCATTTTCTTTATTAGTCCTGAGCACTGTTTGGGGTTAGGTCAGACTCCCTTAAAGAGTGCAGGATCCCCTCTCCTGAACATATACTCCAAATGGTTGGTGGCTTCTCTACACTACAAAATTAGATTGACTTAGGAAAGGTTGACCTATAGCCATCGCAGCAATTGAAATCAGCTATTGGTGTCCACACTGCCCCCCTTCTGCCAGTGGTGCATGTCCTCACCAGGAGCGCTTGCACTGACTAAAGTGGGGCATTGTGAGGCAGTGACAGCCGTGCATGGCTTGGAGTTGGAGCCTCACCCAAGTCTGACAGCGCAAGCTGAAATAGTAGCTGTGAAATTTACATTGTCAGTTTCATGGCTACTGCTAGGCTCCCTGTTGTGAAATTGAACCACCTGGGCTCACAGTTCAGGCTGTCAGCCCCGGGACAAAGGGAATTCCAGCTGTGAGCTCCATGCCAGGCTGACAGCTCAAGCTGTCAGTCCCTGGCAGCAGGGGATCTTGGGGCTGACCGCCAACAGCTGAAGTAAGTAACAGTGTCTACTGGCACTGTGTAACCCTAACTATATTGACATAAGCGCTACACCTCTTGAGGTTATTATGTTGGTGTAGCAGGCCACTTACTTCGGTGGAAGCAGCATTCTAGTGTAGACAGTGACATAATTAGGTTGATATAAGCTGTCTTACGTTAACCTAACTCTGTAGCATAGACTAAGCCTACGTCTCTCTCCCACCCCGCCCCCACACAGCCAGTTTCCTCCTTTTTTACTGATCCCATAGTTAAACAAGGCCCCTCTGCATGAGATGCATACCCATCTCTTCCTTTGTCCTGCCCACACTTCCTTTGTCTTTGTGAGTACCTCTGTATTAACACTTGATCTTTGTTCTGCCTCTAGAGGAATTCAAATATCCCAAAAGCCTTCCCGCAGATAAACCTGGCCAGACTGTTTTATCTAGACTTCAGTCATCCCATTGTCCTGAGGTGCTCCCATTGAATAGGCATCAACAAGATTCAGCCTGTTCTTGGGGATACTTGACACAGCCCTGACAGAATATGGATGACTCCAGATACACCAATGTATTCAATGGCAGCCATTCTAGTTGTACATATAGATCCCCAAGTTGTCTCCATGAGACAATCCCTGGCCAACAGAGTTTAGAATCTAAATACCCCATTTCCAGTGCCCCCTCTCCTGTGCACTTTGTACCTAGGGAGGGTGCAAGGATGTTTCGCGCCCTAGGCGAAACTTCCACCGTGCCCACCCCTCCCCCGAGCCCTGTGGCAGCTCTCCGCCCTACTTCTCCTTTGCTCCACTTCTCCCGCCTCCCAGGCTTGTGGCACCAATCAGCTGTTTGGCACCGCAAGCCTGGGAGGGAGAGAAGCAGAGCAGGGTGGCGTGCTCAGGAGAGGAGGTGGAGCAGAGGTGAGGTGGAGCAGGGAGCTGCTGAAGAACCCGAAATGCTGCCCCCCAAATGCTAGTGCCCTAGGCGACCGCCTAGGTCGCCTAATGGGTTGCACCAGCCCTGTTTGTACCTGAAAGAATATCACTCAGGAACCAACAATGAATAGTACCTGACATCAAGCTAATTGCATGCAGTGTTGTTGCAACCATGTTGGTCCCAGGATATTAGAGAGACAAGGTGGGTAAGGTAATATCTTTTATTGGACCAACTTCTGTTGGTGAGAGAGACCACCTGGTATTTAGCTTGACACTAAGTACAGTTCCCAGACCTGAAGAAGAGCTTTATGTAAGCTCAAAAGCTTGTCTTTTTCTCTCACCAGCAGAAGAAGTTGATCCAATAAAAGATATTACCTCACCCACCTTGTCTCTCTCATCAAGCTAACTGGCATAGTTACAGGCAAAGGAGTAGATATTCCAGAGGGGAAAAGAAGCAAAAAACTGTACTTAATTTAGTCATTTTAAAAACCAAAACAATTCTACATTTTGTATCAACTGAGGCAATCTCAGACATAGGAATATTGAGTTTTCAAACAAGACGACAGTTAGTATGTGTCCTCAAAAGCGAGAAAACACAAGACCTTCTGTAATCTTTTAGAAGTCTCCTCCTTCCCCCCGAAAAAACCCCTCTCTTTTCTAGCAGCATGTTTGTGGAGTTTCCTTTTCCTCCCCTTCTTCCTACAGCATTGTGGTTATCAAGAAATATGGGGGAGTGAGGAAGCTACAGTAGCTTCTTTAGAAGAACTCCAGTTTTGTTTTTGTTTTTTAAACCATCCAGGCTAAGATCTGCAATATGTCAAATGTCTCTTTGCTTATCCAAGGAGAAACATAATATTATATGTTTGTCTCCAAATGATAAAAGGTTTCTTAGGCAGTGTAGCCATTTGAATTTCCATGTGTTGAGATTAATCTTGCCCTTTAACTGTTCCTACAAAAAACAGTCTGTTTTTCTTCCATGTGAATTTGATGTTTCAATGGATACCCTGCCCAATGTTTGAGGGGAGGGTGGGAAATCTTGCGTGTCACATTGCTTCGCTGCTCCTGCTGCTTGCACACCTGTCTCCCCTGCTCGGATTTGACACTTCAGGACTCAGCACATCCGGTTAGTTCCAGGGAAGAGGTGCTTCTTAAGGCAGGCACAGGGCAGCAAGCCAAAAGCAACAGTAGAAACCGTTAAAGAACACACATCACCATGTGACTCAATACCAAAAATGTGGTTGCTTCCTGAAAAGCAAAGGGTATAAAATAATATGGAGGAAAGGGTGGGGGGGGGGGGGGAGGGAAAAGGGGAAGAGGAGAAATAGCCCCAGAAGAGGTGATGCTGAAAAGAGCTGCAGTTGTTTCCGTCTGTTGTCAGATGCCACCGGTGTGGTGCTTTGCTCTGTTCAATGTTGGTAACAGTTGGCTGCGTGCGTGTTCCCTCTGTGTGCTGCCCCAGCTCTGCGCAGATAGCTGACACAGCAGACCCTGAGAGAACCCCCAATGACCACAGACTCTGATAAGGTACGAAGGCACCCGGCCAGGTTTATTGTCAAACGAAATACAGTAATAGTTTCCCACAGACTCTACCGGACATACTATGAATATGTGGCCCCTGACAATGGACCGGCTCAGTCAGTGGTGGGACTCTCCACTGCCCCCTAGGCCAGACAAAGACGTCCACTCAGGGATGCATTCTTATACACAGGTACAAACAAATTACACATCACTCCTGACATATTGAGGTACAACCCCTCTACGCGGTAAAGTGCCGCCTCTCACCTTATACATGTTGATTCGAACGAAACAACTCTATCCATCATATTATCCTTTTGCCCCTGTCCTTGTTATCTGTGTGGAATGTGCAAATATCAGAGTGTTCTGGTATCTCTAGTATCCAGTACTTTTTAGGTATGTATATTTGTTCAAAATCAGCCCTTTCCTTGGCAGCTTCTGTGAGCAGGGCCTGCCTCTGGCTCACAGCTTAACTTTGCTTTATGTTAGCAAAGTCTTGACCATTACTTTAGCTCATGCTCTAGGCCTCATACTGGACCTCTGATACAAGGGTTTATGTTTCAGGGCCTCATCTTACTACACAGTCCAAGGGAGCTTAAGTGACATCAGTTCTCTGTCCTATTATGTTTAATGTTGCCTGGTCTGATTCCCCTTTCACACCAGTTTTACATTTGTGGAGTTGCTCCTGATTCACACCAGGGTGAGAGGAGAAACAACCCCTTGTCTTGAAATTCATTCTGGCCTTTTTTACCTCGTGGATGTCTGAGCATCACACTGAATATTTGAAGAATTTTTCTCACATCATTTTCTAGCAAGAAATATTCATCCCAAGGATTAAGAGGCGGTGGAGTTATGAAACTTTCTATTCTCATCACTCCCTACTATCTAGTGATTTGATGCCTCTAGATCAAAACAATGTGGCTTACACGTCATACTTTTAAAATGGATTTTTAATTAAATTCTGAATCTGCATATATGGCCTGATCCAGAGCCCAGTGAAATCAACGGAAGATGCCCATTGACTTCAATGGGCGTTTGAACCAGGCCCATAACACATTCGTGTTGAGAAATATAGCACTCAAAAGTACAAAAATACCAAAAGTTAACAGACTGGATCTTCAGCTATGCTGTGTTTACATTCTAAGCTACTTTTCCCTTTCTCCCACTCTTGGGCAGGGTAAGGCCTGAAACACTCCCTGGCAGCTGCAGACAAAGATATGAAAGAACACGGTGTGCTCTGCCTCTTCTCCGCCTGCCTCTGGCATGTCCCTCTCCTCCCACCCTCAAGCGCTATGCTGAAGGTAGTGGTGAGTGGATGGTGTGCAGCCGGTTACATCAGCTTCATGCAAAGGGAGGATTCACCTTACAGGTAGCTGTCCATCTGCTAAAAAATCCACACTCCTTATGAGATAAAGATCTTCAACCGCTGTCCCCTACATCCTACTATGGTAATTTATTTCAACTACAGTGATACTCTTGGTGTTAGCTAATTAATTGCAGAAGTTTCCATAGCTGAAGTCAAATCTGACTGCTTATGCATGCAACTGTTTCTAAGCATAGAGGTTGATAGGAATTAGGAATGACCATACAGATCAGTTTCTTTTTGTCCTATATAAAGAGCTGATACAAAGTGGTATTGGAAAATTCTGGCTATCAGCCAAAATAGGTGGTTATATAGAATACTGAGGACAGGATAATCAGCTACTCTCAGGCCCATTTACACTATTTTGAAAAGGGGTCTTCGTGGTGGATTAGACACTTGGCCAATGGGGCCTGTGCCCAGGGTCCCTGGCCAGTTATCCCCCTCCCCCGCAGAAAAATGGGCACCCCGGCACTCCAACCCTGCTTCCTGGTAGGAGTGCTGGGGGGAGGGGGAGGACTGCAGGCGGAAGGGGTGGGGAGGGGCCCTCACTTGCTGTGGCCCAGGGTCCCACAAACCCCTAATCTTAGAGAGACTAAGTGTAATTTGGAGTTCATTTAGACTCTTTATACAGTGTAAGGGGGCCTGACTGTAAATGAGAATCAGGCCCTAGGCACTGTAAGACTGGCCCAAAGCTCAGACCTCCCAGCAAATCTAACAGGACCCAAATGTCATCACAAGCAAGGAGCCCCTCTTCCTTTGGTTTCACCAATTATGAATTTTCAACCCTCTCTGTGTTGCTTTCCCACAAAACTGCAGTAATTAGAAGTTTTTCCACACACGAGCACAGCAGGTCAAAGGGAACTGACCAAAATATACTAAATATATTGTGCTTCAAACTTGGATTTACTGAACATCTTTAGATAGGTTGGTTTTCCAACTCACTAACTCCTTATGTGAACTTATTTATTCCTCTGTGATTCAAACCTCTAAGAGTACTGGAAGAAGTTCTGATGCCACTAATTATAAAAAGAAACTGTGTTATGAAGCTGTGTCTAGAAGAAAAAGGAAAACCCTGGAAGCCAGGACTTTTGAGATTCATTGAATGTGGCTGGGAGGTTACTTAACTAATATGATGCCTTTGAAGCTAGAAGAATAATATTCTTAAGTAATTTGATTATTTTACTACTCTCAAATTTTTTTGAATGAGTCAAAGTAATAAAAGAAAACGGGTTGAAATTTATTCATATTGTCAAGCGATATTTGGCAAAGTCCCTCACAAGAACCTACTAAAGAAACAATCTTTGTGTGAGTGGTAAAGTATCGTTGTGGATCAAAAACTGGCTAAGAGACTGCAAATAGAAAGCAGGAATAAATGGTCAGTTTTTGTCATGCCAAAAGGTGACCAGTGGAATGCCTCAAGGTTTTGTACTTGGTAAAATATTCTATCACAAATCTGCAAATTACAAAGTTATGTAAGTTAGTCAAGTCTAGAGAGGCCTCTGAGGAACTTGAGAATGATCTAACCAACTGGCAACATGATGGCAAGTGTCATTCAATGATATCTACAAAGCAATGCACATCGGAGGGGAAAAATTGAAACTGCTCATAAGAAAAGCCATACTGGGTCAGACCAAAGGTTTATCTAGTCCAGTATCCTTTCTTCCGACAGTGGCCAATGCCAGGTGTCCCAGAGGGAATAAACAGAACAGGTAATCATCAAGCGATCCATCACCTGTCACCCATTACCAGCTTCTGGCAAACAGAGGCTAGGAACACCATCCCTGCCCATCCTAGCTTATAGCCTTTGATGGATCTATCCTCCATGAACTTATTGAGTTCTTTTTTGAACCTGTTATAGTCTTGGCCTTCACAACATCCTCTGGCAAAGAGTTCCACAGGTTGACTGTGCATTGTGTGAAGAAATACCGTGTTTTAAACCTGCTGCCTATTGATTTCATTTGATGACCCCTAGTTCTTGTGTTATGAGAAGGAGTAAATAACACTTCCTTATTTATTTTTTCCACACCAGTCATGATTTTATAGACCTCTATCATATCCCCCCTTAGTCATCTTTTTTCCCAGCTGAAAAGTCCCAGTATTATTGATCTCTTCTCATACGGAAGCCATTCCATACCCCTAATCATTTTTGTTCTTTTCTGAAACTTTTCCAAGTCCAATATATCTTTTTTGAGATGGGGTGACCACATCTGCACACAGTATTCAAGATGTGGGCATACTATGGATTTATATAGAGGCAATATGATATTTTCTGTCTTGTCATCTATCCCTTTCTTAATGAGTCCCAACATTCTGTTTGCTTTTTTGACTGCCGCTGCACACTGAGTTGATGTTTCCAGAGAACTATCCACAATGACTCCGAGATCTCTTTCTTGAGTGGTAACAGCTAATTTAGACCCCATCATTTTATATTTATAGTTGGGGTCCTTTTGTAGCTCTTCACAGTCTGCCTGGGACTTAACTATCTTAAGTAGTTTTGTATCATCTGCAAATTTTGCCACCTCACTGTTTACCCCTTTTTTTCAAGATCATTTCTGAATATGTTGAATAGGACTGTAAAAAGCAACAAAGAGTCCTGTGTCACCTCATAGACTAACAGAGGTATTGGAGCATAAGCTTTCGTGGGTGAATACCCACTTCGTCAGACGCACGCTATAAACAGACATATTGGAGCATAAGCTTTCGTGCGTCTGACGAAGTGGGTATTCACCCACGAAAGCTTATGCTCCAATACGTCTGTTAGTCTATGAGGTGACACAGGACTCTTTGTTGCTTTTTACAGATCCAGACTAACACGGCTACCCCTCTGATACTTGAATAGGCTGGTCCCAGTACAGACCCCTGGGGACACCAATATTTATTTCTCTCCTTTCTGAAAAATGACCATTTATTCCTACCCAACTACTCTTACAACTTAGTGTTCTAAAATGGCTGTAGCAACTCAGGCAAGGGATCTGGGTGTCACTGTAGACAGCTTCTTGAAAATCTATGCACAACGCACAGTTGCAGTCAAAAAATTAAACAAGATAAAAGGATGCATTCTAAGGAATGGGATGGAGAATAATATACGCCCTGTCTCAAAAGTGATATTGCTCTTCTCCAGTTCTGCAATGAGAATGATCAGAGGCTTGGGAAAAAAACTATCATATGAAGAGACATTTAAAAGACTGACAGCTTACTTCAGAAATGAGAAATAATATTAAAGTATATCAAATAATGAATGGTCTAGAGAATGCAGATGGAAGGCTTCTGTTCTTTTTGTCTAACAACACAAGAACAAGGGGACAATTAAATTTAAAGGTGAGAAATTAGAAACTGATAAGAAATACTCTCCTCCCCAACAGCATTTAATTAAACTATGGAACTCACTGCCAGACGATGTCTTTGGTATGTCTGCACTGCAATGTAAGCTCCAGATTTTAACTCTGGCTCAAGACTAATCCCCACTGAGGCCACACAAAAATTGTGCTAAGTCAGGGCTCAAACCCACAGTCCCAGGATGCCCACGGGGGTGGAGGATTTGAGCCTGAGTCAAACCAGGCCCCTGGGTTCAAACTCTATTGCTTTGCAGTGTAGATACAGCCCACACTGGACTCATGCTCTGGGAGTCTACTGAAAGTATCCCATAATCCCACAGGTTGACTCTCTTTGTCCTCTGGACAGTCAAGTTTTACCCCACATTGTACCACAACCAAAGGGCTAAAGTAGCCACATTTTAAGAAGATACTAGGAAGTCAGGATATGGGTGGTTGGACTCAGGCCTACATAAATCAGCGTAGACACTAGACCCCAGGTCGGGACCCAGGGTACAACAATTCCTAACCTGGAGTCACAAGCGAGCACATATACTCAAGCCCTATGTTAACAAACCCAGTCTTTGCTAACTTGAGGTCTGCTAACCCTGGGCTTACACTGCAGTATATATTTATCCTTTGAGGCCAAAACCTTAGGAAGATTCAAAAAGAGATTGAACATTTATATACATATCAAGAACATCCAGATAGTTAAAGTAGTTATTGCCAACAAATATATTGGGAACGATATTAAACCTCATGCTTTAGATTTATAGATAATCTCTGTCAGGAGTAGGAGATCTCTTGCACCTTCCTCTGAGGCATCTGGTGTTGGTCACACCAGAGACAGGATGCAAGACTATATGAATCATGGGTTTGAGCCAGTATGGCAATTCCTATGTTCCTAGTCTTTCTTGCATTATGCACCTAGTTTATAGAACCTGGAAATTACTTGCCCAATATAAATATGATGACATTTGGTATTCACTGAACTGTGTGGATTTTTAAAAACAAAATACTTTACAATTTCCTCATTCACCTGGCTCTAGCTGCAGTTTATCTGAAGTATTTTGGACTCCCTTCCAAGATGAGTTTCCCCATCCTTTCCTCTATTTTACTTTCCTGCACTGTTATCCATGTATCTTATTTCAGATGAGGAGGAAAAGAAAACAGAAAAATTGGTCCACATCCAGATCAGTAGGACTTAAGGGGGCACAGATGGTGTTAAGACACTTATATCTAGCCCCTCCAGCCCGATCTAGGGGCTATCTGCCTTTGGGGATTGTTTCTTGTATAAAGCAAAACAGTCAGGGATCACAGTCTGTCAATAGGGTGTGGAGGCACTTGTTTCCCAGAGACGATAGTGCAGGAGCTGCTATTATGGCTTGTCTATGCCACCCGAGGATTCCCGTATGCAAGGGGAACTCTCAAGGGTTGGATTCATCAACTTTGTATCGGTTTAGTGCTAACATAGTGATGCAACGCAGCTGATTAGGGCCAGGAGCTGGTCCTTAGAAAGGAAGACAAAGCAAAACAAAAATGGAGAGCAAAGCTTCTAATGTCAACTCACCCAATAGTGCATTGGCCTCCCACCTGCTTTCTGCCTGCTAAAATTCCATGTCACCTTAGTCATGTTAAATACATTGCCAGAGTCTTTTTTCCTTTAATGATAGAAAGAAGTGAAAGCCCTCTTAATTTCTAGGGCCAGCTGCACTAAATTCCTGTTGAATACAAGGGGGACCCCAGTGAAGACTCTGAAATAGAGCCAACCTAACCTTTAAATTAGAGAGCAGTGACTGTCTAAGAGCCCTTTCTTCACACAGAGCTGAATCATTCTACTTGCCTTGCCTATACACACACACACACACACACACAGCAGCCAATAGGTTTAAGAAATAATCATTTCAGGTAGGTCCCACAAATTGTGGCTCCAGTCCCACAAATTGATTTTGCACACAAATCCTGCATTGTGCAGCTGCCATCAGTTCAGTAGCCCATTCGGGGGGGAGAGGGAAAAAAAGAAAAAGAAAATAATCCACCTAGGAAAGACACTCGATAAATAGCAAAGCCCCTTTCTCTCATGGATTTGAAGATATTTGCAACCTTTAAGACTGAAGCAAGGGGTACATCCTACCTTCCAAGTTATAACAAATTATCAGAGCCAGATGTAAAGATGTTTCTTTGAAGGAGGCCTTTTGTTTACTTGGGAATTCTTGGCAAGTCTTTATAAACTCCAAAAAGACTTCCATGGTGGGTTCCATGGCCTATCACAGATGACCACTGAATAGACGGAATCTATGAATTACAATGGAAATCTTACATTCCAAGGCCAGAAGGGACCATTATAATAATCTAGTCTGATCTCTTGTATAACACAGGCCATAGAACTTCCCCAGAATAATTCCGACAGCAGATCTTTTAGAAAAACATCCAATCCCGATTTAAAAATGGTCAGTGATGGAGAATCCACCATGATGCTTGGTAAATTGTTCCAATGGTTAATTACTCTCACTTAAAAATTTCCACCTTATTTCCAATCTGAATTTGTCTAACTTCAAACTTCCAGCCATTGGATTGTGTTTACATTTCTCTGCTAGATTGACAAGACCATTATTAAATATTTGTTCCTTGTGTAGATACTTATAGAAACTTAATGTGATTTGTGGTGGTGTTTGCTCACCATGGGAATCACTGCTATGAAAAGACTTCAGTGAGACAGAAGGGAAAGATAAAACAGCTTCAGAAATGAGAAGCTGAGATCACTACCAGTATACTGACCATATCTGTGTGATGTTTTACTCTGGGACCTCTCTTCATGGATTTTGATGTTTCACAATATGACATCTTGGTAATACATTGCAGATACATTATTAAAGGGGCTGTGCAAGCTCTGATATGCCTTGGCTTACACTGAGCTCTACAGGCCTCTGGCAAAGCTTTACATAGCTTGAGTCTTACAGCTCACATGCATGTGCAAATCTGCTTAAAGAATAAACTCAGAGCCACTCCAGAGTTTCTTGGCATCAAATAGGGAGAGAAACTTTAAATTTCCTTTGAGGAACTTCTTGCTTGGAAGTACATTAAAAACAACTCTGTTCTGAGTTAGTAGGCAACTTTGTATGCCAGCCAGTAGGACTCAGTGCTCTAGAATCAATATTGCGGTTATTGAGTAATTACAGTACTTGCCTGGAAAGATGGACAATGTGATATTTGTTCAGTGACTGATGAGTGATAATGAAGCTAAACAAAAGACAATAATTGAAAACAAAATGATCTTAATGCAGTTGACAGACACACAGTGATTGCAGTCTTGAAATCAAAACACATTTTATCTTCTTGATTATCAAAACAGTTTAAAAATAGACACTGGCAGCAAGACATTTGGAGGGCAATCTTCCAGTTGCAGTTTTCTTTAGGCCATCCCTCAAATCATCAATGAAGGGTCTTTAAATACTCCTCATGAAAAAGCATTTTCTCACTCAGTGTTCTTGCTTTCTGTATAGTAATGCGTCATAAGAATTGCTATCTGCCTTTTCTGTGAAAGCCAGGAAAGTTAAACTTTGGTAATTCACACGTTTAACAGTGTCATTAGCCAGTGCCAGTTTAACAGATGCCATTAACAGATGAAGCACAGAGTGCCCCTCAAGTCCCAAACACACACACAAAGGAGACTGTCTTACATCTGCTCTATAAAATTCCTAAAATGCACCAGTAAGTGCTCCCAACAGGTTGATAAAACATTATTAATAAATTCAAATTACATTGCAGAAATACTTAGCATTTCATAGACTTTGATAATACAGTCATAAACCATTCTTCTCATGAGGGAGGGAGGCACATTTAGAAAACACCAAAGCATGAGCTAAGCCATATGCCAGCAACAGTTCTTTGGTTCCAGGTTATTTCTTTATTGCCGAGGGTAGTTTTCAGGAGCACTCAAAGTGCTAAATATTGCAGATTAATATAATGGCAGGAGACTGGACAGAGCACTCAGTCACTTTGTGGAGTCAATAGGAAGACAATCTATGGGCAAGGAAGAAGAGTGACCAGACCCACAATTCTGGCCTGGTCACTCATAAAAGTGACCAAATGTACAATTTGCAGCCTAGAAGTAAAAGACTTGTTAAATCTATTGCTGTCTATGCAGTGTGAACTCCTTTGTACTAGACCATATTCTTTAGATGTAAAGAAATTTATTGGATCAATAACTTACATTTACGCAGCACCTTTCATCCCACCAGATTCTATCTAAAATACCTTAAAAAGTACAAGTTATGGCAAAAGAGAATTTGGCCCAATATATAGGAATCACTTCATCCACCAGTGAAAGGCAATCACCTCTGGGGTGAAACATGACTTAATTTATTAAACATTTATTATTCAGATTATGGTATCACCTATAGTATAGTTCTCAACAGAGATCAGGCTTTCATTATGCTGAACACTACACAAACCGATTGTAAGAAACAGCCCCCGTCCAGAAAAGTTAAACAAGACAGAAAAAGGGTGGGAGGAAGGAAGCATTATTATTCCTGTTTCAGTGAACTGGAATTGAAGCAGAGAGTGCTTTAGTGGCTTACTTAAGGTCACACACACAAAACATGACAGAGCTGGGAAATGAAACCTGATCTTGTAAATTTCAATCTACTACCTTAAACCCCAAACCAAGCTTCCTTTTAATAATCCTATGATTAGTACCCCTATACACTATATGCCCCTATTATACTAAAAGGGGACGTGTTCCTTCCTGGAAGCACTTTTGTAATCTGATGAATGGTAAGGGAAATATACCAATTCAATAGTGCAGGGATTGGCAACCTTTGGCACGCGGCCTGCCAGGGTAAGCACCCTGGCGGGCTGGGCCGGTTTGTTTACCTGCCGCGTCCGCAGGTTTGGCCAATCGTGGCTCCCACTGGCCTCGGTTCACCACTTCAGGCCAATGGGGGCGGCGGAAAGCGGCGGCCAGCACATCCCTCAGCCCGTGCTGCTTCCCGCTGCCCCCATTGGCCTGGGATGGTGAACCTCAGCCAGTGGGAGCCGCGATTGGCCGAACCTGCAGACGCGGCAGGTAAGCAAACCGGCCCGGCCTGCCAGGGGGCTTACCCTGGTGAGCTGCCAAAGGTTGCCAATCCCTGCAATAATGAATGCTTCGGGGATTTGCAGTATATCACAGCTCAATATGCTGGAAGGCATTGACTAGGCCAGGGTAAGATCAGTTCTCTGTGGGATAGGGTGGCAGAAGGACTTTTTGCTGATCTTCCCCCCCAAAGACTAGTTATTGAAGAGCAGTCCATCTGGTTACCCATCAAAGACATGGGAGAGGAAGTAGGTGCAAAAGTATTGATCCATTCCTCATCCTCACAAATAGAAAGTTCCTCAAGTAATCATAGGCACTAAGTACTTGCCTCTCATCCTATATCTCTCATTTCTAGTTATGATTAGCTGTCAGGTCCACTCCATCCATGCCCTAGGATTAGTTTAGGCTGAACCAAAGAGTAGAACTTCTCTCAGTTGACTGTTCTCAGGTATGGTAGTCTATACTGGATAAAGTCCACTGGAGTCACTCACTCTACGATGACTCCCTGGAGTCACATTTCAGACACAGTAACAGTCTCATTTATTTTGATACAAGTTTATAGTTGATTATTTTTAATCCCTGGGCACGCACGCGCACACACGATTTTGCTACCCCTCCTTTTATCACTATTGTCTATGTCAATTGGTATCTGGTCTCTTCTGTCTGGCAGGGTAGTATGGCTTGACTAAGGAATATGAGGTTTACTCTTTTAAGCGAGAGCCTTGAGTTGTTTTCAGTATTTTATATTTTCACCCCACTGCTCTGTAACACCACTAATAGATAATTTATAAACATTTTATGTTGCTGGGGCTTCTGGAGGAATGAGTCCTAGGAGTATTATATTAATAGGATATTTAGTAGGACGGTTGAAAAGATTCTGTCAAAACTGGTTCTGAACAGAAAGTTAGGTTTTCAATTAAATAAATGTGTTAGTGAAAAGGATCTTGCGAGCACCCCCTGGTTAAGTGTGTTCGTGATTGCAGTTTTTTCTTGATTTTCTCCACTCCTGGTGCCCCATCGGCTGTTGTGCTTGTCAGGCGGGCCTTGTCAGCCCTCTGACTGAGTCACACTCAGTCCATGTGTGAAACTAAAAAAGACAAACCCCTTCCAGGGTATACTGTCCAACTAAGCCTATCTCAAAGGCCTCAGAAATGTCTTGCAGCTCTTCCTGGGCTCAGTCCCTTCATAGTTGAATAGGACCCATCACGGTATCCTCGGTTGGTGTGTCTCCGTAGCTGTCCCCAGCCTCAATCCTTCAACAGTCCAATAGGGCCCATCATGGTACCCCTCCATTGGTAATGTCTCTGTAGCCTTCCCCAGGCTCAGGCCCTGTTGGTCAGATGGAGGACCAATCTCAGTACCCAGTTGGCTAGCTTACATGCAAAGGATCCTCCTCTGGAATGGAGACGCACCCTCAGGGCTTTCTCTCTGGAGACTCTTCATCGGTCCTTTAGTCCTCTGACCCCAGATTTCCAGCTGGGTCAATCTCAGTTCAACCCCCTTGCACGAGGTGGAGAGGCATGGAGGGTGGGTAACAGTTCCACATACACTCCCTTCCCTGGCCCTGTCTAAACTCCCTTCTCTCTGGTAACAGCTACTGCCCTAGTGGCTGTTGAGAGGGTAGCAGAGGGAAATCCAGTTCCACCCACTACTCCAGGCCCCAACCCAGGGACCCCCTAAGTAGCAGCTATGTGCCACCTCTCTTTAATTAATTGTTACCCTGGGCCACTTCCCTGTTAGGATGACCAGATGTCCCGATTTTATAGGGACAGTCCCGATTTTTGGGTCTTTTTCTTATATAGGCTCCTATTACCCCCCACCCCCGTCCCGATTTTTCACATTTGCTGTCTGGTCACCCTATTCCCTGTGGCTGTTCTGGATGGCTGCTGGGACTTGACAAACATAAGCACCCTCATTGTTCCCCTGGTCCCTGACAGAAACTACCTGCCTTGGCCCTTGCAGCTCCTACAGCCAGCCAGGAGCACCTCTTGCACCCTGACAGCAGATTGATCTCACTGTGGCCCTGTGGAACCTTTTATACTAGCCTGCTGGGGTCGGATTGGCTGCTCCTTGCAGCCTCTTTCCTGATTAGCTGAATCCCACACAGCCACTCTAGAGAGCTTGGAGGACCTTCTCCACTGCCTTTTCTGGGGTGGGGTGTGGCAGGGCCTAGGCCACCCCATAACAGGTCTGCTTTCTACAGAAAATTGAGATTTCACTGAGAAAAAATTTAATCTGAAAACCAAAACTTTTCATCCAAAAACCCTGAAAACTTCTGGTTTTCACCTGAATTTTTTTATGACCAGCTCTAATATTTAGATCTGAAGGGAGTCAGAGAAGATGACTATCATGTGAACATTAGTAATTCCCCCTCCCTGCATCCAAATGACCTTATTATGGTAGGTGAGTCTTTAAAAAAAAAATTACAGCTGCACCAGTGTGTGCTGGCAAAGAGCTTCAAACTAAGATCTGTAGGGAGATAGTTTGAGTTGATTATAAATTCTAGGTAACTGCACATTGTGTATTAGGTCTAAATTACACCCAAAAGACTATATTCTAAGAAAATTAGGGTTGCCATTTTCCATCTAAACTTGCTTTCTGAAAGAAAACAGAATCCCCCACAACCCTATTTTGTCCAAAAACTGAAATATTTCAGCAGAAGACCAAATATTTTGTTTCTGAAATACCACCATGGTGCTCATGGGAACTGTAGCTTGAGTGCCTCATACTTCCAGTCTTCTCTGTGAGCAGAGCTTCATCTCCTATTCTGGACCACAACCATGGAACTCCCATGCTGCACTGCTTTTCCTTATCAAGTGGAGAGGCCATGATGTGTCATGGGAGATGTACTCTGATCAAAAGTGCCCAGCACATAGAGGAGAATGGGAGCAAGAGTTACCTGAGCTACAAATTCTGTGAGGTACTGTGGTGGCTCTTCAGAATCAAAGTATTTAGGTTTTCAGCTGAAATATTCAGTTTTTCACTGAAAACTTGAAATTTTCCATGGGAGGAGGGGGAAATTCCTACCAGCTGTAATGATAGAATCTTAATTTACGTGATCACTTACTATTTTTTCTACAGGCACCTGCCTCAGTCAGTGCACATTATAGGAGCAGCTATTCAATATTTTGTTTTATCCTCATTGTTCAACATGCAGCCCCATACATTATTTACTACACACCATGCCTTCCCTGCTTTGAATACAGAATTATGAATTTCTTTGTTGGCTTTTCTGTGGTGCTCATCTCCCCACTCTTACTTCTAGTGCCTGGCACTACAGGGGCTCACAGCAACCCAGAGCAGCAATTGCAGGGAAAGTCCTGCTCAGCCCCTTCTGCCTTGACTGGAGTGTATTCAGTGTAGACAGAATCTTCAGAAAATTTAGCTGCTAAACTCTGGCACATGCTTAAGCTTTTCAATAAAACGGTTGTAAGAATTCTTTTAACATGGGCACAATGATGTGTTTTCTCCTAATCTCATTCTTGGAAACAGCTGGACCATTCTAGTTGAAACTTTCCAGTAAAACGGAGTCTGAGACAGACACTTGGCATGGAATTTTTCAGTCTGAATCATTAAAATTTGGCTAAGTTATAAACAACCAAATCCTAACCTTTATAATGGGTAGTATCAAGCAACCATAACTATAGGTACCAGCTCTGCCTTTAATACAATTCAAGCCAGTTTTGCTTGATCCCGCAGCATAGAATTTCCAACATGTTTCCTTAATATTGCCTCTGCATGAGAAAGTGCATCCATGTTGATGAAGCATTCTTGTATCTATGATATACTATTTCTTATGCCTGTATATTGTAAACAGTTGGTCACTATTTGCCTCTGTGGTAGATGTTTATAATCACTTTATTTAAAAATAAGATGGCAATTGATATACCATACAGAGACTTGACACCTTGTGTACATTCCCAGGTGCCAGAACACATTGGGTTTACACTAACATAGGTACTGGAACTAGGGGTTCTGGGTGTACTGTAGCACCCCCCAGCTTGAAGTGGTTTCCATTATTCACAGGTTTACAGTTTGGTTCAATGGTTCTAGCACCCCCACTATAAAAATTGTTCCAGCACCCCTGCATGCTAGTAAAAGTAGCATGAAACCAGGCAAAAGAGACAATAATCAACTTCACTACAGATATATAGCAAAACAAGTGAAAAAAAACACCTGTTTGTATTGCCGCTGGGAAAATACCACTTGTGTGGAATAGAAATCAAAGATATAGAAGGTAGATCATCTTTTAGCCAATCACAGTCACTCCTACATAAGCATGGATTAATAACATGTTAGAATAGTAATAATTATTAATAGATGGTCATATATAAGGAGCTTGTTACAAAGTGAAATGGAGAAGACTACATCAGCAGTATTTCCCAAAGCTTATTTGGAGTGTGCTAGTCTCCCCCAACTTCCCACCAGACCACAATTGGAGCAGTTTACAGAGCCCTTCCTATGTGTGGCACACAAGGGATTCTGCAAACCAGAACAAAAAGGTTCTTTTTCCTCTCTTTCCCCTAACAGCAGGAGAAAAAGAAAAAAAGTGGCCAGTCTCCAGGTCAAACTCTTGGGGGCAGTTTATCTGCAAATACAGTTTTTTTGGTTAGGGTCTGCCTCCAGCCCCCACCTTTATACCTGGGCCACGCAGTCAGGAATAACAAGGTTTGTTACAGCCTTCCTCTTTACTGATCTGTCTCTGTAGCCTGAGGTCTAGCAATCATCTCTCTAGTCACCACCCCTTTCCTATGGCAGGCTTTCCCTGTTAAAACTTCCTCCCTCCAGGCAAAGCAAGCCTAACAGGTGTGTCTGGTTAGTGCTGGCTGAGCCTACTATAAAATCCTTCAAGTTCTCTCTCCTACTCTCTGCAGTATTGCTGACCTTTCAAAAACCAGGCATCAGACCCCACAAAATCATGAGTTTGGCTTTAAAAGGTTGTTTGTTAATTATCTGTCTTCTGTTTTTTGAGTCACTAGGGGAGGTGCTCTCCCCAGTATGAGTAGGATCATTTCAGGATCAAAATTCAACTTTAAATGCAGGCCTTCTAGTGAGCTGTTCAGAAACAGTCCCCACTTGCCATTTTCTATTCCTTGAGGTCAGGGAGCTGCCTTTTTTTTATCACTCTCCATTCCCCTCCCTTATCACTATCATGTTTCTTTCCATGTCCCAGCCAGTCTCCAGCCCCCCTCACATGCTGCCTTATACTCTGTCTCTGTGCCACACTGGGGCCTTATATGCTTTTATCTCCATATTTTTCTTCTCCATCTCCCTATGCTCTCTTATCCCTTATGTTTTCTCTCTCTGCCACCTCTATAGCCTTGCAATCCCTCTGTCTCTTCCTGCAACATTTTGATCTCACTCCTCCATCCCATATTTCTCTGGCTCCTCCTTACTCTGCTACTCCTCCTATCTTTCACATTCCTCTGTTCCTACTTATTCCTCCTGCCTGTGCAATCCACATGCTTTAGACTGCAGCATTTGACTTTGCTTCTCCTGGAGATTGGGGAGAAGCAGTAGGGAGTAGACATGGAGCTTAGTTGGATATTCATGTCTCTGCACACGTACAGAGAGCAGGACCAGGTAACTCATCTAGAAGAACCCAGAAACATTCAGAACAGTTATTAGCCATGCTCAGTAGCTGTTTTCTGAGGCTGTGTAAAATGTTGTTCATTGTTTGCAACCCATTAGGCAGGTCACACTTTAGTCAGCTTCTGAGACCTGGGCCAGTCAGAGAGCATTTTGGGAGTGTCGGGGGATGGTATTATTAATACAGGAGTCCAAGACATCACTATGGACTCATGGCTGATTGACACAGGATCAAGAGAGTGTCTGCTAGGAGGGCTGGGTCTCAATCTCTGTACCACTTTGGATACAGGGTACAGACTTCTGTTTCACTAGCAACTGAGAGGACCTACTAGCTAATTAATCCAAGGGCTGGAATGCTGCTAGCTGTGGAGCCCCAAGACTGTTTGTTTGCTGACATGGTTCTGAAGTGTTTCAAAGGACAGAGAGGCTGCTACTTCTCAAGCCAAAGACTCCAAGTGACACATGATACCTACTATAGTCACCCTCTAAAGAATGAGGGTATGTCTACACTACGAAATTAGTTCAATTTAATAGAAGTTGATCTTTTAGAAATCAATTTGATGCTGTCATTTGTGTGTCCCCCCACTAAGTGCATTAAGTCGGCGGTGTGTGTCCACAGTACCGAGGCTAGCATTGACTTTCAGAGCATTGCACTGTGGTAGCTATCCCGTAGTTTCCGCCCCCCATTGGAATTCTGGGTTGCACTCCCAATGCCTGATGAGGCAAAAACATTGTCGCGGGTGGTTCTGGGTACATGTCCCCCGCCCCGCCGCCCCCCGTGAAAGCAGCAGCAAAAAAAATCTTTTCTTGCCTTTTTTCCTGGGTTACCCGGGCAGACGACATACTACAGCAAGCATGGAGCCCGCTGAGCTCACTGTCACCGTATGTCTTCTGGGTGCTGCTGACAGAAGCGGTAATGCAGTGCTACACAGCAGCAGCCCCTTACCTTTGCAAGTTGGCAAAGATGGTTACCAGTCATACTGTACCGTCTGCTGCTGTCTCCTGGTTGCTCCTGGCCGGCCTCGGTGAGGTCGGTTGGGGGTGCCTGGACAAAAATGGGAGTGACTCCCCAGGTCATTCTTTTCTTTAAGTTTTGTCTAATGCAGATTCAGTTCTGCCTGGAATATCAGGCAAGGCTACTAAAGAACCAGAGAGGCAAACGGCCGCTCTGAGTCAGAGCCCCAGACATCCCGCAGAAATGATGAGCTGCATGCCATTCTAGGAGGTGCCCCTACAACTACCCCACCCATTGCTTCCCTCCTCCTCCCCCACCCGTCCTGGACTACCTTGGCAGTTATCCCCCCATTTGTGTGACGAATTAATAAAGAATGCATGAATTTGAAACAACAACACTGACTTCATTGCCTCTGCAAGCAGAGATCAAAGGGGGGAGAGGAGGGTGGTTGGCTTACAGGGAAGTAGAGTGAACCACCATTCTGCACTTGCTCAGCCTATAGTTGGACTGCTCCTTACTACTGTCCAGGCTTCATGAACCATGGGAGCAAGGGGTAGGCTGGGGTAGGTGTGACCGTGCGGTGCTGCCCACTGGGAGAGTAGCCTGAGGCAGAAGCCTCCAGCTGGCATGATATTCCAGGCAGGACTGAATCTCCATTACACAAAACTTAAAGAAGAGAATGACCTGAAGTCATTCCCATTTTTGTCTAGGCTCCCCCGACCGACATCACTGAGCACCCACGGGACAACGATGACAGCTACCAGTCATACTGTATCATCTGCCATCCACAGGGCAAGAAAGGGATGCTGCTGTGTAGCACTGCAGTACCGCGTCTGCCAGCAGCACCAAGGAGACATATGGCGACAGTGAAAAAAGGCGAGAAACGATTTTTTGTCGTTGCTTTCACGGGGGGTGGGGGCTGACGACATGTACCCAGAACTACCCACGACAATGTTTTTGACCCATCAGGCATTGGGAGCTCAACCCAGAATTCAAATGGTTGGCAGAGACTGCGGGAACTGTGGGATAGCTACAGTCGCCCCTCCCTCATTGAGAGCAACGTCTGAGAATCGTTTCAAGCCTTTTTTCAATGCAGACGCCATAGCACGGCAAGCATGGAGCCCACTCAGATCGCCGCGGCAGTTATGAGCTCTATAAACAGCACACGCATTATCCTGCAGTATATGCAGCACCAGAACCTGCAAAGGCAGGCGAGGAGGCAACGGCAGCGATGGCAGGGCGGTCACGAGAGTGATGAGGACATGGACACAGACTTCTCTAAAAGCACGGGCCATGGCAATTTGTCCATCCTGATGGCAATGGGGAAGGCTCATGCCATGGAACGCCGATTCTGGGCCCGGGAAACAAGCACAGACTGGTGGGATTGCATAGTGTTGCAGGTCTGGGATAATTCACAGTGACTGTGAAACTTTCGCATGCATAAGGGAACTTTCATGGAACTTTGTGACTTGCTTTCCCCAGCGCAAGAATACCAAGATGAGAGCTGCCCTGACAGTTCACAAGTGAGTGGCGATAGCCCTCTGGAAGCTTGCAACGCCAGACAGCTACCAGTCAGTCAGGAATCAATTTGGAGTGGGCAAATCTACTATGGGGGCTGCTGTGATCCAAGTAGCCAAAGTGATCTTTGACCTTCTGCTATCGAGGGTAGTGACTCTGGGAAATGTGCAGGCCATAGTGGATGGCTTTGCTGCAATGGGATTCCCTAACTGTGGTGGGGTGGTAGACGGAACGCATCTCCCTATCTTGGGACCGAAGCACCAAGGCAGTGAGTACATAAACCGAAAGGGATACTTTTCAATGGTGCTGCAAGCACTGGTGGATCACAAGGGACGTTTCACCAACATCAACGTGGGACGTCCGGGAAAGGTACATGACACTTGCATCTTTAGGAACTCTGGTCTGTGTCAATGGCTGGAGCAAGGGACTTACTTTTCAGACCAGAAAATAACCATTGGGGATGTTGAAATGCCTATAGTTATCCTTGGGGACCCAGCCTACCCCTTAATGTCATGGCTCATGAAGCCATACACAGGCAGCCTGGACAGTAGTCAGGAGCTGTTCAGCTATAGGCTGAGCAAGTGCAGAATGGTGGTAGAATGTGCCTTTGGAAGTTTAAAAGCTCACTGGAGCAGTTTACTGACTCGGTTAGACCTCAGCGAAACCAATATTCCCATCGTTATTACTGCTTGCTGTGTGCTTCACAATATCTGTGAGAGTAAGGGGGAGACGTTTATGGCGGGGTGGGAGATTGAGGCAAATCACCTGGCCACTGATTACACACAGCCAGACACCAGGGTGATTAGAAGAGCACAGAAGTGTGAGGTGTGCATCAGAGAAGCTTTGAAAACCAGTTTCATGACTGTTCAGGGGGCTACGGTGTGAAAGTTCTGTTTGTTTCTCCTTGATAAAAACCTGGCCCCTTGGTTCACTCTACTTCCCTGTAAATAAACCGCCCTCCCCTCCCCGCTTTGATCACCACTTGCAGAGGCAATAAAGTCATTGTTGTTCAAAATTCATGCATTCTTTATTACTTCGTCACACAAATAGGGGGACAACTGCCAAGGTAGTCTGGGAGGGGTGGGGGAGGAGGGGATGAGGGAAAGACAAGGCCACACTGCACTTCAAAACTTATTGAATGCCAGCTTTCTGTTGCTTGGGCAGTTCTCTGGGGAGGAGTGGTTGGGTGGCTGGAGTCCCCCCTCCCCCCACCGCGTTCTTGGGCTTCTGGGTGAGGAGGCTATGGAACTTGGGTAGGAGGGCGGTTGGTCACACAGGGGCTGCAGCGACGATCTGTGTTCCTCCTGCTGCCTGTCCTGCTTAGCAATACGCCAGAGAATATGAATTTGATCCTCGAGTAGCCTGAGGATTGCTTCCTGCCTCCTTTCATCACACTGATGCCACATCTCCTCTTGCTGGTCCCTCCTGTCCTCTCACTCATCCCTCCTGCCCTCGCGTTCATTTTGTGCTTTCCTGCACTCTGATATTGTCTGCCTCCATGCATTCTGCTGGGCTCTTTCAGTGTGGGAGGACTGCATGAGCTCAGAGAACATGTCATCGCGAGGGCATTTTTTTCGCCTTCTAATCTTTGCTAGCCTCTGGGATGGAGACGATACAGCGAGACATTTGCAGCTGCGGAAGGAAAAAAAGAGGGAGAGTAGTATTTAAAAAGACACATTTTAGAGAACAATGGGTACACTTCTACGGTGAACCAAGCTGTTAACATTACATAGCATGTGTGCTTTCTTTACAAGGTCACATTTTGACTCTTATATTGAGGGTCTGCCAGTTTGGTGTGAGGGATCACACACACAAGGCCGGCGGGCAACAGAATTCGGCTTGCAGGCAGCCATGGTAAGCCACAGTCTTTTGGCTTCTTTAACCTTCATAACATGTAGGAATGGTTTCAAACAGCAGCACCCTCATGTCCCATACCAAGCACCCATTGGGTTGGCCATTTAAAAGGAGGGGCTGCGGTTTTCGGGTTAACATGCAGCACAAACCAAACTAAAGCCCTCCACCCCACCCTATTCTCTGGGATGATTGCTTCACCCCTCCCCACACCGCGTGGCGCACAGCGGGGATGATTTCTGTTCAGCCACAGGCAAACAGCCCAGCAGGAACGGCCACCTCTGAATATCCCTTTAATAAAATTCCCCTATTTCAACCAGGTGACCATGAATGATATCACTTTCCTGAGGATAACACAGAGAGATAAAGAACGGATGTTGCTTGAATGCCAGCAAACACCGGGACCATACGCTGCCATGCTTTGTTATGCAATGATTCCAGACCACGTGCTACTGGCCTGGCATGGAGGACGGTAGGAGGACGGAATAAGCCTGTCCTCCCCAGAAACCTTTTGCAAAGGCTTTGGGAGGATATCCAGGAGAGCTTCACTGAGGTGTCCCTGGAGGATTTCTGCTCCATCCCCATACACATTAACAGACTTTTCCAATAGCTGTACTGGCTGTGAATGCATCCCAAGACTTCAGGGCAAATTAATCATTAAACACACTTGCTTTTAAACCATGTACAATATTTACAAAGGTACACTCACGAGAGGTGCCTCTGCTGCCTTCAAGGTCCGTGAGCCTGCCTTGGGTGGGTTGGGAGGGTACTGGGTCCAGGGTGATTAACAGTTCCTGGCTGTTGGGGAAAATGTTTTCTCTGCTTCCTTGCTGTGCGCTAACTTCAGCGTCCTCCTCCTCCCCCTTTTCCTCATCCCCTAAATCCGCATCCCTGTTGCATGAAAGTCCATTGATGGAGTCAAAGCACAGGGGTGGGGTAGTTGTAGGGGCACCCCATAGAATGGCATGCAGCTCATCATAGAAGCAGCATGTCTGGGGCTCTGCCCCGGAGTGGCCATTTGCCTCTCTGGTTTTTTGGTAGGCTTGCCTCAGCTCCTTAAGTTTCACGTGGCATTGCTGCGGGTCCCTGTTATGGCCTCTGTCCTTCATGCCCTTTGAGATTTTTTCAAATATTCTGGAATTTCATCTTTTGGAATGGAGTTCGGATAGCACGGATTCATCTCCCCATACAGTGATCAGATCCAGTACCTCCCGTTTGGTCCATGCTGCAGCTCTTTTGCAATTCTGGGACTCCATGGTCACCTGTGCCGATGAGCTCTGCACGGTCACCTGTGCTGATCAGCTCTCCACGCTGGGCAAACAGGAAATGAAATTCAAAAGTTCACGGGGCTTTTCCTGTCTACCTGGCCAGTGCATCGGAGTTGAGAGTGCTGCCCAGAGCAGTCACAATGGAGCACTCTGGGATAGCTCCCGGAGGCCAATACCGTCAAATTGCGTCCACACTACCCCAAATTCGACCCAGCAAGGTTAATTTCAGCACTAATTCCCTTGTCGGGTAGGAGTACGAAATTGATTTTAAGAGCCCTTTAAGTCGACAGAAATGGCTTCATCGTGTAGACGGGTGCAGGGTAAAATTGATCTAATGCTGGTAAATTTGACCTAAATTCGTAGTGTAGACCAAGGCTGAGAAATTACCACAGAGAAGTTCAGAGGGGCATGTGTTTTGCCTACCCAGATCTTACATTTAGCTGCACCCAGTCAATTATCCTACCTCTTTTGCACATTCCTCCTGCATCGTCTTCATATTTTGTAGATTTCAGTTTCTTGTCCAGTCTACTAAACCACAGAACACCTGAGATTACCATCTTCCCTGAAGGCAGCCTGACTTCAATTCCATTGAAAACAATGGGATATAATAGTAATTTTTAATAGAGTCAACTGCAACGCTCGCAGATCAGATGCCAGCTTGTGCAAAAAGCTTGGCGCCTCACTAAACCTCAGAAATGCATAGTTGGAAACCAGTCTGGCTTACCTGGGGGTTAGTATACTTAAAATAGGTATTAGTGTTATAAGTATGTGTTTAGTGTTTAGACTTTTTGGAATGCTCGTAGGATGCTGCATATATG
Organism: Trachemys scripta elegans; assembly: GCF_013100865.1. Taxonomy (NCBI): domain Eukaryota; kingdom Metazoa; phylum Chordata; order Testudines; family Emydidae; genus Trachemys; species Trachemys scripta. The sequence goes on along the minus strand of NC_048301.1, from coordinate 51,697,447 downwards.
AATCCTACATATAATATCTGTATCCCATGGTATAAAGTTATTTTGAGTGTTTGCAATGTAAGCCCCTGTAACTGTATAACTCACCAAACAAGAAAAGAAGCATTAATTAAGGTAAAGTGCTTGTTCTGCATGCAAGATGGCCTATTGAAGTCAAATGAGGCATTATGTAGCATCAAAGGACAGAGACCTTGTTGATTGTACTCCTAACTCCATCCCGGAAGGGGAGGCCTGTGCATGAACTCAGCCCATGGTCTTGGAATCTGGGTGAAGGAGATAAAAATCCCTGACAAGGACAAACTTGGTCTCATTATTCTGTCTGGACGCTGAGAGGCAAAAAGTCCTAAACATAAGCAAAAGATCCCCATGCTGCTTGGCAGGGGTCAGCCTTAAAGGACATATAGAGCTGCTTATTATAAAAGCTTATATTACCTTTTTCAATCGAACACTGTAACTTATTTGTGTGTTTGTGTTTCCAGTTTTAATCTTGTAAATAACTCTCTTATTTTTTTCCCAGTTCATAAATCTTTGGTTAGTTTATTACAGGATTCCTACAAGGGTTGTCTTTGCTGTGCGATCAAAGGTGCAAATTGACGTGGGGTAAGTGATTGGTCCTTTGGGACTGTGAGAAACCTGAATATTGTTAAAAGCAACAGAGGGTCCTGTGGCACCTTTAAGACTAACTGTTAGTCTTAAAGGTGCCACAGGACCCTCTGTTGCTTTTTACAGATTCAGACTAACACGGCTACCCCTCTGATACCTGAATATTGTTGTGATTTTTGGTGTAAAATGACCATCTATCACATAGTCCAGCTTGCCTGGGTGGCAAGGTAGACCAGGATGCCCAAGGGGACTGTCTGTGACTCCATGGTAAGATTATGATAGTGCTTTAGGAGTTTGCATTTGTTGCAGGGTTGATGAAATCTAATTATAGAACATACAACCAGTTTGGGGTTTCTGCCCTGCCTTTTGAGAATCTGCCCTGAGTTTGCCACTCACAGTCATGAGCCTCTTCAGACAGCATGACAGCAGGTTAGGGAAAATAGTAGCCATCATGATTCAGGTCAGACTACGGTTTGAGTCCTACTGAAATGGGAGTTAGCAGCAATTTTGTATATGGAAAAAATATGAGATTGATGCCAGAAATCATGAGGAACTTTTAAAAAACACTAAACATTGTTATCGTCAAGATAAAACCATTAGAGTTGGCAATTCTTTTCCTATCAAAGATATTATTTCCTCCTTTAAGATTCCCATCTTTCCCTCCCCCTGAGTTTTGCCACATCCCCTCTTGAAAGAATGCAGCAGGTACTTGGGAGCCAAGAAGGAGGCTCCTGAAATCAGGAGTCTATCAGCCAATCTGGGTAATTTAACAGATTCAACAGCAGACCCATGTGAACATTATAGAGGTTTCTCCATCATTGTATATAAAAGGGCTTGTAGTGATAAGAATCAAGGAGAAGATCACTACTGCTGATACAGGAGAAGATGGACCTACTTGCATTGCAACTAACTCTTTGGGAACCCAGGCAGTCAGCATCACAAGCTGCAGACATTGCCCTTTGGCTACACAGTGTGGATTAGATCCGTATCTTCTGAGAAGCAGCTAGAGTTCCCGGTAAGTCCATTGTGCCTGGTTACAATGAGTGAAAGCAGGCCCAAAGCAATGGGAGAATGATTTCATCTGGGCCTCTGCTTGCTCCCAATCAGTGGAAAGCATACTTGCACATGTAACAGCTTGACCCTCGGTCCTGGCCAGTTCATGAGATGGAGGTTTTTGAAAGTGAAGGCCCAATATAGAGACCTATGTCACTTCTAGAGTTGGAACCAAAGGGCATATGTCCCCTAGCTGCTTCTACCCTCCTGACCTAGCATGTATATCTCTATAATATGTAATAAATGTGATATGTGTCTGTCTGTGTTGCTTTAATCTCTCCATCTTCTTTCCCCAACCTACAAATATAATAGTTATGGGTATTTCCAAGTGAAAGTCCAAATGAATGAAATTTCCAAAATGTGAATTTTTGAGGTACTGTTGAAATGACTCTTGCAACTTGATCTATGAAATGACATACTGTGTAACGCAGAAATTTTTCAAGTAAAACTTCACTACAAAAACTATACAAATTCTCATACATACTACTACATGTTCTGTACGGGGTAAAAATACAGAATTATTTATGTTTGTAAAATTACTAATGGCAGCTTTCTCTCAGGATTCCATCATCCAGAACCTTGTGGAAAACTTTTGTAAATAGACCTTTGAATATTCCCACTCTATGTTTTTCTATGAATTGTATATGTAATTGAGGCTCAGTGCCACAACTGACTGATGGTCAAAGAAAATGAAAGCTTCTTCTTCTTCATATAGATTCTCCATACATGGCATCATCCTTTTCTTTTCATCTACTTATTATTAAAAGGCTCACACATCAGCATTAGAATTCTTCTCAACTGCAGTTAGAGACTCCAAACTTTTTTGTCTACTAGTACTTTAGATATGATATTTCTTTTATAATAAAGAAAGCAGAATCAATAAGAGGCAGCTCTCTAGGGTTGGAAGATATGACCAAATACCAGAGGGATTCCAAGGACAGCTTTTTTTTTGTACTGGCTGCCAAAAGGCCATACTCAATTTGATGCCACACATTTTTTTAGATGATATCCTGCAACACTTGCAGTGTAATAAATTAGACTCAGAACGCTAAGGAGCATCTGAGCAGAAAGCTTCACAGATGAGACAAAGTCATTTCTGAATGAATATCTCTCATACAAATGTATAATCAGGTCCAGGAAGTCTTAGGGGTTTTGGTTTATGCACTGTGAGCAACACAGGAAAATATTTTGTCAACCCAGAACCAAAATTTAACATGAGATGTGCAGGTGGTAAAGAACTTTCTGAATGACCTTAAATGTGATTTTTATTTATTTATTTATTTATTTTTTGCTTCACATGGGATCTAAGATCCCTAATTACCTGTCAAAAGTGTAAATCCTTATATAAATCTGAACAGTAATCAAGTCATTTGGAAACAGCATGCACTGTAAGCAGTAGCCCATGCTTACAGAATTACCACTGTGCTAAATTATCCAGAAATTCCATTTCTAAGCTGCTTTCTTAAGGGTCAGGTTTTTTACTGCCGGATAATTCTGTTATTATGTGGTTTCAGAATTACAGTGACCACTAGAGAAACATTTTAGTGTGGTGCACTGGGATTTAGCCATGCAACTCTATGGACTTAGTGTTGGTCATGGCAGTCAAAACAGCATTTACGAAGATCCCTGGTGAAGCTTCTTATATCTACTATGCTATAGAACATCTGTAGTTTGGATATGATTTAAATTGTACTGTACTGTACACTATTACCTGGCACATTCATCAGAACTGTTATTAAGTCTCATTGTCCTATTAGCTTGAACACTAATAATGCTATTGAGATTTAACTTCTGGTTTATGTATATTCTGCCATATTTTACTTACTAATGATAAGTCATAGCTGTATATTCTCACAAGCATAAGAGGTGCTATCAAAATGCAAAACATTATGTAGCTAACCCTTCTATTCTTAAGGTATTACTTTCTCACTTGTTTGTAAAGAAATGTCTCACCTAAAATTAAAGTGAAAACATTACCTCTTCATCTTTAATTTTGGCATCTTAGAGTCAAATCTTGCTGTCCTTATTCAGGTTGAACTCTCAATGAAGTCCATAAGTACGGAGTGTAGGACACAACCCCCAGGTCCTGATCCAGTGTCCACTGAAGTCAATGGGAGGCTCAGGCTTTATATGGTTAAGGTGAGACAGTGTGTTCAAGCATTCTTGATAGTCTAATGGTTTGATGAGCTGCAGAATTAAAGAATCCCATTGTGCAGTTACTGTACAAACTGCTGACAGGTTGCTCAACGCATTACTAAATAACTATGCAAAGAGAATCACAGGACTATGGAGAATAGTACAGTAATTGATTCATTCCAGGAGCATTTAGTTCAAGCCAGGACTTAGAGAAACCATAGTAGACATCAAAGGCTATATCAGTCATTGTCCTGGAAATTCATGAAGAAAGAAAAGATGCAAGGAGCGTGGTGTAATTAGGCTACAACTTTATTAACTTAACTCATGTGGGAGCTGACCGTCAATAACTTGTACAGTGCAGACCATTATTCCTTTCTGAATGGTTTCCCCCTGGAAGAAGGCTGCAGTCAGCCATCTACCCAGCCATAGTCAGTCCCCAGCCCATTGCTGGGACCTCACCACCTTCCCCTTTTAAGAGGGTTAAGGGACTCCTTTCTGTACTAGACATTAAGAGCCACAACCCCTTTCCCCAGCTTTAGGGGATACCTTCCCCTAATCCACTTCCAATTCTGGTTGATCAGAGAACTGGACCCCCTATGAAACAAATATCTATAATGGATACCAGCAATTAGTTTGGCTGCCTACCCCCATCCCCAAATCTGGGCATACGAGGGGGCTCAGGTTGTAAGAACAGAATTTACAAATCCGCACCCCCCCAGATGTGCAGGAACCAATGGCTTACTGGCCCACTCATCCACTCAGGTGATGCCTTCCCCCTGCTCTCAACCACTGAGGTGGGTGGGTGGGACACTTAAAGGAACCACTGCCCTTTTTTCTCCACTAGTCCAGACAATGACCCCCCTCTCCCCAGCCTTTCAGGTTGCCAGGGTGACATTCTGGGAGCTAAAGAGCCAGAGGAAATTAAAGCATCTTAGACTCTGTACAGTAGCTTGACTAAAAAGTCACCTTTGCATTTTGTACAATTGAATTCTGTCTCTTTTCTGCTATGTGGAAACACTACTAAGGACTTGTGCAAAGGACTGCTAAATTAACCAGAGTCTATGGTTTGCCAACATTGTGCTGAGTGAGGTGAGTTGGGAGATCATCAGGGAGCAGTTATATCTCCTTGATTCTCTGTCCAGTATTCGGTCCCTGGTTTTGGCACACCTGAGGGCTGCTATAACTTGTGCCAGCTAACAACAGCCCAAGTGACCCTTCCACTAGCTGAGGATAACCAGAGCAGTCCTCCCCAAAACATCCCTTCCCACACCAATCTGCTTCCTGCCATCTCAAGGTCTGGTGAATGGGACCTTGCCAGCTGTCCCTGAAAGGGTGGTGCAAGAGCCAGCTATACCAGCTCAGTGCCCACTGGGGTTTCCCCCATGCTAAAGAATCCCCTAGCTAATGGGGAGTGGGCAGTCTCTTCTCCGAGAATTTGCCAAATTAAATGTACAGCATACATCCCCCCCACTGCCTACAAATACTTATTCCAAACTGAAGCAAAATATTGGATGTACTACAGCTAGGGATTTAAATTGGGAATTTTATAAGTTTAAGGCCTGTTTTTACTATCAATGCTACAAAAATAACGTATTAAAGTTTTCTAGCTAAAAATGATGGAGTGTGACTATGAATACAGCAAATGATGACCAAGTCATAACATGTAACTTCCAGATGCCATTAAGTGACAGATAGACCAGCTGAAGCTAGTTATCACAATTTCCCATGATCTCTGGGCTTTCCAGCCAGAGGTCTCAAGTATCTGTGTCTTCAGCTGTACAATGCTTAGGAATGTTAGTATATACTATAATACAGGCAAAAAAGCACAGATCAGATGACATATGTATTGTGTGTATACTATATATCACACTCACACACATATACAGAGCATGCTATTCTCTGCTAAACATTCAAATTTAGAAAAGGTATGTATAATAGAAATCAAACAGTTTACCATCAGTGTGGCAACTTTTATTGAGTTAATAGTGTCAACAATTGTTCCAAACAAAGTTGCTCATTTTATGTTACATTAATTTGATTCTGTCTCAACTATCAAAATGGTATATTTCTCTGGGATTTTTCTCTGAAGCTATAATATGGTTGTTTCTTTTCTTAAAAAAAAAAAAAGCATAAATCAAAGCTGTTTTGACAGATGAACAACACAATTTTGTAATAGGATGGAAATTTTTAAAAACTGAGTAGCTGATAAAGGATGAGTCAAACCAGAAGGATTGATGTTATAGCTGAAGGCAACATTAGAGATTAGGTACTCATTTGGCTTTTCAGAAGGCCTGGTGACTCATTCCACATAAATGAAGTTTGTGATATGTAATGAAAAGCTTTCTATCTTCACTGCAAGCAAATTAGCAGGTATTTTGTGTGAAGAATGTTAATGTTATCTTGCATTTGTTTCAGAGCAGGAGCACATTCACAGAGTAGATTTGAACAGAATTTCACTTTTATAACATCAGGTGCTGAAGGTATTAGAACAAGGTCACCTCTGTAAAGTAATGAGTGAAAATTAGGTTATAAACATGCAGTGCCTAAAAATATATTCTGCCTGCTCCACAGACCGAATGCAATACAGTATTACCTCAAATTACTAATTTTCTTTTAGTGAGAATGATACTCATATGCTCAAAGCTGCCAAGTTAAAAAATAAAATAACATGGGGAGGGAGGATATGCATTTCAGTGGGTAGAATAATTTTATTACATTAAGGCAGAAAACAAGGTAGTCAGCCTTACAGTTTTTACTGTTAAAAGATTGAAATCATAGGCTATAAGAACAAACAGGATCTGTTATGAGGGTAGCAAAGAGGCAACCCAGAAAGAAAGGAGATAAATCTCAGCAAGAAAGAATAAATATAACTGGTGTAAAATGTTATCTAATTTTTAAAAAATAGTGCTCAGGATGGAAAGATTAAAAATTTGTACAAAATAAGGGAAGCTGAAGGAATGCTACTTAAAATAATTATACAAATGAAAGTGTTGAGAGTCAGAGATATAGGGAGTATGCATAATTATTTATATAAAGGAGCCAAAAGAGATAGAAGTAAAGGTGACCATATTTGTGTCTTGCATCTGAATAGAAAACAAACAGTACAAGATTGCACCATTGCCAGTATTGGATTGAAGGCAATATAATTTGGGCAAACATGACACTAGTCAGGGATGTTAAATGAACAATATTTATTTTAGAGAAGATCAGCTCAATTTTATAACAGAAGGTTTGCGATCTGGGTATGAGAAAGGGTTTAGAGTGTGAGAATAAAATAAAACTCTGTGTAGAGATAGCATAACAGAGATTATTTGGGTAGAAATATGGTACATTTGAAAATGATAGGTAGGCAGGCAGGCACAGAGAGGGAGCTAGATAGAAAACTGATTTTCAAAGCAACTTGAAAAGATAGATAAAGAAGACGTGTTTGATGATAAAAGAGGCCTAGTAACCTAGGAGATATGACTTACTTTGACAGCGCGTGGGATAACAGTGGACGGGCTCCTAAAAAAGTGGCATATTTCTAGAGGTGATGCAAATCTCCTTTTTTCCTCCTTGTTTGTGAAATAGCCATAATTATCACAGACGTTCCTGGGTTTATTCATTTTAATTTTAAAATATGCATCTAAACTTATCAAATAGGTCAAATTACTTAATCAACAATTCAAGATTAACAAATCTCACTCCCCCTATGAAACATAGGACCGGAAGGGACTGCTTCGGTCATTGAGTCCAATCCCTCGCTATCACACACAATCCCTTGCAATCATGTATCCCCCATTCATAAACCTATCAAGCTCCATCTTCAAACTAGTTATCTTCTTTGTCCCGACTACACCTATTGAAAGGCTGTTCCAGAACCTCATTCCTTCTAGTGTCCTGCCTAAATTTGTTCATGACCGATTTAAACCCAAGTGTTCTTGTGCCAACATTGTCTTTTAATTTAAATAGCTCTTCTCCCTCACCGGTGTTTCCTTCCTGATATATGTATAGAGTGCAAGCATATCCCTCTCAGCCGTCATTTTGCTAGGCTAAACAAGCCAAACTCTTTTAGTCTGTTCTCACTACATAGGTTCTTCATTTCCCTGATCATCTTAAAAGCCCTTCTCAGCACCTCTGCCTGAAGAGAGTCTGAATGCAGCTAGGTCAGACCAGAGGATCTGGTCCAGGATGTCAAAAGCTGTTAGTTGTGAACATCTTAAATTCCTCATCCAAACCTATATTATCACCAGGTCTTCAATTCAACATATAGTGTAGCAGGTAGAGTTTGGTGCAGGATGGGGACAGAGTTAAGGTTGAGTGGTCTTATCTGTTCATTTTCATATTTTCTAATGTTTTGTTTTTTATTTTAAGAGCTTCTAGGCTTTGTGATTTAAAAAAATTACAAATTTATTTTAAATATTTTACATAGTATTTACAGGTTTTAACTGCATCAAAATGAACATTTCAGTATGGGAATATACTAATACTTATCTAGCTTGCCATAGATAGAAGAAGTGAAGCTTATTTAATTAATGTTTACAAAGCACTTTGAGATCCTCAGATGATAGGTGCTATAAATACAAATAACATTATTATTTCTTGATTGTGTCCTTTTGTTATGATGAAATAGTGTGGATAAGATCTTCCTTTTGTGTACATTGGAGTAGCTGCATAGTATCCAATAGAACTACATGTAACCAGGTGAAGAGGTGTATAATAATATTATTAAAACAATTAAGCACTAAAAACAATATAAACAATAAAAGTTACTTGCGAGCCACTCAAGTATTCCAAAAAGATGAAGGGGATTTTTTTTAACTTTTCCAAAAGAGAAAGAAGTAAAGAAAATAAGAAAATATAACATAATTTTGTGTCAATCTCACATTTTTTTTAAACCAAAGATTAAATTTATGGATAAGGGATCAGAAGGAAGTATGAATGTACTGTCACTTCTCTTTCTTGGAAAGTAGTAGACATTTAAACTTGACACGGCAATGGTCCAGGTCATCACAGAGTACATTCAAGAGTGTGAAAGGAAATGGAGATGGAAATTGATTGGGTGTACCACATATTTCCATAAATTCACATATTGCAAAGGTTATTGATGAACTCCGAAGAACAGCCCATATGATGAGGAATGATCCTGATTTTCCAATTTGACAATGATATTTAAAACAAAATAAAAAAGTAAATCATCCTTAAAGGGATCACATTTGGGAGCACTGGGAAAGCCACACTATAAATTTAAACAAAAGCAAACAAGGGTTGTATAAACATGTAAATATGCCAGGGCAGACACCCTCTCTCCGCGCCCAAGGTTTTGCTGGGATTTCTCTACTAAAATTTGCAGAAATTGCAGTCAAAATTACACTTTACATCATATTTTGAATATAAAAATTGTATGTACACACACTGAGAAATGGAAACAAAAGCAAGGAAACAAAGGATGGTACAAATAATTTGCTAATATGCAAAGAGATTACACTAGGGAAGCATAGCACAAAATGTAACGCTTATTGTACAAAACTCTGACAACCTTCAACCCAAGATGTCACAATTCTCATATACTAGCAGAAAAGGCACATAGTTTACTGAAATGTTTTCCTGTATGAATACAGTATAATTAAGAGACTGACCTGTGGTGCACGATTAAAAAAATCTAGATTTACTTTCTCTGTGGGAGACTCTGCAGCCTCTTCGTCCAACATTAGCTGCTCTGTAGGCCAAGGAAGCCCAGAACATAGGAACTGCCATACTGGATCAAACCAGAAGGTCCTTTTTCTCTAGTTAAGTATTTTTGTCTTAGTAGTAGAAGCTTCTGAGGACGAAACAAGAAATACTGGTGCAGTTCAGTTCCTATTACCAAAAGTTGAGAGATGAAGTCAGCTAGGTTAAATGGATTTTCTCAACAATCAAAGAAAGTTGAATGTTTGGTTTAATGAATGCACAGTTTCCAGGGATTCCTATTTTAAAGGAAGCTCTTTGCTCATCCTTGGCTGAATATGTTCATTCCTAGTTGATCTTCAGGAGTATAAGGCCTTGTCTACACTGCTACTTTACAGAGCTGAAACTTTGTCACTCAGGGGTGTGAAAAAACACCCCACTGAGCGATGCAAGTTTCAGCACTATAAAGTGGTAGAGTAGACAGTGCACTAGCGCTGGTAGCTACTCCCCTCATCGGGGTGTTTTTTTTGTCAGTGATAGGAGAGCTCTCTCTCCCAGTGTTGGTGTGCGACTACACAGCCACGTTAAAGCGCTGCCATGGGAGCGTTTTAATGTTGGTAGTGAAGACACAGTTGTTACAGGGACAGAGTTTCAAAAATGCTCAGTGCCTCCACTTATTTTAGTGTTATTCTGAGTAGGAGCTGAGCTCTTCAGAAAGGGGCCATTCAGTGCAACAAATATAAATCTATTTACAGGATTGCAGAGGCTAGCACTTTGCTTTGCTGCTTCATTTAACTGCATTACAACAGAGTGGTGCTGCTAGTGGGGAAACTCCCTCTGACTAAAATAGAAGTAAGAGGGGGCAAAGCGTGGCTCCAACACATAATATTCTGAATAACCAAGAGTTCTTTTTATAGGGCTAGTCTACACTGGCAACATTAAAGTGTTGCTGCAGCTGTGATGTTGCACTCCATATGTTTTATGGAAATATGCTTATGAGTGTGAATATGATGTAACTGGAATATACTTTATGCAAAAGGTCTCTTGTAAGGTATCATAACAAAGGTTACAACCTACTGAATATATTCCTCCTATTTGAATGTATGGATCATTCTTGTCTCTGAAGCTAGAAATATGAAGTATAACTCTGAGGTCCTATTGTAATTATGCAAAGTGTGGGCCATTAATGGTGGCTTAAAAGCTTGATAGCTCCCATTGACTAGGACAATTGGTTGTGAATGGGTTTATTTACTTGCAAGCCTTCCCGTGTATGTGTGGGCCAGCCCATGGGTAATCAAGAATGAGGTCTCACAAGGACATGTGACTATGTCACATGATACTGGAATCCATCTTAAATCTGGTACTTTTCCATATAGAAGGAGGGGTGGGGACCCAGAGAGACAAAAGATTCCCGCCTTGTGCCAAATCTATAAAAGGGGGTAGAACAGAACAAAGGGACTGCCAGTCATGAGAACACCCCTGTTTTCCACCTAAGATGTCTGCTGGAACTAACAAGGACTGTACCATGGGAAGGGATTGGGCTCAGACTAGGAAGGAGTCTAGTTTATGAAAGGAGCTTATTGGAACATCTCTGAGGGTGAGATTATACCTGTAATCAGTTTCTTAATGTACTGGGCTTAGAGTTATTTTTGTTTTATTTTGCTTGGTGACTTACTTTGTTCTTTCTGTTACTACTTGAAACCACTTAAATCCTACTTTTATACTTAATAAAATCACTTTTGTTTATTAATTAACCCAGAGTAAGTGATTAATACCTGGGGGAGCAAACAGCTGTGCATCTCTCTCTATCAATGTTATAGAGGGTGGACAATTTATGAGTTTACCCTGTATAAGCTTTATACAGAGTAAAACAGATTTATTTGGGGTTTGAATCCCATTGGGAACTGGGTGTCTGGGTGTTGGAGATAGGTGACCTACCGAGCAGTTTTTGGTTAAAGTCTGCAGCTTTGGGGGCGTGGACTAGACCTGGGTCTGTGTTGCAGCAGGCTAGTGTGGCAGGTTCAACATGGCAGGATTCTGGAAGTCCCAAACTGGCAGAGAAAATGGGCTAAGAGTAATTCTAGCACATCAGATGACAGTCCCAAGGAGGTCTCTGTGACTGAACCCGTCACAGTGGCATAGTCAAACAGGATATGTGCACAGCTTTGAGAAACTGGTAGTGATTTTAAGTGAGGTTTAAGTGTGGTGGCTGGAGAACAGACAAAGTGGTTACTGGTTTGTTATTTTATGTTTGCTTATTTCAGGAAAGGGAAGTAGGAACAGAAAAAGAGGAAAATGAGTGAAAGCAGTGAAGCAATTGTGAAGTTGGAGCTTTTTAGGCTGCAAGTTGCAGAAAAGGAGAGGGAGCACCAGAGATTATTGCAACTGAAAGAACTGGAGATAAAAGAAAAAGAGTCAGCCAGAGAGGAGGCTGCACACAGAAGGGGTATGGAAGTCCATAGTTTAGCACAGCAAGCTGCTCAGGAGGAGAAGGAAAGGGAGAGGCAGCAAGCTCAAGAGGAGAAGGAAAGAGAGAGGAGGCAAGCCTTGGAGTTAAAAGATAAAGAAATTGAGGCCCAGAAACAAGCCCAAATTGAGACCCAGAAGCATGAATTGGCTGTGATGGAGTGGAAGAGACAGAAGCCTTCAGCAGCTGTCTCCACTTCTCCAAAAATCCATAAATGGGAGTAGTTATGTCCATCATATGATGAATCCAGTGACATTGCCGAGTATTTCGTCACCTTTGAGAGACTGTGCACTCTCCATGTGATTCCTGAGGATCAAAAAATGACTACTTTGGTTGCAAAATTGACTGGGAGAGATCTGGACATATTCAATAAGGTGCCTATTGCTGATGCTTCAAACTCTCCCGGCACTTTAAAAAAACACATCCATGAGGGGCGTAGCTCCCAGCCCTGTGCACTGTCTATACTGGCACGTTACAGCGCTGAAACTTGTAGCACTCGGGGGAGGGAGGTCTCTTTTCATACCCCTGTGGGAGAAAGTTGCAGTGCTGTAAAGTACCAGTGTAGACAAACCCATAGTTCTCTGGCAGCTTCTTGACAGCATGTGAATAATAGGTGGTACACTGTGGCTTTGAAATAGACCTCCTGTTCCTAAGCATCACTGGTAATTAGCTACATGGATTAGCATAAGACAACTCCCATCTCCTTCCATTTACAGGTAGCTTATTACATATATCAAAGAGAAATGAAGACAATGATATTACCACATTCACAGTTCATCTAAATGTTAATATTCGCTTTTGATCTTTGAATCAATAGAACATAGTAACAGACAGGAACCATCTGGTTACATTGTTATCCTCTAGCAAGATATAGATAAACAGACTACTACAATCACTATCTTCTTCCAATTCTTTAAGAATACAGGTTTACATTTCATAGCTCTAGTCTATCTATCAATGGCTTTGTTAGCTATTTATAAGGAATAGCCCTAATTACCATTTACATACTTTCCTAATATGTCTTTCAAGGTAGAATTTGGGCCATTTAACCTGCTAGTAGCTTAACCCCTTTTGGCCCTGTCACACTACCTCAGAGTACATCTACACTACAGGGGGGAGTCGATTTAAGATACGCAAATTCAGCTACGTGAATAGCGTAGCTGAATTCGACGTATCGCAGCTGACTTACCCCGCTGTGAGGACGGCGGCAAAATCGACTTCTGCGGCTTTCTGTCGGCGGCGCTTACTCCCACCTCCGCTGGTGGAGTAAGAGCGCCGATTCGGGGATCGATTGTCGCGTCCCGTTGGGACGCGATAAATCGATCCCCGAGAGGTCGATTTCTACCCACCGATTCAGGCGGGTAGTGTAGACCTAGCCTCAGATTTTAGCTCCATAATTTACTATAGTATCCAAGTACTTTCCTAGTTTATAGGATAAAGTAGGTCTGTAGGTTGATTTTACTCTCCTAGTTTGTACTCACTGTAATCATTGTATCATCGTAATGTATCATTGTAAAACCTTTTATTTGAGATTCTTCATTAAATGAAGCAAGCAATAAGGATTTGTTTAGGACTTGCTGATATATGTTTCTTACAGTGAGTCATGCCATTTATTTTTAAACAAAGTACTAGAACAAATACAGGTATTCAATCAAAATCTGAGGGGGTGGGTTTTGATTTTTTTTTTTTAGAAATGTAAAATATGGCATAGTATGCTAAAGCAATAAGATTGATGAGCAGGTGTATAAGGGAACTGGTGTTTAAAAAGTGGGAAGATTGCTGAACTAACACACGCATCCTTAGTGAAGCCAAGGTCACCAGCATTGAAGCAATGATCCTCATATACCAATTCTGCTGGACTGGACATTGTGTGCAGATGCCAGACTTGCACCTCCCAAAACAAGTCCTCTACTCTCAGCTCACAAATGGTCAGAGATCCCGTGGTGGTCAGAGGAAACACTACAAAGATACACTTAAAGCATATCTCAAGAAAACTGATGTGGACATCACAAGTTAGGAGGAGCAAGCCATCAACTGACCCCAATGGCACCACGTCCTCCATCAGGCAGTGGCCTGCTTCGAGGAGAAGCACCTTGCCCTTGAAACTGAAAAGAGACAAGGAAAGAAAAAGAAAGAATTTTCTCCCAACAGGCATCTGGCCTGCCAGGAAATATTGCTATTTGCTGGCAAATCTGTGGTTCAAGGATCGGATTCCTGAGTCATCTCAGGACCCATATATAAATCCGTGGTAGAGATCATCCTCGAATCGAGGAATTTCTGATGATGATGATAAGGGGATTTGTGTGTTTTCATCCTAGAAACAGAGATTACACAAATCTTAGGAAACTGCACTGTAAAATGTATGCCTCTCCTTCTCTGTGTACTGTATATATTCCTATTGAAAATGCCCAGTTTATTTGTCTGGGTATTTTTTTTTAATAAATTAAGTTTTGTGGTTCAAAATGAGTTATTACAGGATCTACTTTAAAATAAGCAAAGTATAAAAGATGAATGGGAATTCCAGGAGGATTTTGTGGGGGTTGGTTATTTTTATGGCTGTTATATTTTTTGATGATCTGTAAAAATTACCAGACTCAGAGGAATTCTAATGATGCTATTAAATTGCTTAATAATTGAATCAACATTCCCTCTTTCAGTAAAACAAGTTCTAATGTCCATGGGGGTCTGATTCTTCCTAGTGCTTATTATGGTTCTAAACAGCATCGACTCCCATTCACCACTATGGGAGTCAATGCTGTTCAGAATCATACGATGCTGTTCAGAAGACCACTATGTTAAAGAGGCTCAGCACCTTAGAGCAGATTCTCAGTCCCTTACAGAATGCATTTCCAAGGCAGTGTGTGAGCTACTCCTGAGTGCTTAACAGCTGTTGTGTTTGCCTTCACACGCTCTGCTTTACCAATATCTAACTAATTCCTTTGTAAAGTACTTCAGGATAATCTAAGTGTGAAAGGAGTTATTAAAAAAATGTTAAAATTCTAACATACCATGAAATGCTTTTCAGTAAGAAATTTCATTGCTATTTTTCTTCATCAACACTATTGGTATTTGTTAGCAATAACTTAATCTTAAAGACTAACCTGGTATCTTCTTGTAGTGTGCTCACTATTTTTAAAAAGCAGCAGATGGTCCTGTGGCACCTTTAAGGCTAACAGAAGTATTGGAGCATAAGCTTTCGTGGGTGAATGCCCACTTTATCAGACGCAATGCCCACTTCATCAGTCTTGCTTCTGATGAAGTGGGCATTCACCCACGAAAGCTTATGCTCCAATACGTCTGTTAGTCTTTAAGGTGCCACAGGACCCTCTGTTGCTTTTTACAGATTCAGACTAACATGGCTACCCCTCTGATATTTTTAAAAAGATACCCAATTGTATATTTAAGAATGATGTCAGATACCTTCAGTATACTATCAGCACAAAAGCTTAATATAATTAGTCTTAATACTCTTTTTGGGTAGTTGCATTCTGTCTTTGTATCAAAGTTTTTTTCTTTCAAATGATTTTTCAATACAAGTCACATACAAATGTATATTTTGAAATATATATTTTCAAACACATGGCAATATATAAACAAAAATGTCCCTATTAAGTAACATTGAGGGTCATGTACTTCCACTCTTAGTCATGGTGAGAAGCATATTAGTATGCCAGTAGACCTGGTGATTTTGAGTTAGGGGATTACAATCTCTCTCTCATATCTTTGTGCCTCATACTAATTAGATACACCTCTACCCTGATATAACGTGACCCGATATAACACAAATTTGGATACAACGCAGTAAAGCAGTGCTCCAGGGGGTGGAGGGGGGGCTGCACACTCCGGCGGATCAAAGCAAGTTCGATATAATGCGGTAAGATTTTTTGGCTCCCAAGGACAGCGTTATATCAGGGTAGAGGTGTATATGCCCAGCAACTTTTAAAAAATAATTAACTCAGCCTTTCATGCCCAAAGAAATATGACCAAAGAAAAGTAACTGATATTTAAAAGGGGGGAGTGGAGGGTGGGGGAAGACACCAACACATTTGAATCATACTAAGCAAACCTATAATGCTATTTACAATAATTGGAAAGTAAATAATCTCTTCATGGCACAGATATGTCCTTGCATAATAGAGATAAATATTCAAATACAGATAAACATTGTGGCCCAGAGCTGTGCTATGCTGGCTCTCTGCTTTTTTTCCATTTTAAGTGATTGGAACTACTCTGGAGGTACACAAGTATTACAATAGGATTTGGCACATCTGAATCTTGCATGCACTTTTAAGAGACAAACTGAGTAATCTACTATTTATTCTTTAATTAATTTCACATCAGAAAGCTTTATGGCTAGTTTTAGTCAGCATTCCGAATTAGGAAATATTCTTGTTGTTTATTTCTTCTGTGATGCTCACAATATGGGTGCTGAGTGCCTACCCTGAAGAACTTACAGTTTACATTTGAACTTAATGTTGATGTTGTTGAGTACAATATTGGTAATTCAGATTCTGATTACTGTAGCATTGCAACAGTGATAGTTGAAAAGGTACTTTCATTCTCAACCCCAAATTGTATCTAACCCCAAGTATATATAACTTTAGGTTAAAAACAAAAACAAAAGCCTTTAACTTTAGTTTCTTATATTTGCTCAGTCCTGAAATGACGTCTGGTTGATGGAAAGCATAGTAAAATCTTGTCCAATACTGAGATATTTGAGCATTTTTGGGGGGAGAGAAAGTTGGATATCTCATAAAAATGTATTCTATTTATAACTTTAAAGTTGTTATATTTCACTAATCTTTCAACTCAAGGTCTGATGCCCATATATTTGCATGCATGAATGTGTGTGTAGCTGGAATACTCTACACTGAAATACAGTGTAAACTACATTCCTTGTAATTTTTCCAATCCTTCTCTTAGACATCCGTCTAAATTCCCATCTGCCATGTTTCTTTGACAAGGTGATTATTAGATTCCCCCTGTCAGCTGAGGTTTTGTGGTTTTGGGCTGTACACCTGGGAGTACCTCACAGAGAATGCAAAATGTGAAATCCATAATGAGAGTAACTGTTATACCCTGCCATGTTAAAGATGGCATCAGTGGGGCTCAGCAGTTTTAGCTGCCCTTCGGCTGCTTCCTGTATTTACTGTTTCAGATTTTGCACTTTGTGGGGCATGGAATTTTCTGATGCTCACAGTTCCAGAATAAATAAATCTAGATTGCCTGTATCTGGCTCTGAACACACATTCAATATGAGGTCCTAGGCAAATTACATGGAACTTCCTCATGGCTCTGTCCCTATAGCCCTGCTCCCCGCCACCTCTCCTCGTTGGAGTGGCAATAGCAGATGGGGACCACCTCACAGTAAGGAACAGTACGAGTAGGACCCTACCAAATTCACGGTCCATTTTGGTCAATTTCACGGTCATTGGATTTTTAAAATTGTAAATTTAATGATTTCAACTATTTAAATTTGACATATCACAGTGTTGTAATTGTAGCGGTCTGGACCCAAAAAGGAGTTGGGGGGGTGGGTTTGCAAGGTTATTAAAGGGAGGGTTGCAGTACTGCTACCCTTACATCTGCACTGCTGCTGGTGGCGATGCTGCCTTCAGAGCTGAGCAGCTGGAGAGCGGCAGCTGCTGGATGCTAACCCAACTCTGAAGGCAGAGTTGCTGCCAGCAGCAGCACAGAAGTAAGGAGGGCATGGTATGGTATTGCCAACCTTACTTCTGCGCTGCTGCCTGTAGCGCTGGGTCCTCAATCAGCAGTAGCCACTCTCTGGCCGCATAGCTCTGCAGGCAGCAGCGCAGAAGTAAGGATGGCATGGTATGGTATTGCCACCCTGACTTCTGTAATGATGCTGGTGGGGAACTGCCTTCAGAGCTGGGCGCCTGGCCAACAGCCACTGCTCTATGGCCCCCAGCTCTGAAGGCAGCACAGAAGGAAGTGTGCCAATACTGTGACCCCATCTAAAATAATCTTGCAACCCCCCTGCAACTCCCTTTTTGGTCAGGGTCCCTAATTTGAGAAACACTGGTCTCCCCTGTAAAATCTGTATAGTGTAGGATAAAAACACACAAAAGACCAGATTTCACGGCGGGAGACCAGATTTCATGGTCCGTGATGTGTTTTTCATGGCTGTGAATTTGGTAGGGCCCTAAGCCTGAGGCTTCCTTCTCCTCCAAGGAATAATAACAGGTGTTTCTCGTCCTGGAGAAACATGGACGAGCAAGATGGTCCTGCTGGACTTACTTCCCCTCCTGGCTCCTGCTACACAGATCCCTTTGTTGGGGTGGTATTGGTGGAGTTCCCCAAGCACTAGGGTTTGGTATTAATTGAAATGCATTGGCATCGTTTACACTTCTCTGAGCTACTGTCTCAGGCTGTTAGTAGAAGACGCAGGCCTGGTCTACACTGGGGGGGGAGGATCGATCTAAGTTACATAACTTCAGCTACATGAATAATGTAGCTGAAGTTGACGTACTTAGATTTACTTACCACGGTGTCTTCACTACGGTGAGTCGACTGCTGCCACTCCCCTGTGGACTCTGCCTGCGCCTCTTGCCGAGCTGGAGTACAGGAGTTGATGGGAGAGCGCTCAGGGATCGATTATTGCATCTAGACTGGATGCGATAAATTGATTCCCGCTGGATCGATCGCTGCCCGCCGATCTGGCCGGTAGTGAAGACATACCCACAGTCAGACATCACTGCATCAGTTGGCCTTGAATCATTTCTCATCCTAACCAGGAGGTCTAGAAATGTACATTTTTTCTTTCAATGAAAGCTGAAATACTGTACTGATGTAGACAAATGACTTCAGGTGCTGGAGCCCTAGTAACAGGCCTACAATGTGTATGCCTTAATCCAGGTCCATGTGTGTTCAAAGTGTCTTTTACTGTGCAATCCCAATGTACAATTCTGCAGCACCTGCAAATATGATTTGGCAGTAAAACATTATGACTGGGAATTTATGTACAAATTAGAGAGACAAGAAGGTGGGTGAGGTAATTTCTTTTATTGGACCAACTTCTATTGGCAAAAGAGACAAGAGACGGTCTGGGCCTGCAGAAGAGCTCTGTGTAGCTTGATAGCTTGTCTCTTTCACCAGCAGAAATTGGTCCAGTAAAAGTTATTACTTCACCCACCAGGTCTCTCTAATATCCTAGGACCAACACAGCTACAACAACAACACTGCAAACAACATATGTACAGACTACTCAAGAAATAGAAATTCTTAAAGCAAAAGTGGCTTAGTGGATTAAGAACTGTAGTCCACAAAAGCTTATGCTCTAATAAATTTGTTAGTCTCTAAGGTGCCACAAGTACTCCTGTTCTTCTTTTTGCCATTAGTGGGACTTGCATGAATAGATCAAGGGCTGTAAACTTGCAGGATTGCAGGAAACTAAATCCTAACACCATTCATAGGAATACAGAATATTACATATGTGTTGGTGGGGTGTAAATTGGAGTTGCAGCAGGAATCTTAAGTTTCAGTTTGCTGGCTTTTGTAAAGGCAAAATGTCAGTAGTGCATTAACTGTGCATTTAATAAAGATTTCCAAGCACAGAACACTTTCCAGCCAGGGGTTATAGTTAAAAAATTAATCAGTTATGCTCTATCCCCTTAAGAATACGATACAATGCATTCACCAATAGTCATGAGACTGAATCCTAGTACTAAACTGGCATTTTAACTCAGTGTGTTACTATGGCAAGCTTCCAGACCCTGATCACAGGACAGCTGTTTTCTTCCATAACAGGGTGAATTATAGTGGAGAGTGAAGCCAACAAAGGCATTGACAGGCATTGGCTATGGAAGAATTGGCATCTGTTCTACTGCTTGCCTTTGCCAGCAGTACTCATTGTATGGAACAGTACTAGGGTGCCCCCTGTAGGGATGCAAGATACAGTAAGGAATAGGTAATTGTACATGGGAACACTGATGTCATCTTTGGATAGGAGTACCTGGAAAATACCACTTCTAGTGGCAGAGTTCATATTTTTATAAGTAGAATGCAGCTGGTGAAGGTAATGGCATTATACCCTGAAATACATCAGATCAGCTAATATATTCAGATTTGAACAACTCAAGAATATCTTAAGGAATGCCATCAATAAAGACAGAATTTCTTGAGCCTGCAAGAGGCATCTCTGCACTTCTTGGTAAGATGCTTTAATAGCCTTATGAAATATTAATAGGATGGAGAGGTCACTTGTGGTTTTTTAAAACTTTTTTATTACAGCAAAGAGTTCACATTTTTAATCCCCTTGAGCCTTTAAGATAATCAGTCAAATAATATAATATTTTGTTATCAAATGCACTGCATTCCAAGTAATAACCAATAATGTTGCCATCAACCTTCAAAATAAAGAAGAACTGCTAAGCAAAAGGGGGTATATTTATTGCAAATCAGGAGAACCTACTGAAAAAGTGACCATCATCAGCTTGTTCTGGCAAGGATGACTTCAGTCTTTCATGAGATTTCTAGGAGACTGAAAGACTTTCATTGAGATGATCATTATTTATCACGGGTATGCTCAAATCAAAGCTTAATTCCGAATGAACTCATGTTGAGTTCTAGGATATCAACTGTAAGAAAATGAATGCCATGGCTGGGAGTATAAGGACCAGGAAATTCACATAAGTGCACTGGCTGAGAGATAAATCCTTAACATTAATTCAAAGCCACATAGTAGGCCAATGGAAAGACTTACGAATTAGTGTAACATATGAATTCTATTGAGTATTAGTCAGACCATTCACTTGTACATTTGGGTTCAGTTGCAATCTAAAAAGCAATTTATCTGAAGGAGCTGAATAACACAGTGGTAATCCTAGGGGCTAGAAAATCAAAAATATGTGCCTTCAAATCTAATTTGGAGAGTGTAGACTTAAATCTGTGTTTTTAGGATAACAAAACGCAATCTGAATATATTATTCAGATTCTCTAAAGCTATTTTAATCCAACTTTGGCACTATTTAGTAACAAGTAGTTAGATACTACAGTGCCATACAAATCCCCAAGTCAGTTTACCTCTAAAACATTGCTTGTTTTGGTTAATACTTGGTCAGTTACCATGGAATCTCACTGTGCTTTTCCGCTGCCACTTGCCTAGGCTGGTACATGTTTTTCTTCCTTTTTGCCAGTTTGTAATCCTGTTTTTTGTTTGTTTGTTTTTAGTGTAGAGGGGATTCCTAACTGTTTAATTGGTTTGTAAGCAGGCCCTAGTTCTTCCCAGTTCTCTCTGTACATTCCCAGAATGTATTGCCCTCCCAGCTGCTTCTGGTGATACGTTGAATTCATGCCATCCAGGTAGTCCCAACATGCTGAGGCATTATGAGATAGTAATTTTTTTTAGTAGTAGATAGTAGATTTTTACTAGCGTGCAATATGCAAACAGGAAAGGTAAATGTGTATGCACAACCATGGTTGACATATTATGTTGTGAAAGAAATACCTTGCGGACACATGTTGTAAACTGGATAAACACACATACAGAGTAATACTTGGAGTGTTAAATCTGAGATTTCCGACAAGGGATTCAGGTTTGATTGGCTCATCTGACCTGTATCAGAAGGAAAGGAAAACAGAATTATAATTAGTGTAGACTTGTAAGTTCAGTGAACAAAGCTTTAATTTTAGTTTTTAGCATTAAAAAACCTTAAATTC
Source organism: Trachemys scripta elegans (assembly GCF_013100865.1). NCBI lineage: Eukaryota > Metazoa > Chordata > Testudines > Emydidae > Trachemys > Trachemys scripta. Next base: position 51,675,867 of record NC_048301.1, on the reverse strand, counting down.
AAGAACAGAAAGAATCAGAATCATCAGCAAGAGTGAAAATAAGCTTCTGAATAGTGAAGAAGAAATTCTAAACAGATCTGCTATTATCTGCATAGCAACAACAACTAAGGTTATGTTGCAAGTGAACTGAACCAAGGAGAAACATCTAAATATAATATAACCTCAGGGAACTCACAGTCCACGGAAGTTGTCAAAGTGAAATTGTAATTCAGAGCAATCCTTTCATTCTTCTTATAAGGCAAAGTACAAAATACTTTCCAAGAAGACAGTTCATGATCAATTAGGTCAAATGTCACTGTCCTGGGTAGTGAAATAATAATTTCTGGATTAATTACATTTAAAATCAGCTGACTGATGCCTGTCATTATTGGAATCAATGACATCAGCAAAACTTAAAGATCTTGATTCTGAGTCACCACTGCATTGTTCCAGTTTCATGATAGTGAATCCTCCAGGCCAGATCCTCTGCTGGTGTGAATCAACATAGCTCCATTGAATTGAGAGTCAATCTGGCTCTTTCACAGCAGTGGAGTTATACCAACGTCAGTCTAGAGTAATGCAGGAGTGTATCAGACATCCAGATATTAATTCTCTTCTTACACAAGGGTAAAGTGGGAGTAACAACATTGAAACCACTGGTCAGGCTCCTACTGAATAATAACTCGACTGTGGACATTCAGTATTTATGCAATGAGTATCAGCTGTCTCCTTCACTCCCCTCTTGCTACACTTAACTACATTGTGATTTGCATGCACTCTTGGGCATTCAGGAACAAGACAGGCATCACCATGGACAGATCAATTAAAACATCTGAGCAAATCACAGAGGTGGTCAAAAAAAGCAAACAGGATGTTTCAAAAGGGATATAGAATAATACTGAAATTATAGTAAAGCTGTTAAATAAAGCAATATGCATACTCATCTGGAATATGCTGTTCCAGTCTAGACACACCTATCTCAAACCAGATATAGCAGAACTTGAAAAAGGAATCCCAAGAAGGGCAACTAGAATGGAAAAACTTCGATGTGAAAATACTTCGATATCAGGAAAAGTGATAAAGATTAGGAGTATTTAGTATCAAGAGGAGAGGAATAAAAAGTGACATAATACAGGTATCTAAAAAATATGAATGAATAGTATAGAGAAAGATCACTTAGACACTAGTATTTGACCTCTCTGATAATGTGAGCAGGAGGACACCCAATAAAATTAAAATTAACAAATTTTAACCATGCTAATAAAATACACATGTACATTTGATGCATAATTAATCGAACCTACTGCTACAAGATATTATTGAATCAAACAGTTTATTAAGCTTTTTAAAAAAAGAATTAGACATTTATACAAACAACAAGGACATGTGCAGTTATGTTAGACAGGACAAAAAATGCACAAAGGCTATAACTCCTCATGCTTGGGGTCATAATCCAACCAATTGACTTGTGCTCGTTATTCACTTAGATGCTTTTTTAAATACCACCCTAAATGCCTAGAGTTAGTGATCTGAAATATATGGCATTGGCCAATCTGGGAAGAAATCAAGATTTTCGTGTTATTTTAAATTTACCAGCTATTTTCTGCTGATAATTCTTAGGAACAGATTCTTGGTCCTATAAAGGTAGCTTTGAATTGCTCCAGAGTAAAGTTAGCTGAGCAATCAATGTGAGTTTCCTCACTTGATGTGAACCTTCTGATGGCATATGGCACTGTAGAAGCTCCTTCTTGTCTCTGGCATAGGAGATGTATCCAGAGAAAAGGCATCTGTATGCTCCATCAATTTCTGGATTTTCAAACAATCCATTGGGGGGCTGCCCAGGGGCTGCCCTACTTTATGCAGGGGCATGTGCAAGTCAGCCCCAGAACTGACAAGACACAAAAGTGGCTTGACATGACCTTAGTTCCCATCCTGTGTTGAGTGCTGCCCTAGTGTGACAGAGGATCTGGCCCTATATGTGTGTATCTGGAATGTGGTGGCCTACGTAGGTGTGAATGCACAGGGTCAGCTCTAGGGCCAAGTCTCAGTAGGCAGAGGGTCCTGGTTAGAATCATACAAACTCCTGCTCGACTCTCTGTCCCAAAATAAGGGTGCTCTAATGATCACAGCACAGAACATCATGCCAGGAGCACCAGGGTCTAATCCCAGCTCTGTCACTGTGCCTGTCTGCCTCAGTTTCCCCATCTGTAACATGGAGAGGAGGCTGGTCCGGTACACAGGGGCAACCCCTGCAGGCTGACTGGTGTGTGTCAAAGGCAAAGCACGGTGAGGGTGTCCATTCACATGCTGTCCCAGCCCACTCCCAGGCAGGGAGCACCAAAATGCAGCCGGGAACCAGTTCCAAGGGGCATGCCAGTCACAATGGGGGCCCAAAGACTCCGGCACCAACATCCAGAATTCTGGATCCTTTTCCAAGCCCAATCTGGCACCCTCTGAGCTTTGCCTGTCACTCAAAGGGAGGCTTCGGCATGACAGGTGGATCCAGAAGGCTTGGGGTGGGAGCAGACAGAGAAATGGCTTCTATTTCTGCCCAGTCTTAGGGACCAGGACCTTGTACCAATAGAAGCAAATGTTATGCCCCACTGGTAAGCTGGGGCTCATGCATTCCCAAAGGTGAATCATAGGTATTTCTGTTCCCCATTACTCATGAGATGGAGTTTGAAATCACGTCAGCCCAATCACAATCTTGCCTTCCTCCTTTCTGTCCACTCTATCTAGCACAGCCAGCATCAGTACTGTGTACCCCCTGGTCCTGAACCTGCACCCAACCCTGCCTGGGCAGAGCCCCTTGATTCAGGAGTGTCCCTTGTCAGAATGGAGGGCCTCCTGCAGGACCCAGCCCCATCCATGCACTTGGGACCCCCAGCACAGAGCAGGACCCTATCATTGCCAGCAGTGACTGGCTGTTTCAGCCACCTTCATTTTAATAGAATCATAGGACAGGAAGGGACCTTGAGAGGTCATCTAGTCCAGTTCCCTGCACACATGGCAGGACTAAGTATTATCTATTATTGGAGGGCCTGGTTGAGAGGGACTGTATTCCAGGAGGTTCTGAGCAACCAGCCTCTGAGAAACAAGGCTCCTCTAAGTAGCCTCCATTTGACCCCTCTCTCCCCCGCCCAAAAAATCCTACACCACCTTTGCAATCACAACCTTACTCTGGGAGGGCAGGCATGAGAGGACTGGTGCCTCGTGCCAGGAGAATCCCAGAGGACACAAGTGAATATGGCTGAACCGCTCAGTAATAGCGACCATAATGTAATTAAATTTAATGTCCATGGAGGTGGTGGTGGTGGTGGAGGGGGGAGAGGGGAATGCCAAAGAAACCCACCACAGGAGCATTTAACTCAAAACGAGGAACTATTCAAAATGAGGAATCCCAAGGAATTAAAAGGCAAAATTCCTGCAAACTGCATGGAGACTATTTAAAAACACCATGCTAGAGGCTCAAATTAAATGTGTACCCCAAATTTAAAAAAAAAAACAGCAAGAGGACCATAAAAAATGCCACCATAGCTAAATAGCTGCATAAAAGAGGAGGTTAGAGGCAAAAAGGCATCCTTTAAAAATTGGAAGTCAAATCCTACTGGAGGATAAATCCATCAATGGCCATTAGCCTGGATGAACAGGGATGGTGTCCCTAACCTCTGTTTGCCGGAAGCTGGGAAGGGGTGACAGGTTGGATCACTTGATGAGTACCTGTTCATTCTGTTCATCCCCTCTGGGGCACCTGGCATTTGGCCACTGTCAGAAGACAGGATACTGGGCTAGATGGACCTTTGGTCTGACCCAGTATGGCCGTTCTTATGTTCTGAAAAGATATCTGTTAAAAACAAAGGCTCATAAAACAGATCATGTGAAAGATTACAGTACATAGAAAAACAGAAATATCACTCTTTTCCCCACTCAGTCTCACAGGTTAATTGTTAATGAGAAACAAAAGTTTTTGGGATGGAATTGGCATCCAACACCAACCTCACAGATGGAAAGGAAGGCTAGCTTGGTTTGGTTATTAATGCATTCACTTTAAAAGTTTTATATACAATCATAAATTCCAAAGGCACTTTACAAGACATAATCTTTGTTTCAATCATGTGTGGAAACTTGGTAATGTGCCTGAATGAAAATGTGACGACTGGCTCAAGAAAGACCTAACGCAGTACAAACGTCTAAAGGCTTGCTATATTTAAGTGAAAAGAGAGAAGAAAGAGGAAATACACTCAGTCTTGTTAAAGGGCTTTCCCAATGTGCTGTAGCATGAAGGGATACTTTTAAACAGTTACTGCTAATTTAGAAAATGGGGTGTTAAACCAGTTGTGAGAGTTCAGTTTGTTGCCAGGCAAACACCACTCATTTTCAGACAGTTGGACGGCAACACTAAGATGAGCAAATTCCAAGGAGTGAGGGCAAACTATCTTGATCATCTGAGAAGTGTCAGCTAATGTTATGCTGAGCATGGCCCGTTGTAGAGCTACCACATTTGGCATCCTTATTGATTGTACAGGCACATGCCCAGTGTAGCAACATATTGTTAACTGCTGCCCCTATAAATACAGAGGGTGTGGAACAGACCCTAAGGAGTGATACAGTTACAATCAGCAACTCTCAGGCAAGGCATCAGCCAAGGTTGTGGATTCACCAATCTGTATTTTATTATTTGCACTTTTCCAGTGAGCTACCATCCCATACAGGTGGTCAAAGTGACCAAGGACCTAAAAAGGTATTTGGGACACCAACTCTTCCACCTCCTCCCCTCCTGTCACCCACTAGAGACTCTAAGTAATAGAGAATATTTGCCTCTACTTAATTTCATTGTTGATGTACTGCCATGATTCCAAATAGTGCAATTCTGATCAAATGCTTCATATAAATTTCTCTAAATATATTGAACCACTGTGTAGTCAGGAGCTTTTTTAGTTATCATTTCACAATATGTCATGTCTATACTGAAATTGCCTTCTCGCTGTTTTTTGTGTGTAATGTTAATCAGCTTCATTAGTCTTTTGCAATGTATTTTGACCTATGCCTGTTCGAAGTGTTTCCTTCTCCATCTAGAAACATTTAGTTAATAAAAACTTAAATAATATCAAAACTCTTCTACCCGATTGGCCACCTATACAGATATAATGATGTGATGAACGTGCTAGGCAAAGATTACCAATACATTTGTTAGTTGCCTACAAAACGTGTGCTCATAAACATTTAGAATAATTTCATTTAGCCTGGGCAATTTTTTCCTGGAGTTGCAGGAATCCATTTGATTTGAGCATTGGTATCAAAAAAGTACCAAGGTGGTAAAGAGCCCAGGAGCATATTAATAAAAACAAACAACAACCCAGAAAACCCTGGGAATTGACAACCCAGTAAGTTTCAAAGAGAAAAGCAAGCAGTGCTGAATTTGCATTTGGGAGGGGAAATAAAGGAATTTGACTGGGAGAAAGTTTCTCCAGTGCACTCAGCAAAACAAGCACTGGGCAGAGTACGCAGCTGGTGATAGGAGAAGAGGTGTTGACAAACCATATAGGGTTTGAGCAGAACATCATAAATGGGAGTTACTTTGGGCCTCACTCTAGTAACCAAAAACTATTCACCACTCTCTTTGATAGACCCATATGTCAAACAGACTTTCTCATGGTTACCAAATCCACTCGATATGGCAGGTGTGATTTTGCACCCTGTCACAGGGTCTGCACAGGTTCCCTCCCTCTCGTCCCTGTGCTCAGGCTGGTCAAAGAAAAGGGTCCCAATGCCTCCTTCAGGTTTTTCACCCATGTCTCTTTATTTACAGGGTTTAGTGCAATCCCAATTTGCCCAACACCGATCCCCACACTGACCCTTCTCTGGGTCTTCTTGCCCTTGAGGCTTCCTGCAGCTGGTAGAGACAGTGCTGCAGTCCCCCGTCTTCTCCCCTGGCCAGCCTCCTGTCTGAGCTTTCCCTAGGCTTATATTTCCTCCTTGCAGTTTGTGGCACGTGGTTCAGACCTGGGTCTGTGTTTGTGGCTGGCAAGCGTGTCTGGCACAAACAGACAGGGCTCTGGAGTCCCAAGCTGTCAGGGAAAGCAGGGGCAGAATTAATCTTGGCACATCAGTTGGCAGCCCCAAGGGGGTTTCTGTGATCCAACCCGTCACAGCAGGCATGGAAGGAGATACAGGTATCTATGCAGAGTAACATCATCTACCTTCTCTGACCTGTATCATGTCATCAGTGTTCACATAATTTTAGACTTGGCAAAACCTGTATTGTGGACAATGTGTAAGAGGTAAACATGAAAAGCATGCCGTATGTATTGCTATATAACTGTCACAGTTTTGTTTTCTGTGTACTACAACTTGAAATTTGTAGGGTCAACTGGAGGTAGCTGCCATCTTGTATTCAAGATGCTACAAGGAGGCACACTGTTCTTTCCATATAAAAGTGGGATTTTCTAGGCACTTTAAAAATTTCACCTATCACGGAAAATTGTGCTTTGTTTGTTTTAGTAATAGCTTCCATACCGCAACAAACAGCAAAACTATTTGAAAAGTTCTGTAGCACCTCTGCACACTCTGTAAAGTATTTGCAGAAAACTAGAGAAAGATATATGTCAGATAAACCCACAGCATCTCATGATGAAGGGTCAAATCCAAGAACCACCTATGAGCTTGCATGAACCAAATGATAGCTTGAAAATGTGATTCCAGTTTAAACACCAGAGTTATTTTTGCAATAGAGGTCCCAGTCCAGCAAAGCATTTAAGCATGTGCTTAAAGTTAAGTATTTGCTTTCATGCTTTGCTGAATCAAGACCAGATTGGTTAGTTAATAAGTTATGCAGGAATTGTTTTTACTTACTTTATCAGCATATCATTATACTAGCTTTTCTTTATTTAGCATGTATATTATTCCTTTCATGTGTATGTGCCCAATGGAGAAATATTAGAAAATGTAAATTGAGGACTGTTCTAAACAGTTAAAGAATAAATTGAATTATTATTTTAAAATTCAAACTCAGCCATCCACCAATACTGAAGAGAGTTAATCATTTAAAAGAGTTTTGTTTTCTAAAAATTCTACTCAAACTAATTTGATCACTCATAAAATATGAGGAAAATGTATGATGTGAACCCATTTTGAAACAGCAATAAATAATCTAAAATTGTACCATAAAAAATTAGACAATTTGTCAGGAAGACATTTTAAATAGCATGTTCCAGAAAGCTCATTTTGTATCACTAGACAAAATGCTCCAGCCTAATTTATTATAATCATTTTTATTATTAGAAGAGGTTGAAATGGTGAGTTTGAAAATAAATGCATACTTGTCTTAAGGTTTAAGCCTTTCATTTGTCAATTCTTAGCTTTTTAAATTCATTGTTTACAAAAGAAATGAAATGATTCAAGCAAATGCTTTTCTTTATCCTTGTGTACCAGATTCTGTTACTTCTGACTATTGCCTAAACATACACATGGAACCTGTGAGATGGACCTAGATAAAAGAATAGCTCATCATGTTAAAAAAAATCCCATTGGAGTCAGATATGATGCTACTGCCTAATATTCAAACCTGAAAGCACTGCACATTTATGTTGTTTGATTCAAATCCCAGAGCACTGAACACAGTGATATTTCTGAATGTATCACAGTTATTAAATAACTTTGTTTCTGATCTATTGAGATGTGGAAAGTGTTCACTAACCCTCCCATTTCTAATATTTTACATTAATTGTGGCATCCCAGGTTATGTAAATTAGACTTTATTGTGGAACATGCAGATCTTGGTAAAATATGCATTCATTGTATTCCTTTCTCATACAGTTTCAGACCTCCACAATACACTGCTTCTTTAACAATATATGGCTTTTTTAACAATACAAATGTCATGTTTTTGTTTTTTTTGTTTAGTGGGAAAGCCAATTGTACAGATGCTATTGTCAAAAGACCCCACAGATACATTGAAAAAGATGGGAGAATAAATCTACAAAAGGTCTCATGAGGAAAAACAAAATGTAAGGTTACATCTGGATTTATGCATCTTTTACTGCAACATCACACATTGCAAACAAACTGCTGGTATGCACTATTTCACCGGAGCACGTAAAACATATGTTTGTGGCTCAGAGTGTGATGACAGTTATGTGTATGTTTATAATGCAGTCATCTGATGTGCCTACTGTATCTTTTGTTTGTTCTTACTTGTACTAATAAACGTATTTACACAGATCATTATCAACTGCTAAGAATCTTGTTCAAATAGACTTTATGGTGTGGCATGACCCCATCTATCATAGAGACCATCTGCAACAGTCACCTTCAATGGGCACACTAATGCTGATAGCCCAGGATGAAATATCAGGAGCTGCACAAGGCTGTCAGCTATTGAAATGTACACCACCATAGATGAGGACAATTCCTAGAACAGCGCAAGATACTTTTTTGTGCAAGGCTCTCCCTAGTAACAATGGCAAAAGATTGGCTAGCTGAGCTCTATTATGATGGAAGGGTGCACCAAACAGCTGGACAGAGAGCAAGCTGCATGCACCATAACATTCTAGGAACTGTACACTGTAAATTGAGATTCTTGTTTAAAGGAAAGAAAGAAAAGTCAGATCCTCAACTGGTATAAATTGGCATAGAACCACTGAAATCAGTTTACATTGGCTTGAGAACCTGGCTCAAAATCTCTCTAACACTGGATTTTGGTTTGTAATCATGATAGTTCCTTACAAAATGAGTTTCAAATAAGTATTTTCCAAACCAGAAAAAATTCTTATGTTCCTGTCAATTCTATTTTTAGTACATTTCAAATTATTTATTATGACACATCTAGATTCTATAACTAAGAAGTCTAAGCTTATCCGTATAAACCCCTGTTTTCAAGGTTTCAAACTATAATGGGTTGAATATTGATATACTAATGGTTTATTCATATGCTAAACATATATTCTATAAAATTGCTTTAATTCATCAAGTTATTATAGGAATTAAAAACATACGTGGACAGATTGACAAATTACGGTGCAAAGGAGACATCCAGAAAAATACATGTGCACCAGTTACATCTGCAAAACCCTATATTTTTCCATATAAATGGAAAAGTGTGAATTCAAATTGTGTGGCTATATCTATACTTCATTTGGCCTACAATGAGCCTTTTCCCCCCATACATATATTGGTTGCAAAGCTCTAAACTTAAGAGTGTGGTTCTGCTCTGAAAACTGACTTTGTAAAAATAACACAAGGGGATTCCCTGTTTAGTCTTTCAGCTGGGAGTGTCTCCCGAGCTACCCCGGCATCCCCCTCCCAGAGGCTGGCGCAGATCAGGTGACGAAAGAGAAGGACATGGGACGAGATGTTCTCAGAACTTATGGGCTTCTCCCGAGTCGAGGCGGCACAGGAGACCCAGTGGAGGGAGAACATGTCGTAATACCAGCGATCACAGAGCGAACGGGAGGACAGGTGGCAGCAGGAAGACCAGCAGGCGACTCAAAAGCTGCTTGGACTAATGAGGGAGCAAACGGACACGCTCCGGCGCCTTGTAGATGTTCTGCAGGACCGGAGGCAGGAGGACAGAGCCCTGCTGCATTCTATCTCTAACCGCCCTCCCCCACGACAAAGTCCCATCCCCCCCCTCACCCAAAGTCCCAAGAAGGAGGGGCAGCAGGGGCTGTGAAAACAGTCACTCCACCCCTGCAGACTGCTCAAGGAACAGAAGGCTCTCATTCCCAAAGATTTGATAAGTCCTTTCCTTCACTCCAAAAGCACCTCACCCAAGCCCCCATCCCAGTTTCATCCCCTAACTGTGTAGTTGCTAATAAAAAATACGTTTCTGTTCATTACTGTTTCCGTCATGTTCTTTTAAAGGAGAGTGTGTTTGAAGGGGGGGGGAGGGGGTTGTTAATGGCAGAGGACAGTCACCTTTACCAGGGTACAAACACGGGGGCAGGTTCAGCAGCAGGTCACACACACACAGTGCAGTCACTAGTCACCCTGGTCAGTTTTCCTGTTCGGGGGGGGGGGGGCCTATGTGGGTTTGTGGTGGGGGGGGGCGGTTACAGGTCTTATGCAGCGGTCCTTAGCCTGGATGACAGAGCCATGCAGCAGGGGATCTGTAACCACCCTCCCCCGCCACAAAGTCACATAGCCCCCACACACAGAGTCCCGAAAAGGAGGGGTGGCAGGCTCCGTTGAAACAACCAGTCCACCACTGCGAACTGCTTTAGGAGCAGGAGCTTGTCATTCCTCGAGTTTAGAAGCATCCTTTCCATCACTATACCCGCTCCCCACCACAGTCTGCATCCCAGTTTCAACACTTTACCACGAAATCCTTAATAAAGAAAACAGTGTTAATGAACAAAGTTTCATTTATTTTATTGTTAAAGGTCATTTGGAAGGAGGGGAAGGGGGTTGGTAACTGGAGAGGATAGTCAACATTAACTGGGTAAAGAAACGGGGGCAAGTTCAGCTTCTGTTTAAACAAACTCAATAGTCACAGGTTACCCTGCTCACTCTGAAACCTAGCTTTCAAAGCTTCCTGGATGCACAGCGCATCCCGCTGGGCTCTTCTAATCACCCTGCTGTCTGGCTGGGCGTAATCAGCAGCCAGGCGATTTGCCTCAACCTCCCACCCCGCCATAAACATCTCCCCCTTGCTCTCACAGAGATTGTGGAGCACACAGCAAGCTGTAATAACAATGAGGATATTGGTTTCGCTGAGATCAGAGCGAGTCAGTAAGCTTCTCCATCTCCCCTTCAGATGTCCAAAAGCACACTCCACCACCATTCTGCACTTGCTCAGCTGGTAGTTGAAGAGTTCTTTTTCACTGTCCAGGGCGCCTGTATAGGGCTTCATGAGCCAGGGCATTAGCAGGTAGGCTGGGTCCCCGAGGATGACTATAGGCATCTCCACATCCCCAACAGTTATTTTGTGGTCCGGGAAATCTGCAGAAATCTAAACAGACCAGAGTTCCTGAAAACGCAAGCATCATGAACCTTGCCCAGCCATCCGACGTTGATGTTGGTAAAACGTCCCCTATGGTCCACCAGTGCTTGCAGCACCATTGAAAAGTAGCCCTTTTGGTTAATTTACTGGCTGGGCTGGTGGGCCAGTCCAAGGATAGGGATGTGAGTTCCATCTATAGCCCCACCGCAGTTTGGGAATCCCATCGCAGCGAAGCCATCTATGATCACCTGCACGTTTCCCAGGGTCACTACCTTTAAGAGCAGTACGATTGCGTTGGCTACTTGCATCACAGCAACCCCCACGGTAGATTTGCCCACTCCAAAGTGATTCGCGACTGACTGGTAGCTGTCTGGCATTGCAAGCTTCCAGAGGGCTATGCCCACTCGCTTCTGGACAGTCAGGGCTGCTCGCATCCAGGTGTCCTTGCGCTTCAGGGCAGGGGACAGAAACTCACAAAGTTCCAGGAGAGTTCCCTTACGCATCCGAAAGTTTCACAGCCACTGTGATTCATCCCAGACCTGCAGCACTATGTGGTCCCACCAGTCCGTGCTTGTTTCCCGGGCCCAGAATCGCCGTTCCACAGCATCAACATGACCCATTGCCACCATGATGTCCACGGCGCGGGGTCCTGTGCTTTGTGCGAGGTCTGTGCCCCTCTCAGACTTAATGTCCTCACCGCGCTGCCGTAAGCTCCTCGTCCGATTTCTCAGCATCTGCCTCTGAAAAAGATGTATGATAAGGTGCGAGGTGTTGACAACGGCCATAACTGCAACGATGATCGCAGCGGGCTCCATGCTTGCAGTGCTGTGGCGTCCGCGCTGTCAATCACCAGAAAAGTACGCGAACTGATTGCCTGCCGGCGCTTTCATGGAGGGAGGGCGGGAGTGAGAGTTGAATGACGACAGTTACCCAAAACCACCCTCGACACATTTTTGGCCCCAGCAGGCATTGGGGGCTCGACCCAGAATTCCAATGGGCAGCGGGGACTGTGGGAACTGTGGGATAGCTGCCCACAGTGCACCGCTTCCGATGTCGATGCTTGCCCCTTTAGTGTGGATTCACAAAGTCGAATTACTGTCCTTAGTGTGGATACACACGTTCGACTTTGTAATATCGGTTCCACAAATTCGCTTTAAGTAAAATCAAACTAATCTCGTAGTGTAGACATACCCTTAGACATGCAATTTCAAGTATCTTCTCTCCCCATGCAGCCGGTCTAGCAATAAAGATTCTATAGAACAATTAGTCCCAAGCAGTTACACCTATGCAACCCAAAGCAGCATGTGCAGTTGCACAGATGTATATCTAATTGGTACATATTAAACAATTCTATCGATGATGCACAAGGAAAGATGGAATCTAGTGGTTTTTTTTTCTTAGCTGCGCTGAAATTGCAGTGCTAACAGGAATAAGAGGTTACTGTATTTTGTCACTAAAGTAAGCAAATAGAAACGTGAGGGTATGCATCCAGCTGTGTTCACAAAAACTCTATTTTTAATGCACATACATTTAAATAGGATTTATGTGAGGCACAGGACTTATACTAGTTCTCTGCACTAGGTAATTATCACCTTGAATATATACAGGAGATACTTCTGTTGAGTAAGAAGGCATTTTTACATAGTTGTTTTTGTTGTCAGAATATATCCAGAGTTCAGAGGGTTAAATTTACAGCTCCCGACTCTAGTTTTTCTTGCTCTGTGTGAAGGGTGATTGCACATGAAAAAGTTGATGTGCACTGTTTTGCATGTGTCAATACCATTTATGTATGCAAGTTGGCCAGTTGAGTGTCTATGTTTTATGGATGAAAATGTACAAAAATGGGTACAAAATCTAGAGAGACTGAGCCAGACTGAAAAATTGGTTTCTAAAATGTTTTTTTTTTTGGTTAGGGAGGGGAAAAATACACTTTTGCAACCAGTCAGAAGTCCTTAACATGTATGAATCATTTCTGGTTGTTTAAATATTTAAACACTTAGATACTGAAACCTGAAAATTAGCTTCTGAAAATGTTCAGTACTGCAATTTTCCGTAATGCTTTCTAGTACAGTGCATCAACTTTGTAATAACCTTACCACTCCAAAATAAACCTAGTTAAGTGCAGAACATATCTTGCTACTATGCTGATCCCATTCAAATTACAGAGGTTAGTGTTCTGAAGAAAAGGAAATGTGTTTCTTTATCAGTTGGTCCTCAGAGTTCATTATCTGATATTGTCCTACCCAAGCACAATAGCAAGAGTCATAGATCTCATCACAGCCTAAACTCCTTTCTTTTGTGGGCTTGTGTCATACTTACTCCATTCAGTTCAATGCTTGGCAGAAATTACTATCCTGCTGATTCAAATGAGTCATTTATTGTCATATAAAGAGTTTTAAAGCAAGAACAGAAGAGAAGTGGAGTGTCCTCCCCAGCCCGCCAGAGATAGGGACTTGGTAAAAAACTATAAATTGTCCTTATCTGGAAAATTCTAGATTTATTCCCATTTTCCAAGATACCAAAATATTTCTGAAGTAATTTATCTTATCCAAATTTACAAACATTATCAAGGAGATGTGAAATATATAAGGGATATACGGAACAGATATGCCTTGAATGATTAATAACTAAGATTCCTTCTGGCCCTGAAAAAAAAATTAACAAAAGCTATCTATCCCTGTTTATCCCAAAATAGAAGTCACCTATAAAGACAATAAGAAAATGATTCAGATCATGTGAGACACTTTGTCTAAAGACCCTTAAATCAGACAAGGTTGGGCATGCCCTCTACCCCCTGCTTCCCCGGAATAGAAACTTAAATGGCTAAATGAGAGTATTGCTAATTACCTAGGCAAGACTCTCTCATAATATGCATATGGATAAAACCTCTCTCTCCTTCCCAACCTAGCTAAAAAGAACTCCAAGTTACTAAGCAAGAGACACCTTGCTTTCCTATGCAAAGTAGCCCCTTGCACATTGAGAGGATTAATAGAAGAGGTGGGAAGCATAAACTGCAAGTTAAACAATCTAGAAAGGTGGCTGTAAGACTGAAGGTCAAACAGGGCAAACTATTACTCCAAGAAATCCAAGCCATATATTTTCATCCCCAATTATAAACTATACATTGTTTCCTTGTAAAACAAATATACCCCAAATTAGAATCTGCACATTTATTCGCCTTGTGAGATGGAGCTACATTTTTCTATATGTGCAAAATGTCTTGTGTTCTATTGTAAGTCCTAACTAAAGGAAGTACTTGTATATAATCAGAGAAGGTATGGAGTATGCCCTCCATGTTTAGAAGATTATAAGGATTTTGTTGGTTTTCATTATAAATAATCATTGTACTCTAGAAGTAATAGGAATAGACTGGCACAAGGAAGGTGAAATGTTAAAAGATAAACCAGGGTATACCTTTGTGATATTAAGAGAAATTGCTTAAAGAGGGGATCCCAATTGATAATAGGGGCTAATAATGATCTACAATCTTTGAAATGAGTCCAATTTAAAAATCCTCCGATAAGGAATGGATTGAAAGAATTTGTTACTCATCATCACCATCTGCTGGATACCAATGGAAGCAGCAAAGAAACTGAAGGAACCTTGAAAGTGGGGTACTATAAACTGAAATCACTATGTGCTCAAGGGAGTTGACTGAGTCCAACACAAGAAGCTTCAGAATCGTAAGTGCAATGAATGCCCTGACCAGCCATGTGGAAAGGACTTTCCCACATCCCAAGGTTAAGAGGATAGGAAGAAGTGAGAGTTCATTTCAAAAACTGTGTTTCTCCTTCCATTCTTTAAGAGGAATAATTGTAGGAATAATTCTCCAGTAAGACCTCAAGTAACTGTATTTTAGATTTTAATTATTTTATAAATTCAAGCAAATTGGTCTAAGAGAGATTGAAAATAATTATTTTAAGCAATTACTTTTAATGTTCTGAACTTGTCCCTTTTGGGCCAATTTAGTTAAATTTAGTTAAAGAGAAGTAACCACACTCTTCAAAGTGCCTTAAAGATAAGTGCACCCTTGGAAGTGTGAAGGATATGGTAGGTATTGAAGAATACAGAATTGTTGATCATAAGTAAATGTAATTAGAAATGTTGGTACTTTGCATTGTTCTTTGATATAACTACTGAGCCTCAACTCTAGCCTGTGGTAATTGCTTGCAAGGCTCTATTATGTGTGCAATACACACAATTGGTTGTGTCTACACTTAAGTGGTGAACTGTTGATTATATATTAATGTGGTTCTGGGTGAATTAATAAATTGTTGATTGGTTAAGAATAAGCAAGTATCCTGATTTGAGAAATACTGTTCAAGTTAAACATTTCCCTGAAAAGAACTAGCAAGTTAATGGTCCCTGGACTCAATAAAAATGGGCTATCCTGTTGGATTCTATTATGTATTAGCAAACCTTGTTTGTTAGATTTCAGCTTTTAAATCTAACTGGCACTTCGGCGAATTCATAAATTGACCCTTGTTCACATTTACAGATAGAAGTAAAAATGTACATCTTGATTCCAGGGTAGCCTTCCAAAGACCTTGAATACCAATATGTGTTCTACTTCATTCATGCTTAATATACAAAGCCAAAATAATATGAATGACTCTTAGGAGAAAGAAGGAAAGATGTCACACGCATGGTATGCTGTTCTGTAAAAAGCTTTTTCTGACAGCAAGCAACACAATACTTCCTAAAACCCATTTTCGAATGTCTGGCCAACCTGATGGGTAAAACCACCTGCAGTAAGGCAACAGGTTGTTAGATGGAGATTAGGCAGTTTTTGTTTGTCTTCCAGAGATCATTGAGAGTTGGAATTTTTGAAGAAATATTATCACTGTGTCCTGAGTGATGGGAGTTAGGCTCACAGACATGAAATGCTAGCATGCATGGAACCCACATAAGTGTGTTCAGTTGAGCATACCACACTGCCAATACCTTTCCTACAGACTGATATGCAACACATGGAGAATTCAAATGAGTTTAATACACATTCTCTTGATTAATGGAAAATGGCAGAGTGTAGGAGACTGAAACAGTTCGTGCTTTCCTTGATTAATTAATAAGGGACTTTCTTTTCCCAGCTTCAACTCATTATGCTAATGAAGTGTCATCAATTAAGGCTTTCCCCTGATTATTGAAACTGTCAGGTAGTGCTCAGTTAAAAAGCTGCATTCCTTTGCTGCCTTTGTGGAAGTGCTATCACAGCTTTTTATAAAATGCTACTTCTATTAGCCATTGTTTGTTCTACTTTCTCATTATTGTATCTTCCTCTTGACCTTGAGACAGGTGAATGTGGAATGCTCAGAATGAAGCAGAGACAATGCTATCGCTAGGACTGTGGGTCAAGATAACGTGTTAACAGAAAGATAACTACCATTCTTCATTCATGATTTGTTCATAATTATTAATAGGCTGGCCAAAGATAAACCCAAGGAGAACATGTAACTTTTGGAAAACAATGCCATGCTGGCACTTGGCACTTCTGGAAGATTAGAACAAGGTGGAAAGGATATGGGTTTAACCCTTGAAGACACTGGCCTTCAACAGACTGTTAGATGATATCTTATTAGATGTGAATGAAGATTTATAGATAGATTTCTGTATCTATGTGCACACAATCCAAATGATTTTGAGAACATAGGAATACATTTTTAAAAGGAAAATGTTACAATATTTTCAGGGATGTATTTTCTGTGCTACGTGTTTTGTTTTACTTAATTATTTGGAAGGTAGAATGGAATTTGGCCACCTTGAAAATTATTATTTAAAAATGAAATCAAATTAAGTACCAGTCTTCACATTTTTTCCCATCCCTCTCCCTTCAAGTGGGAAGGTCTCTCTCACATCCTGTCTCCCTCCCTACAGTGCTTTCCCGTGGAAACTTCCCAAAGGAGGCTGGAAAGTGATAGTATCATAATAAATAGTTAACTGAATATTATTGTGTGTTGTACAGTATGTAAATGATTGTACAGCATTTGCTGTATTGTTTCTGTGCACTGGACAGGGATTTTTCATTTCATACATAATTTATAACTGCCTTCAGTGATTCTGCACCCCAAGATATAAAAACTTGAATTCTATTCCCCAGATTATTCTATCCTCACACATTCCAAACACTTTTAATAGCTCTTAACGATCATTCAAATCAGATTCAACCCTGAGGGGAAGTACGTGGGGAAAAAATGCACTATTACGGCCAATAGTGAATGGCTGATTCTGTGAATTATCAGAGGGGTAGCCATGTTAGTTTGTATCCACAAAAACAATGAGGAGACCAGTGGCACCTTAAAGACTAACAGATTTATTTGGGCATAAGCTTTTGTGGGTAAAAAATATGAAGAAATATATGGTATACTATTTCTATAGAAGAAAAATACAGTATACCCCATTAGTAATTGTGACATTACTCAGGACTGATGAATAACTCAATTTTCCAATCTGGAGTGCCTTTTATATTACTTTGCTGTGTAAGCCTCCACTCCTGGTCTGCTCAGCATGTAAGGTACTCCCCATTATGTAGTACGAGTGCTATAGCCAGCCACTCATGAATTACACTACAGAGCAACACCAGTGAATTCCCATTCCCAGACTTTCCCCCAGAGATGTGCATCTTACACTGCCCAGCACTCTTCTGGACAATACAAGCTTATATAAAGTCTGTCATTTTATTAATAGAAAATGGTATGCACAAATCCTGTTATCCCAAATAGAGTTTCCCCAAACACTTCAATCCAAGCACACTGGTTTAGATAAAACAATAAAATAAGTTTATTGACTACAAAAGATAGATTTTAAATGACAACAAGTAATGAAGCATAAAAGTCAGAATTGGTGTAAAGAAAAGAAAAGTAAAATGCAACTAATACCTAACTTAACAAGCTAAGTGAATTCAAAGCAAAGATCTCTCACCTCACGTTCTAGCAGTCTTACTGGCTGAATCCTTTCAGCCAGGATCCCTCCCCCCATCCAATGTTGCTTCCTTTATTCCTCAGGTGTTGTAGATGCTGTGTTTTTCTCCGACAATGCCATGGGTAAAGAGAAATGGAGGAAAGATTTGGGGCCTTTGTTCTCCCTTCTTATATTTTCCCTCTTCTTTGAAATCATCTCTAGCTGAGTTTCAGGAGAGAGAAAGGCTGTGTGGATGGGAACCTCCAGCTGTTTGTCAAAATATAAATCTTTGCCCATATCCTTTTTCCTGCCAAAGAATGGTCTTTTAAGTTGATAATCCATTTGATTTTGTTGACCCATGGCTGAGGTGGTGACTAGCCTTTTGTTACTGCCTTTTGTGGCTCTTTTAAAGACACTTTGTGGCAGTTTTTAGTAATATCATACAATAGATAACTTTATAACTTTACATACAATGTTACCACACATTTACATACAATGTTATCACCAGGATAATGATGATCATCAAATTATGAGTTTTCAAACAATACCTCACAAGGCATACTTTGTACAAGATTTATCATAGTCCTATAAAAGCAGTGAACATAGGGATACAGATTGTCAGAGTAGTATTCATGGAAACTGTAATCTGCCTATCTGGCTGATAGTTTGATTACAAAACATTCTTAAAATATCATTTTTTGTGCACTGGAGAAGAATTTCACCTCAGAGTTAAATCACATGCTGCACTGATAGTAGAGTCACCTATAGTATCAGTATGCAGTGAGAAGCACAGCTGATAGGTGCCTAAATCCCTTTGTGCCTAAATCCTTCATGTGGCCTATAAGGGTAATCAGATTGTGGGCCATGAGACATTTTGCTGACATTGACTCTCTGCAGATACGGCCTCCCAAAGCTCCCAGTGGCCGTGGTTCACCATTCCTGGCCAATGGGAGCTGTGGGAAGCGGTGGGCCGCCGGTTGCCCACCACTGATCTAACTCATTTGAATGAATAGATTCAATGCACAATGTTGGAACTATCTGACACTTTAGGTGCCTAAATCCAAAATGTAGATTCTGAAAACCCCAGGTCAGCTTCCACCTAACTTGTGGGTGCCTATCTTTCCTCTGGTAAAGTCCCCAAGGCACATACATTTCTCTGCTGGTTATGTGCACAAACATCTCAGTCCTCATACCCAGCCCCTATCTCAGGCTGGTATCCTCAAACTAGCTATTCCCCCACCCATATTGCCTGTGAAGCCCAATCCACTGGGTGAGCTCAGAGGTCTCCTACTTAAACAAGTCCTCCACAAAGCAATTATGATTACCATTAGCCCAGTGATTAAACATGGGTCTCCCACAACCTGGGCAGGGCTGTGAACTTGGGTTGTCTCCTGCCTTCCAGCTGAGTGTCCTTTTACTCATTTTCTCTTGCCAAAAGACTAAGTATTTTATGAAATTAGAACAAAACTTAACAGGAGAGACTGGGAGAAAGCCCCATGTCAGAAAACCTCTTAACTCAGTGGTTAGGCCACTCTCCTGGGTGGTGGGACACTTGGTCTCAAGTCTCTGCTCCACATTAGGAAGGTCTCCCATATTCTGAGTGAGTGCCCTAATCACTGGCTTAAAGGATATAAGGGAGGGTGACAACATCGTCACCACTTTTGTGAAAAAGGGCTGACCTGGCTCTTAGATGTATAACTCCAGGAGAGGGTTCACAGCTGTGAATCTCAAGTTGGGGGGGAGAGGGAACTCACCTCCCATTAAGCACCTAACACACTTTAAGACCAGGACTGAGGCCCCACCCTTCAGCTTGGTACTTCCCAGTGGCAGGTCCTAGCTCAACATACTGGTTTTTGTGGATCCCATTCTAAGGTGCCTAACTCTTTCCCCCAGAGACTATATAGAGATCCTGGCTGCCTAGCTCAGGTCTGTGTATTCCACTAGGTGGCAGAGTGCCTAGAAGTTAGGCATTGCAATGCTGTGTCTAAGTCCCCTTTGTGGATCGAGTCCAAAGTATCTCTCCAGTTCCCAAGAAGTGTAAGGAGTTGGGGGATAAGAATGAACCCGTGGTTCTGCCTCAAGTAATAAACCTCTATTAGGTGGCAGTTAATACCAGCAAATTATTTCTTTCATACTACAATTCCTTTCTCTAAAGGACTTCAATTAAAAAAAAATATATCACTGGATATACTCAGTAATATAGGCCCTGATCCTACAAAGGGACCAGCCCACACAAGTCCCACTGAAGTCAATTAATTTAATTACAATTTTCTATTAGTAAGTCAATGGTTTTGAGATCCTTGGATAAAAGGTACAATACAAATGCAAAAGTGTTATTATTAGAAAATAAGAATCACAGCAATCATCCCTTCAGTCAGACTGGCACCTGAGATTCTCTACCCTCTCACCCTCTTTTGTTGTTATTACCAATTATTATTCCAGTAGCACCTAAAGGCCCAGTCAGGAGTGGGGTTCCATTGTGCTAAGTGCTATGCAAACACATACTGTTCAATCCTTTTGCGTTTGCACTTGCATTTGTATATCCCAAAAAGTTTACACTCTAAAAAGACAAGGAATAAAACAAAAATTAGGAAGAGGGCTGCAACTGTAATAGCAAAAAAGCCAGGGTGATGGCAGCCATGTATGTTAATTCCACGGGTAGTAGTAGGGATGGTGGTGGTGGGAAGGATGAGAGAGTGGAGTTTCCACTTTCCATCACCACATGGCTTTCACAGGAGACCTAATTTTTACAGAGTCAGATTCAGGGGCAAGCAAGCGTGAGTCATTAACTTTGGTGGATTGTACCTACATACACTTGTATGAACATGTCCTTCAGCATTTATCATAAGTGCTACTCATTTTAGTTCCTGGCAATGGTTCACTGTTAAATTCATTTACTTGCACAGGTAAAACACCCTTGGCTTCAATGGGGAATGAAATGATAATATTATATTGGACTGGACCAATGGCTCAATCAGATGCATTATGTTGCTTTTATCATGAACTCATTCCTGATGCTTCAGAAGGAGAAAAACTTCAGAGCCTCTGGGAGAGTCATAATTGCAGAAACCATCTCTCTCACCTTGTCACTGAACTGCAGTCTAGATTTAATAAAATGATGTTCTTGGATTGGAGAGTAATACGTCTAAGAAAAGATGCCGTTCAGAGATCAAAAACTACAGGATATATGATCTTTCAGAATTGTTTCTTCAACCGATTTCCTTGTGACAATCAAGATGATTTTCCTTTCTGTTTAAAAAAAAAAAAGAAGAATTTCTCCCATATTATTTTGTAAAATAAACTGGATTGAAGACAGTGTGTAAAATGGATACTAGTTTTGGTGTACTTGATCCCACCAGGATCAAGAGCAAGCAGGGAACTTAGCTACATAGTTTTCAAGTGGAAATAGCTGGACCTTTTTGCTTTGAAGCAAATGCAACTTATACTACTACATTGCAGTTATTACTATAAAAATCAATAAAACAAAAACAGAAAACAAATGTTTCTTTCCAGATATTTAATCATCCCACAGTCTACACCTATGACCAACTTTAAAGCTAGAATAGTTGTTGTGAAATATTTGTTTAGTTGCTGGTCATGTTGTCTAGTTCTCTTTCCTGTATATTACATACATAGTGACATCAATTAATACTTTTGCACTGCACAGATTTTAGTTAAGTTATGTTAAAGAAATATCAAAGGACAAAGATATATCAGAAAAGGGGAAATGATGTAGGGGAAATTCTCTTGACTGGTGAAGTAACCACTCAGTATGAAACTGTTATTCACTGATTTATATACATTAGCTAGATCCTCAGTTGCCACTCAGTTGCCACGACTCCACTGAAGTCAGTGAAGTTACACCGATTTACACTAGCCTCATTATATGCAAACATACCATGTCAGGCACAAAGAACAGGAAATTTGGAATTAAGGTTCCCAGAACAAATCTTGGCATTGGTCCATATATGGTATGGTACATATATAGCACATGTGCATTATGAAAGTGGAACAAATTAGCACTAACTCGGTCAGATTCTGATCTTACTTACATTGCTGAAAATCAGGACTGACAAACTAAGGGATCTACACTGTTTTAGAAATGAGATCACAATCAGACCCACTGTTTCAATGGTTAGGTCTTTTCAATGTGGTTGTTTTAGACTCAGTCATTAAGGGCACGAAAACAGAACCATTTGAATTAGATGCATACAGAATAAACAGAAAATTCTTGATACAGCAATTAGTTTGTGACTGTAACAGGGTTCACGCACCATTGTGGCACCTCCTGGTGGCTGTCTTGGGAATTAGCTCTGCGCCCTCTTCAGGTGGTGTCTCACCACCATGACTCCTGCTCTACGACCCACATCTTTCCAAGGACTGCAGCATCCTCTAGAGCAGGGGTCAGCAACGTTTGGCACACAGCTCACCAGGGTAAGCACCCTGGTGGGCCGGGCCAGTTTTATTTACCTGCTGATGCAGCAGGTTCAGCCGATCATGGCCCCCACTGGCTTGGGGCAGCGGGAAGCGGCACAGGTGAGCGATGTGCTGGGCCCCAGAATCTTCTTTGCCCTTGCCTCAGGGCCTCAGCCTGCAAACCCCAGCAGCCAGCCAGGAGCTATCTCTCACACCCTGGTCCCTGCTAGCCGCACTGTTCTGTCCAGGGTGCTGGCAGTTCCCTCCAGAGACACAGTCCTTCCTCCCTGGGCTCCCAGCAGAGAACTGCCCTCCTCTACCCTGCAGCTTCCTTTCTATATGGGCCTGCTTGGCCCTGATTGGCTGCTCCCTTCAGCCCTTCTCTGATTGGCTGCCTCCTGCATAGCCTCCCTAAGTCTCTATTAACCTCTTGGAGCCCAGTGTGGGGCAGGCACCCCATCACAGTGACTAACCCATAGATTGAAATAATTCTGAATAATGAACAAGTTCATGACATCTATTGATGGGTAATTTGTAAATAGAAAAGGGTTATATTCACTGAACAAATTTTTTGAATCCAGTTTCACAATACATTCTAAGTAAAAACTTGAACTGAATAGTTTTAAAAATACATACACATATAGAAAGTTTATACAATAAAAAACATTACGTCATATGTACAAAATGTACTAAAGTACAATTTGGAATATGGATCCTTAGCTATATCTTAATAGGATAGGGGTAAATGAAAAATACCCATCATTGACAATTTCATGCACTTAATTTTGAACTTATTCTCACCTATCATGATGTTGGGGGAGACCAGTTCTTGACAAGACCCATCAATCAAACCATGCTTGACTTTTTATTGTATCTTATATGTGTGATTTCAAGAGAAAGAGCTTTGAGTCTTGTATAACATTCTGGTTGATTCAAGTCTTTCATCAACATCTGTACAATTATGAAGAGATGACCACAATATTTTCAATACTAGTTCTATATTGCTAAGTGTATTATATTATAATAATTAAGATATTGCTGAAATTATTTGTCATTTTAAATAAGTGTTTTTGTTTGCAGGTTTGTGATCAGTAGTTATTTAGAGGAGAAGCGTATTAGGGGTATTTTGTTGACAAGTTATGGGTTAGCTCTGCATTGAATAATCTTACTTGACTCCATATAGCTGAACACAAAATGAAAAAAAAAAAAAGAGGATTGTGGAATTGCTGCTGAATTTATGTGGGCACAGTATAGGATTCCAGCAAGGACACTTTAAGAAGAACAGTGGCTTTTACAATCAGGTAATACCTGTAATATCATGTTAAGAAATAACAGCTAAAAAACCTTCCACTTACCCTATTTACAGCAGGAACAGCACATTTACTGTTTTCCAGGGTTTTTTAGGTAGTTTTTGAAACTAACTAGATAGTAGATACTAAGAATTACTGGACAGTAACTTTGTTAGAAGCCACCAAAAAAATCTGGAAAATAGTAAAGAAAGCAAGAAGAGGGTTGCTCTTAGCTCCTGTGCAGTGTTTATCCAAGAGCATTTGCAATATTTAAGTACATTTCTCTTGCTGGACTGTATGTAGCATGACCTATTGTCTTCCTTCTAAACTTCCTTCTAAATTTCAAATAAATAATAGCCTTTCAGGTTTTTTCTACGTTTCCAAATACTTCACACAGACAGTGTCTCAGATATTTTGTATTACATAAAAAAGAAAAAAAAATCCCAGTTACTTGCCCTGAGGATGGGCACATACTGGACAAACAGATTCAGTGAATAGCACAGAATAGTTTAAAGTATACTTTTGATCCAAGTCCACTGTTTCCCACAACTCTTCCTATTATTTTATTGACCATTGTGATGACTTTTATAACCTTTTGTTTAACCTTGCACAGGACAACCACAGTGTCACACAAGAGCACTGGAAACTGAGTTATTGAAAGAAAATTAATTTTCCTCAGCACAGCATCTTGAAAGTTCCCATGACGAAAAAAAAATAGTTGTCTCCACAGATCTTGCCACTGGATGCTACTATTGCTGTCTATCTATCCAGCTATGAAAGCGATGCCAAACATATATCCCATAGATTGGATAAGGCATGTTAAGTGTACTAATGTGGATGCATAACATTCAGAGTTAGTTTTCATTTAAATAAAAAGGGTTCCAACCTTAGTGGCTGGGAAGAAAACCTTCCAACAGTAACACGAATGTAACTGATACATTGCCATCTGCGTTAACCTGTAAACAGCCTGACACACCTATTCAGTAATGTTAACCCCCATCACCTATTAATCTCTTTGAGGTGCCAATTCTAAATCACAATAGTGAAATTTCAACTTCCATATTAACTATCTATTGGGTAATCATTCTAGCAATTAGAAGAGTAAGGAATTCAATGAGTAATGCTGAATGTGAGAATAAGATACTGAACAAATAATAACTAAAAGCTTAGTTAACACACTTAATTAATGTTGATCTTTCTTCAAACCTTCCATTAATATCAGTGAATTTTCCACTCTGGGTGAAGCGGAGCATGTAGACCTAAATGTATAGCCCAGTCCAAAGCCCTCAGCTAGGTTACACTAGAAGCATTACAGTGACGCAGCTGTGCCTTTGTAGCACATCTTGTGAAGATGATCTATGCTGATGGGAGAGAGCTCCTCCATTGCCATAATAAAACCACCTCTGCGAGGGAGCGGAGATGCTCTCCCACCAGTATAGCACCCTCCACACCGACACTTAGGTCAGTGTAACTTATGTCTCTGGGGTTGGAGATGGCTTATTCACACCCCTCAGCGACATAAGTTATACTGACATAACCTGTAGTGCAGACAAACCCATATGGAGTTTGACCATCTCCATCAAATGAACCTGACAACCCGGATTTGTATCTGGCTTTGGGTTCTGCACCCTTATCTGTATAGCTGAGCATCTGAAACATGGTCTTGTATTTGTGACATTAGCAAAATGGGCTCCTTGAAGACAAATCATTAATATGGTGTTTCCAAAAGAGTAAATTACTTGTCTAATCATCTGTGATGCTGTATGATTGAATATGACCATATACACCATTGATATTACCACTGTTATACAACTGCAACAAATCTTGTACAAAGTTTGTCAGATAAGTTGTCAATGGAAAAATTATGATTTGCTAAGTATGATTATCCTGTTTATATGCATGTACCATCTTTGTATCTAAAGTTATGAATATTGGCCACAGACTTGTATCTTATACATGTGTTGTATTCCTGGGTAACACCCACAGGATAAGATTTATATCAAGGCCAGTCAGCTATGTGTTGATGGCCCATTAAGGACACTTCACTCTAAAATGGGCCACAGAAGAAACTCATCCTGCCCAGTAAACCTTCCTGTGGATGCCTCCTCAAGAATGTGGGCAATGGCTGCCCTGTGAGTCATCAAAGTATGTAAGGGCATGTAATATGCTCATGTAACCCTGGACTCCATCTTCGCCTGTAACTTTCCACAAACAGAGGCTGTGAGCTTTGTTTAGGACAGTAACATTCCTTGCACATGGCAGAGAATACAAAAGACCCCTGAAACATCTCCATCTTGTCTTCATTTCCTACTTCATTTCTCTTGACTGGATTTCTAACAAGGAAGCTTTAAACAAGGACTGATGACCCCCAACCATTCTGGGTAATTTCCAGAGAGACTTTTGCAAGCTAGAAGTTTATTCCATCACTGCTATGATCCTGATCTAAGAACACTGAAAAATCACTTGTATGTATATGATCTATTAACCATTAATAACTCTCTTATTTTCTTTTATTATTAAATCTTTTGTTTTCAGTTACTAAAGGCATCAGCGTGATTATTGGGTAAGATATGAGTTACATATTGATCTGACTAAATGGCTGATCTCTTGGGATTGGAAGGACCCTATATTTGATGAAATTGGTTTTCATTAGCCACTCATCATATAGTCTAGTGTCTGGATGGTAAGCTAAAGGTTGGTATGCCTAAGGAGATTGCATTTTTGGATTCTTGTTAACCAGTGTGTGAGACAGAAGTACACTTTTCTTACTAGCTTGGTATAATCTAATGATAGAATAACCACCATTTTGGAGTGAATCTATTTCTCAGCAATTTGTCCTGAATTTGGCATTGTAAGCTGTGACCCACTGAGGCACAATGACACCATCAGAGGAAGAACTACATTGTTAAAGCATTTAACATTAACATTCTTCTTCCAATTATCAAATCAAGGTAAAGCCAGGGGGAAAATTGTTTCAAGACACATTTGTGATACTGGGACACCAAACTGGCATTGCCACTCTTCAACTGCAGCAGACAACTCAGAGCTCCATTTTAATTAAAACATTGCTTTTTAATATTCAGTTTGCAGTTGTGAACTATTTCTTGCCATGTGAACATTCAGTACGGTGCCCTGAGAACAGAAATAGGGTTTCTTTTAATTTGCATTCCCCACTTCCTTTGATTAAAAATAAAGGGTTTCTCCTCTAGTTAATTTTTCTAATTTCCTCCACTGCAATTTTTTCCACAGTTGTATCAGCAGTTTTTGAAGCCTTATTTCTGATTCAAAAAATTAAAAATGTTGGTAGAATGTATCGGTTTATATATTCAATATTCCATTATTCTTCAGACATCTAGGCTAGATCTTTAACTAAGGTCCACTGAAGACAATAATTTATGCCATCTGAGAACCTGGCCCCTGATCTCTGGTGACTGTTATAATGGATGTGGGGCAGCTATATATTAATTTATGAATAATATATACCCAATACAATTGTAGTAATGGACGTTTTCTCTGTCTATGCGAGTTCAGTCAAAAGGGTCTATTAGGAAAAACAAGCAGGAAACAATGACTAGAGATAAGATGCCTGGAGTGGCAGGGGGTGGGGTGGGGAAAGAAACTACTTCAGGGTTATTAAGAGAACAGCGACTGGGCTATTAACTGAGAAGAACCTACCTGCCTTTGCTCCAGCCTGGTGTGTCAGGGAACTGACACACAGGTTAGCAGCAACAGACTGTCTTGACAGCAAACTCTTCAAGACTCTGCCAGTATGACTCTTGCCTTTCAGGTAACAATCAGTGAACCCCAGTTCCCAAGTTCCCCAGAGGCATCTCCCTGAAGCATCCAGTCCCTTTCACAGAAATGATTCAGTTCACTTCCTCCAAAGAGATAGAACATACATCAGCCTGTGAGGTTAGCTGAAGACTTACAGTTCACTTTATTACACACTCATTGAGATGGCATTGTAATAAAACAATGATAAATTGATTAACAAAGAACAGAGATTTAAGTGATACTATGCAAGAGAAAAAGAGACAGGTACAATTACAAACATAGGCACTGACTCCATGGGTGCTCCAGGGCTGGAGCATCCACACTTCCTTAGCACCCACCAGCAGCCAAGCTCCCCCCAGCATCTCCTATCCGTGAGTGGCCCTGCTGATCAACTCCTCCCCTTCCCTCCCAGTGCCTCCTGCACACTGCGGAACAGCTGTTCCATGACATGCAGGAGGCGCTGGGAGGGAAGGGGAAGAGTGGGGACAGAGTGTGCTTGGGAGAGGGGGTGGGAAGCGGTGGGGTGGGGGTGGGGCTTGGAGGAAGGGGTAGAGTGGGAGGCGGACGTGGGCCAGAGGGTTGTCGAGCACCCCCCGGGTAGAGAGGAAGTCGGTGCCTATGGTTACAAACAAAACAAAATAGAACACTTTCTCATGACTAAAACTTAGGGTGACCATATTTCCTAAATGGAAAACGGGACACTGTGTGCCCTCCTCCTCCTCCTCTTCCCCCCACAGGGCTGGTCTGAGCTGCTCGCACAAGCCCTGCCCTCCCCTCTCCGTGTGAAGCTGGTGTCACTGCTCACCTGAGCCCTGCCTGACCCCTGCGCAAGGGTGGGGCTGATATCACTGCTCGCCCAAGCCATGCTTCCCTCCCTGTGTGGGGCTGGCTTCACTGCTTCCCCCCCTCCGCCCCCTGCACACACACATTCCGCTGCACCCCACTTTTTTTACAAAAGTGGGCATTTGTCCTGTTTGCTCTTGCCAACTGATCAGGTTGGCATGAGCAAATGGGAAAAATGCCCACTTTTGCCAAAAAAAATCAGAACGACCGGGACATGGTTTAAAAAAAGAACCGTTGTAGCCAAAATGGGATGTATGGGACCCAATGGGACTCAAACTTAAATTTGGCAGGTTATAATCTTTGCCTAAGCATTTTTTTTACTTACATTAAGTTACCAACATCTCCATCCCTCAAAGACCCAACATTCACAAAATCAAAGAAGGCTGTTCCTTTTGTTCCCAAATGATAGAGAATTAAAATGTCTTCTTGCTCCCTTTATATTATCCAAAGTCCATTGCCTCTACCTCAACAGCCAAAAAGGATTCCTGGGGTGCAGATGCTGTCCCCTGGTTTTCTCGGTAACTTGATGCATGTTAATTTGAAAGCTTTGTTTATCATATATGTAAATATACTTTCATTGTCCTCTACCAGTAAGCAAGCCGGTAAAACAGGTAACAGAGTAGCAGCCGTGTTAGTCTGTATCTGCAAAAAGAACATGAGTACTTGTGGCACCTTAGAGATTAACAAATTTATTAGAGCATAAGCTTTCGTGGGCTACAGCCCACTTCTTCGGATGCATATAAAATGGAACATATATTGAGGAGATATATATACACACATACAGAGAGCATGAACAGGTGGGAGTTGTCTTACCAACTCTGAGAGGCCAATTAAGTAAGAGAAAAAACTTTTGAAGTGATAATCAAGATAGCCCAGTACAGACAGTTTGATAAGAAGTGTGAGAATACTTACAAGGGGAGATAGATTCAATGTTTGTAATGGCTCAGCCATTCCCAGTCCTTATTCAATCCTAAGTTGATTGTATCTAGTTTGCATATCAATTCCAGCTCAGCAGTCTCTCGTTGGAGTCTGTTTTTGAAGTTTTTCTGTTGTAAAATAGCCACCCGCAGGTCTGTCATTGAATGACCAGACAGGTTAAAGTGTTCTCCCACTGGTTTTTGAGTATTATGATTCCTGATGTCAGATTTGTGTCCATTAATTCTTTTGCGTAGAGACTGTCCAGTTTGGCAGAAGGGTATTGCATATATCACATTGGTAGATGTGCAGGTGAACGAGCCCCTGATGATATGGCTGATGTGATTAGGTCCTATGATGATGTCAGTTGAATAGATATTTGGACAGAGTTGGCATCGGGCTTTGTTACAAGGATAGGTTTCTGGGTCAGTGTTTTTGTTCAGTGATGTGTGGTTGCGGTGAGTATTTGCTTTAGGTTGGGGGGGTTGTCTGTAAGCGAGGACAGGGCTGTCTCCCAAGATCTGTGAGAGTGAGGGATCATCCTTCAGGATAGGTTGTAGATCTTTGATGATGCGCTGGAGAGGTTTTAGTTGGGGGCTGAAGGTGACAGCTAGTGGTGTTCTGTTATTTTCTTTGTTGGGCCTGTCTTGTAGGAGGTGACATCTGGGTACTCGTCTGGCTCTGTCGATCTGTTTTTTCACTTCAGCGGGTGGGTATTGTAGTTTTAAGAATGCTTGATAGAGATCTTGTAGGTGCTTGTTTATGTCTGAGGGATTGGAGCAAATGCGGTTATATCTTAGAGCTTGGCTGTAGACAATGGAACGTGTGGTGTGTCCTGGATGGAAGCTGGAGGCATGTAGGTAAGTGTAGCGGTCAGTAGGTTTCCAGCAACTCTGTCCATATATCTATTCAACTGACATCATCATAGGACCTAATCACATGAGCCATACCATCAGGGGCTCGTTCACATGCACATCTACCAATGTGATATATGCTATCATGTGCCAGCAATGCCCCTCTGCCATGTACATTGGCCAAACCGGACAGTCTTTATGCAAAAGAATTAATGGACACAAATCTGACATCAGGAATCATAATACTCAAAAACCAGTGGGAGAACACTTTAACCTGTCTGGTCATTCAATGACAGACCTGCGGGAGGCTATTTTACAACAGAAAAACTTCAAAAACAGACTCCAACGAGAGACTGCTGAGCTGGAATTGATATGCAAACTAGATACAATCAACTTAGGATTGAATAAGGACTGGGAATGGCTGAGCCATTACAAACATTGAATCTATCTTCCCTTGTAAGTATTCTCACACTTCTTATCAAACTGTCTGTACTGGGCTATCTTGATTATCACTTCAAAAGTTTTTTCTCTTACTTAATTGGCCTCTCAGAGTTGGTAAGACAACTCCCACCTGTTCATGCTCTCTGTATGTGTGTATATATATGTTCCATTTTATATGCATCTGAAGAAGTGGGCTGTAGCCCACGAAAGCTTATGCTCTAATAAATTTGTTAATCTCTAAGGTGCCACATTTTATACCCAGTTTGTACAGGTGTTCGTGATGCAACAACGTGTAAGTCAATGGTGAATCAAGCCCTACAAATAATTTCTCTTCCCTCCCCACTCCTTATTGAACAGAAGTTTCCTTATGAGCAAAGTAAAAAAAAAGAATATAAAAGTTAGAACTTCCTCTTTTCTTACAGAGATTGTGACCCTGGAGTACCTAACCATACTACTCAGGAATGCTGCATTCAGGCCTGTCCCCATGCTGAATATTTTTATTAGGACAGAGAAGAGGGAAGAATTAATCATTCCTTGAGCATGGGAAAGAATCCATGAAATGCCAATTGCCAATGTATGTTGTACTTCACTTTCTATTCATCCATAATCTCAAGTATGTGGCTAGATATGGTATACATTTTGACATCCTCTCAACTATAAATAGTATTCCAGTTTCCTTGATGGTGTATGTTGTAAATCCAGCTTTGCTCATCTTTAGTGACTCCAACGATGTGAGGATGAATAGTCAATAAATATATTGCTGAATTCAGGAAGATTCAACGATCTTTCCCTGTGTACTTTTTGGGAATATTCTTTCTAATCCTGGGCAAGCTCAAGTGAATGGTTACTCTCTTCTGATTGCTGCACAGTCAGTTGGGTGTAGTGTGATTGTTGATCTCTGCTTCTGACATCTTTGCTTACAGGTATGCTTGTCCTCAGTTACACTGTTAGATGGCCATTGCAGTCAATGGCAGCTACACCTGTATATTTGAGGCCAGAATTTGATTTTTTTTTCATACTTCCATCCATACTGATTTAAAAATGCAGCCATTCGGTCTGCAATGTAACACCAAGGGCTTTATTTGTAAGCAAAGATGTCAGAAGCAGAGATCAACAATCGCACTACACCCAACTGACTGTGCAGCAACCAGAAGACAGTAACCATTCACTTGAATTTGCCCAGGATTAGAGAGAAAATTCCCCAAAAGTACACAGGGAGAGACTGTTGAATCTTCCTGAGTTCAACAATAGATTTATTGACTATTCATCCACATATTGTTGGAGTCACTAAAGGCGAGCAAAGCTGGATTTACAGCATACGCCATCAAGCAGTACAGGGTTACTGCAAATTGCAAGTGCTTTAGAAAAATCTAGTGCACTAGATCCCATATTAAAAAATGACAGCAGGATGAAATACCTCCTGCCTCTGAGATAAAAGCCAAAGAAAAACTTATTAGGTCACATAATAAGACTTGACAAAAAATGAAGATAAAGAGCAAAAAACCCTGAATGTAAATAATTCTGAAAACAGAAAATGCAACAGATATTTTTATATTTTACATTCTTTTTGGCTTTTTAAATTGCAGAATGAAGACAAGACGCCAGACTGGGAGGGGATAATCGAGGGTTTTTAAAATATAAAATCTTGAACATTTGAGAAAGCTAAGCAACTTGTTTTGCTTTTTTGCTGCTGCTCACCACTTCTTAGTTACAGAAAAAATCTATTATAGCTAATAACTCTCATATTCTAAATGTGTACATCTTTATGTACAATGAGTGGTAATTAATGTAAGGAGTTCAGTTGTTATCTAAGGTGAACATGCATTTGCCAAGGCTGGTTTCAAAGCGACCTGGCCCAGCAGATTCTTTGTGTTTTGCTAGAGAAGCCAAAGTTTGCTAATAGAGGTGAAGGCAGTATCAATTTATGCATACTACTATCCCTTTAGTAGTCTGTATGTCTTCTCTGCTCATTCCATCTCTGTCAGCAGAAAGTAATGCTAGCATTTATAAATGTATTATTTTCCTTTAGAAAACTAAAGGCCCTCTGTATCTGCATGTGGAAAGGAGCTTGAGTCCACAGAACAGGGAGTTCATCTTCTGTAGCATGCTCCTACTTCCCAGCAGCCCTGTATAAGTCCCTCTGCTGGGGCTGGGTTGAGCAGAAAAGACATCTGGGCTCCTCTGAATTCTCCCTCTTCAAGACACACTAGGAAAGCTCTCAGCTGCACCTCTTCCCCATTTGTGCTATGGAATTCCCACAGGCAGCTGTGGGGAGGAAGCCTCAGGCAACTTGGCTTGTGAGGAGCTGAGCTTTTCATTGGTCAGCAAGAGCTGGTGAGCTGGAAAACAGAGCAGAGGCAAAGCCCATCTCTCTAGCCCCAAGAGAAGAATTCATATGAATCTAAGTTTCCAGTCAGTAGGTTATTGATTTCCATCTAGGGGAGAATGGGACCTTATCCATATTATTTAAAAACACAGATGCAAAGAGCTGCCTCATTCCTGGTGCACAAGAATTAAGGATGATTCCCCCGTGCCCCCAAAATCCTGGATTAACTTCTCGCTCAAATTGGTAACTCTAGATCAGTGGACCAGAACTGAACACCAATCTCTTCTTCAGATTCTGTACCTTGAGGATCACAAGAAGTAAAAAGCACACACTTTTTCAGCATGCCAAGATGATCAGTGATTTTATTTCTAGAATGATTAACATCAAACTAACACAGTACAGTCTTTAGGTAAAATGGAAAAAAAAAGATTAAGGAGTTTAATTTGCTTGGCATGCTATAACTATGCTTATTAAACTATGGAGAATTACAGCAAAATTTTGCATTTTTTTATCATTCCTTAATATTATTTTGTCTCAATGGGGGTTATATTGAGAAAGCAATTTTTGCAGACATAAAAGGACACTAAAGGAATATTTAATAATTTCTCATCTCTCTTTTCCCCTGTGCTATTTTAATAGTTGAAACTGAGATCAATCAGATTTTCTTCTCTTTTCCATTACAGGGCCTCATTGGTTTATTATTGTAGGGTTTCTCATGAGTGCTAATGGGACATTGACAAAAATTCACTTAAATGGACGTATTCTGTCTTAGAATCATAGAATCATAGATCACTACAGTTGGAAGAGACCTCAGGAGGTCATCTAATCCAACCCCCTGCTCAAAGCAGGACCAACCCCAACTAAATCGTTCCAGCCAGGACTCTGTCAAACTGGGCCTTAAAAACCTCTAAGGATAGAGATTCCACCACCTCCCTAGATAACCCATTCCAGTGCTTCACCAGCCTCCTAGTGAAATAGTATTTCCTAATAGCCAACCTTCCCCACTGCAACTTGAGATCACTGCTCCTTGTTCTGTCACCTGCCACCACTGAGAGCAGCCAAGCTCCATCCTCTTTGGAACCCCCATTCAGGTAGTTGAAGGCTCTATCAAATCCCCCTTCACTCGTCTCTTCTGCAGACTAAATAAGACCAGTTTCCTCAGCCTCTCCTCATAAGTCATGTGCCCCAGCCCCCTAATCATTTTCATTGCCCTCCGCTGGACTCTCTCCCATTTGTCCACTTCCTTTCTGTAGTCGGGGCCCAAAACTGGATACAATACTCCATATGTGGCCTCATCAGTGCCAAATGAGTAGACTGCGTAGACTGTCGGTCCTTCATCAGTTAAGACTGAGCTGATCACAACACGTCTTCCAATCTTCTCTCGCTCTGGCCATTCTTCACCATGTTCATCCATATCTCCTTGTTAAGAAATCATCCCACCTCTTTGGATGCCGACCACGTGGCTGTTTCAGTTCTCGTGGATACCACTCAGATATAGCTGCAGACTGCAGTGCCAAATACAGGGGAATAATCACTGCCTTCAATCTGCTGGCAGTGCTCCTACTAATCCAGCCCAATATGCCGTTAGCCTTTTTGGCAACAAGGGCACACTGTTGACTCATATCCAGCTTCTCATCCACTGTAATCCCCAGGTCCTTTTCTGCAGAACTGCCGCATAGCCAGTCGGTGCCCACCTGTAGCAGTGCATGGGATTCTTCCGTCCTAAATGCAGGACTCTGCACTTGTCCTTGTTGAACCTCGTCACATTTGTTTTGGCTCAATCCTCCAATGTGTCTAGGTCACTCTGAACTTTATCCCTACCTTCCAGAGTACCTACCTCTCCCCCCAGCTTAGTGTCATCCGCGAACTTGCTGAGGGTGCAATCCATCTGTCATAACTATAATGGGAAGGGGGTGACAGCTGTCCTGTGTACAGTACTATAAAATCCCTCCTGGCCAGAGACTCCAAAATCCTTTTCCCTGTAAAGGGTTAAGAACCTCAGGTAACCTGGCTGGCATCTGACCCAAAGGACCAATAAGGGGACAAGATACTTTCAAATCTTGGGGGGGGGGGGAGGCTTTTGTTTGTGCTCTTTGTTTGGGAGTTTGTTCGCTCTTGGGACTGAGAGGGACCAGACATCAATCCAGGTTCTCCACATCTTTCTAAACAAGTCTCTCCTATTTCAAACTTGTAAGTAAATAGCCAGGCAAGGCGTCTTAGTTTTACTTTGTTTTCTCAACTTGTAAATGTACCTTTTACTAGAGTGTTTATCTTTGTTTGCTGTACTTTGAACCTCAGACTAGAGGGGAGTCCTCTGAGCTCTTCAAGTTTGATTACCCTGTAAAGTTATTTTCCATACTGATTTTACAGAGATGATTTTTACCTTTTTCTTTAATTAAAAGCCTTCTTTTTAAGAACCTGATTGATTTTTCCTTGTTTTAAGATCCAAGGGGTTTGGATCTGTATTCACCAGGGAATTGGTGAAAGGTTTCTCAAGGCTTCCCAGGGAAGGGAATTAGCTTTGAGATGGTGGTAGCGGACCAGAGCTAAGCTGGTAGTTAAGCTTAGAAGTCTTCATGCAAGCCCCCACATTGTACCATAAAGTTCAAAGTGGGGATACAGCCTTGACACCATCCCATCATCCAGATAATTAATGAAGATGTTGAACAAAACCACCTCCAGGGACCAACCCCTGGGGCCCTCCGCTTGATACCGGCTGCCAACTAGACATCGAGCCATTGATCATTACCCATTGAGCCCGACGATCTAGCCAGCTTTCTATCTACCTTATAGTCCATTCATCGAATCCATACTTTAACTTGCTGGCAAGAATACTGTATCAAAAGCTTTGCTAAAGTCAAGCTATATCATGTCCACTGCTTTCCCCAGATTCATAGAGCCAGTTATCACATCGTAGAAGGCTGACCGGTCTGCAGCTCCCCAGATTCTCCTCCTTCCCTTTTTTAAAGATGGGCACTATATTTGCCTTTTTCCAATTTTCTGGGACCTCCCCCGATCACCATGAGTTTTTAAAGATAATGGCCAATGGCCCTGCAATCACATCAGCCAACTCCCTCAGCACCCTCGGATGCATTGCATCCAGACCCATGGACTTATGCATGTCCAGCTTTTCTAAATAGTTCATCACTGAGGGCTGCTCACCTCCTCCCCATACTGTGCTGCTCAGCAGAAGTTTGGGAAACTGACCTTGTCTGTGAAGACCGAGGCAAAAAAAGCATTGAGTACTTCAGCTTTTTCTATATCATCTGTCACTAGGTTGCCTCCCCCATTCAGTAAGGGTCCCACACTTTCCCTGACCTTCTTCTTGTTGCTAACATGTCTGTAGGAACCCTTCTTGTTACCCTTCACATCCCTTACTAACTGCAATGCTAGTTGTACTTTGGCATTCCCGATTATACCCCTGCATGCTCAAGCAATATTTTTATACTCCTCCCTACTCATCTGTCCCAGTTTCCACTTCTTGTAAGCTTCCTTTTTGTGTTTAAGCTCACCAAAAATTTCTCTGTTAAGCCAAATGGTCACCTGCCATATTTACTATTCTTTCTGCACATTGGGATGGTTCGTTCCTGAGTCCTCAATAAGGCTTCTTTAAAATACAGCCAGCTCTCCTGGACCCCTTTCCCCCTCATATTAGCCTCCGAGGGGATCCTGCCCATCAGTTCCCTAAGGGAGTCACAGTCTGCTTTTTTGAAGTCCAGGGTCCGTATTCTGCTGCTCTCCTTTCTTCCTTTTGTCAGGATCCTGAACTCAACCATCTCATGGTCACTGCTGCCCAGGTTGCCACCTACTTCTATTTCTCCTACCAATTCGTCCCTGTTTGTGAGCAGCAGGTCAAGAGGAGCACGGCCCCTAGTTGGTTCCTCCAGCACTTGCACCAGGAAGTTGTCCCCAACACTCTTCAGAAACTTCTTGGATTGCCTGTGCACTGCTGTATTGCTCTCCCAGCAGATGTCAAGGTGATTGAAGTCCCCCATGAGAACCAGGGCCTGTGATCTGTAAACTTCTGTTAGTTGTCTGAAGAAAGCCTCATCTACCTCATCCTCTTGGTCTGGTGGTGTATAGCAGTAACCCTTGTTACTCTCGCCTCTAAACTTAACCCAACGACTCTCAATAGGATTTTCTCCAGTTTCATACCGGAGCGCTGAGCAATCATACTGCTCTCTTACATACAGTGCAACTCCTTCACCTTTTCTCCCCCACCTGTCCTTCCTGAACAGTTTATACCCATCCAAGACAGTGCTCCAGTCATGTGAGTTACCCCACCAAGTCTCTGTTGTTCCAATAACATCATAGTTCCTTGACTGTGCCAGGACTTCCATTTCTTCCTGCTTGTTTCCCAGGCTTCTTGCATTCGTGTACAGACACCTAAGAGAACTAGCCGATTGCCCTACTTTCTCAGTATGAATCAGGAGGCCTTCCCTGTTGCACCCTTCTCCTGGTGTTTCTTCCTGGTATCCCGCTTCCCCCACGTTCACATGTGAGATTCCCACTGAAGTCAATGATAGCCAAGAAGAGAATTTGCAAACACACATAAAAATATAAAAATAAGTCAAATTAGGGCCCACTGGGCTTGACACAACTCCCTCTGGGGAAGTGACTAAACTCATGCTAACTTCAATGGGAGCAGAATCTGGCTTACTGCCTCTTTATAAAACCTGTTTTTTTTTTTTTTTGTCTTATAGGTCTACACCATTATATTTGCTCATTACACTCCCAAATTCTCACTAAATTTATTTATATTAAAATCTTTTTTGTCCCTTCAAAGATCAGGGCATTGAAAATCTAACAAGGTATGTTATGAATGCTTCCTTCAGATGCTTATATTTTTTATGCCCTTTACTTCTATAAACATAAATGAACAATTGGTACTGCTTTAGCTCATGGGATTATTGCTTTGTTAAGCATATGATGCAGACTCTTTCTAGGTCACTATATAACCCTTGGCATCAGAACATGAAAGGCCAACAAAAAGTTGGTGAGAGCAGAGTAAATGAAAT
This sequence comes from Trachemys scripta elegans, assembly GCF_013100865.1. NCBI lineage: Eukaryota > Metazoa > Chordata > Testudines > Emydidae > Trachemys > Trachemys scripta. The sequence goes on along the minus strand of NC_048301.1, from coordinate 51,638,176 downwards.
CCAAGAGATGATAAAGCAGTTCTGAGACTCTGCCTCACAGCACTACATTTACAATATTTTTTAAAAATTTAAACTAGCTGTACTATAGAAAGAAAAAATCGTAATGGTTTGTCATGACAAAGGGTAGAGAGGCCCTGCTGATTGATGTTTTATAGTAGTACAGCTGGTCAAAAAATTGTGATGAATAATATTGGTTGAAAATGTCACCTTTTCCCCCCTTAGTTTGCAAATAGTTTGCAAACCAATCATGCTTTCTGTGTCTGTGTCCAATACTGGTACAATTACTACCATTGAGCAGCAGCTCACTAATACTTGCATAGTAAGGTGCTACTCACCATGATTAGGGTGTCACAACTGAGCCTTCAGTTAGTTGTCTGAAGATATGGCTGGAAAATGTAATCCAATTTATCTGGAAGCTTTGTATAAATAGGAAGACAGGATAACTTCATTTTTTAAAATAAAAAAATATGTACATTATCATTGCTAATATCATAGTATCACAGATGTTAGTGAATTTATCAAAATAATATACATTATTCTGTTTGCAATACTATAGAGCAAAATCACTGTAGTGAGGGATGGGGCAGGGGGATGTTTGTCTTGATTGTGTTTTCTAGATATTTCTTTCTTTTTTGATCCAGATTGCAGGAGCATGGGCTTTATTTCTAGTCACTGCCACTTCAAGAAAATCATACAGGGCCTCTTCCTGCCAAGCTTTCACAGGCTAAGTAGTAACTCACATTGGGAGTAGCCCAGTGGGACTACTTCACACTAAAGTAGTGCTCACTGCGAATAAGGATGGCGGAAATAAGCTCACAATACTTTACATAGGCTTGTCAAAACTCTTGTATTGCAGGTCACGTATGTTTGGGGGCTTGTGATGCTTCCTAGGATTGCAAGGCACCTTGCTATACCACCTGCCTTTAGCATGAGAAAGTGTTGTCTGTGCCTTAACTCCATCAGCCACAGGAAACATAGGCACTGACGTTTGTTTTTTCTGGGTAGGGTGCTTTTGAAGAAGGGTGTGTGTTTAGGTGGAGAGAGGGCACTCTGCCAGTTTTGGGGGGAGGCTATTTTCAACATATTTACACACTTCTTTCATATTCTAGTTATTGAATGTGTCTATCATTGGTATCTTTATTATTTTAATAATGATTACATTGTTATGAACTACATGATTACATTATCATGAATTACAGTATATTAAAATCATTGCAATAACCTACAAGCTGTCTACACTAACATCCCAGTTTAAAGACATTGTGTCTCACTGTAACTTTCTGGATGAAACTGTTAGCAATCTTATTTACATCTAGTTCCCTAGTATTGACTTGATGCACATTAAAGATACCTACATTATTCAGTTGTGTCTGTCCCATTGATGACTGGAGATAACTTTTAAGTCTTCTGAAGCTGAAGAATGAGTTCAGGATGATACAGGCACAGTGAGAAGGATTCTTATAAATTTGCGGTACTTTGGAAACATAATGCTTCCAGAGTACTGCAAAGAACTCCAAGTTCTCTTTCTTGATGGGTAACAGCTAATTTAGGCACCAACCTTTTTTATCTATAATTGGGATTATGTTTTGCCATGTGCATTACTTGGCATTTAACATTGAATTTCATCTGCATTTTTGTTGCCAAGTCACCCAGTTTTGTGAGATCCCTTTGTAACTCTTTGCAATCTGTTTTGGACTTAACTATCTTGAGTAATTTAATATCATCTGCAAAGTTTGCCACCTCACTGTTTATCTCTTTCTTCAGATCATTTATAAATATGTTAAATAGCACTGGTCCCACTACAAGCCCCTTCGGAATACCAATAATTTAATTTAATGACAAGCCTTTTGTTATCTTAATCATCCTGCCTCTGTCTATAAACAAACTCCCTGCCCCAAGGGCAGAAGTTGTTAGCAGTACAGAACTCATCACATTCCACACTCAAGCTCTGGCTCCTTCATGCTGAGCACCCTCTATTTTTTTTTCTGTGGGTGCTTGAGCCCAGGAACACCCACGGATTTGGCGCCTTTGGCTTCCCTCTCAGCCTATGTTGCCTTCACTGTCTCTCTTCAGGTTAGTCACAGGCACACTCCAACCCTAGAGCCCTTCCAGTGTACCCCTGAAGTGTCCAGCCCTGATCCACTGGGTGCTCACAGAATTCTCAGCTCCGTTGTTCCCAGAGGAACAGCACCCTTCCATTTACCAGTTTCTTCACAGGATCACTGCTCTTCTTATCTCACATAAGTATAAGTTTAATTAAAAGACAAGAGAAATTTGATAAGTAGCAAGTAAAAATACTGGAAACAAATAGTTACATGTAAAATAAAATCATAGCAGGCTTTCTAGGGCCTAGACTTAACTAACATAACACTTTCCTATCTAGTGAAGTTTAGCTTACCCAAACCTTTCTCCCAACATTTAATAGCCGGGCCGGCTGTGCCCTGTCATTCATAAGATAAGCACGCTGACAGCTTGTCTCCTACATGAAGTATAACATGTGTCTCCTTGCATTTTGCTGATCTACCAAACTCATTCTAGACACCCTCCTGCTATGTGTTCCTTCCTAGAGATCTTGATTAGCTGGTGGCTCTGTATGCAAATAGACTTACATTGTAAGACACATAATGCACAATAACTCACCAGGGAATGCTAAGTGTCTCCCATCACCTGCCTGAACATAACCTGTTTATTACCTTCTGGTGACCTGTTTTAACTTACATAACTTTAGAAAATAGTTTTCAGGATAGATACATAACTCCTTAAATATCATCCATACATACACAGTGATTAGAATGACCAGTTTGTAACTGGCTGTTGCCAGAGATCTCACATGCCACCTTTTGGCACACTATTATGTAGATAGCAGATTCAGTGGATACCTGCAAACCCCTATGCATACAAGCAGTATGAAAAAGATATGAATTTTCCCTTATTGGAAATGGAATATGCTTCAAGGAAAGAGTGCTGATCAAAACTCTGTCTTGAGAGACAGAGCAGCACATCAAAGCAGTACACACTGCTCTGTCATTGAGAGTTGGGAACACTGACTAAATGAACTAGGTGTGAGAGCTGCCAGGCTCCCTTGTGGGGACAGAGAAGCAAGAACCACGCAGACCTCCCTGGACACAAGAAAGCTTCTATACCCTACTGCCCATTAGCAATGAGACAGACGCCAAAACCCTTCTGGGGGAGCAAGGAGTAAGAGAGAGGAGTTTCTCCTTTCTATGACTGTTATTAGGAAATGGAGTGGAAAGAGAAGCTTTTCCCCAAGTCCTTCAAAGTCAGTTTTGTCACTGCCAGGTCTAGTGCCACAGAACAAGCTGTATTCAGGGTTCAGAATCACTGAGTGGGAAACCCAGCATAAAGAAAGACTACTGGGCAGAGCCCTTGCAGTCCCCCTTGTTGGCTTTGCATTAGCTAGAGTAGGCGGAGTTCACTCCCTATCATCGCAAGGTGACCCACCTTCCCCAGCCTAACCCTCTCATACTTTCTCTACCCTTTCAGAAGTTTGTTTACATGCACCATATTAATTTTCAAAAACAGAACACAAACGCTACACATAACAACATAATACACTGCACCGCAAAACACTGAGGCAAAATTACAATGTATATAATTAAGTCTGCCAGAGCTACCTTTTACATGGTTATGGTCTTCTCATATAAAAGGTATTTGTGGTTTCATATTCCCCAGGACTCCTGAGTGCTTGCAAGTGGGGAAGAAATGCCTGTAAAAGAAATGCCAGGGGGTTGAAAGTTCCTAACACTGGGAAGTGGTTAAAATTTTAGGTTGGGAATTGAGCCGCTCCCTGCATTTATTTTGAAAGGAATCCCTAGACGGCAGCAAACCAGGGCTCAGATCCACAAAGGTATCAAGGTGCCTAACTACACTGGGAGGATCTTTAAGGATCTGGGCTCCTAGCCACTAGTGTTGCTCAGTGAGTAGGGAATTGTTTTGTGCACTCATGAATGAGAGGAGAGGCCAATGAGGTGAACTCTATTAACATGTGTCCCACAACAAGACAAATATGAAAATACCTTCATTAAGCTATATATATTAAAAAAAAAAAACGATTACTTTTGTCATCCCTAAAGTATTCCAGCTCTGTGAACTTGAATGGTGTACTTCAATGAGGGCCCAATTGAACATCATACTTAAGCACATGCTGAACTTTAAGCATGTGAGTAATTAGTTCCCCCTTAAGCCAATGACATTACTTTTGTGTTTAAAGTTAGGTGTGTGTTTAAGTACAATGGTGAATCAGGGCCTAACTGCAAGATCTTTGCTCTGAAATTCTGTTTATAGGACAGCATTTTCTTTCAGTACTCTGTTGTAAATACTGTAATGTGTCTGTTGAATTCAAGAAATAATTGCAATGCATTTCAAAACTTTGCAGTCATGGTAATCCTGTCTGTGTATGGCAACTTACTCTTTACTGCATTTGATGGCAATATTAGCATTGTAAGGTGCTTTGTCAGCTCTGCCAATGAACTTCCACTCTTAATTACTATTTTCAGTAATGGTTTGGTGTTCAATGGTAATTTTGAGCCACAGCTGCTGCTTCTGCTGTGATTTGTTTACTGTCTGTAAGGCAATTTGTATTAGGGAAATTAATTCCATTAAGCTGGGTTTCTTGTGTGTGATACAGAAGTGCAGTCCTTGTCTGAAGGTTCTTATTTCAATTCAGGTTTCTCTTATAATCATTTGTTTGTGAAGAATTTGGGTTAAGCCTTATTTTCTGTATGTTAATTTTATTTATTGATAAAGCAAGTATTTTCCTGTATTTGGGATATGCAATTATTTCATTGTCTTACCTCTTAATCCCCCCCCCCCCCCTTTCTCGAGTGTGTTTCTGGAAATAGCACAATAATCTATATAAGGTATAACAAAGAAAATCCACTCTGAACACAAGGAAACTGAGCCCATGGACAACAAAATACAGGTAATCTTATTCAATCAACATCAAAACCAGGACTGCAAGAGTTGTTTATCAAAATTTACTCCTCCCGGCCACTAGTTGAGTCCAGAGCTGAAAAGATCTGAGTGAAGGCAAGAGCAGGAAGAATTTAAACCAAAATACAGTATGTGAATTGTAGTGCAAGTAACATGATCCATGATTCCAGACCCCGCCTCCTCCTCTAAACTGCACAAGGGAGTGAGTTGTATAAGTGCTTAAAATTAACAAGTTGATCACAGTTCTAGAAAAAGAACTAGAGACCCCAGAAGAAATGACTTCTAACAACACACAGAGCAAGAAAAAACATCTTCAAAAATGGCATATTAAGAAACCCCGGGCCCGATTGTGATGCCCTTTAGTATGATTAAGGGCATCTTACCTTACAAATAGACCCATTAACTTCAACCTTAGTACAGTATTTGTGAAATAAAAGGGTATTTAACATGAGCCAAAGCATCAGAATGTGGCCCTTAATTTAATCTAATCTGGACATAGTGCTGCAACAGTTAAAGAATGTTTTATGCACTGGAACAAATTCCTCCAAAGAATTCCTAAGAGCTGTGCAAAAATGACTTTATATTTAGTGTTTATTATAGCGGGTGAGATACAGAACATTTAGTCTGGCTTCATAAATTCAATAATATGAAACTCCTGCTCTGACAGAAGTGTATATGAAGGTTAGTTTAAATGCAAACCAAACATTTACTGGTGTACAGTCTTCTGTGAAAAGCCTCAGTGGACCATATGTAGGGGACTACAGCCCACAAGAAGAGTCACATTTATGAGATCTAGGACAATAACATGGAAGGTGTCCGAACAATTCTTTAGACCCCCGAAGACGTGTGCTTTAACCCCCCACAAAAGGTAACAATATGTACTCATCCCACAGGGATCAGTACAATATGGAATGGATGGAAAGAACAGAAACTGTTTCTTGAACTGTGTTTGTAACATGCCCAACACAATAGGACCTCAATCTTGATTGGCAGCGCTAAAAATCCCAAATATATATATTTTATTACTATTAGTATTAACATTGTAGTTGTTGTTTCTTAGATATTATGGGCCTGATCCAAAGCCCATTAAAATCAATGGGAAATCTCCCATTGACTTCAGTGGGCATTGGATCAGACCTTAAAGGAAGTGCTAGAAAAATGGGCAGAACTTCCTGATCATTCATGTAAGTTCAAGGTCTAAGACAGTAGAAATGACCCTTGAACTGGTTAACATTTCAGAAAACATTATCAACAACAAAAGGTACCTTTTTTTCCTTCTCTTGGCGCTGGATGAAAATGTACTTTATATTTGGAAATTTTCACTGACACTATACTTTCCCGCAAATGCTTAGGCTAAATAGGATGGAGTAACAAGTAATCATGCAGGTCTCCAGATAAAGGAGCCAAAAATGACACATTTGATTCTTACCATCAACTTCAATGGAGCAAAAATTTGGCAGAAAGTTAAAGATTCCTAACTATAGCATTTCTGAATTAACAACAAATGGATAGTTATCTTTGATAGCTCTTTTATTGCTGGGTACAGCTGGATTAAACTCAACTGCAAAGGGATCTCAATTTTCTTTATCATCTATTTGACATTGTTTAACAGATGTTTTCTGGAAACTATTGTAGTCTTTTAAATTTGTCTATGTATAATGTGCAGCAAATATCCTTGGTTAATAGACTGATTATTAAATTTAATTCTTTTTCAATAGCATTCTTCATTGTTGCAGAAACTTTGAATCCTAAGAAGAAGGCTATAAAGAATACTGATTTCACTCTGGCTGTAGTGCCAACAGCCATTTGAACATAGTCATATACCCGCGTAGTCTTTACTGGAAAAGAATTTGTGTGACAGCCTTGATGCCTATAGCAAGTACAATAGAGGGAAGCTTTAGTGATGGGAAGCCCTCTCAACTTTTGGAGATATGGTTTGCTTAAGATACCAAATCTTGTCTGAATGTATCTTAACCTGATACAATCCTTCTCCATCCCCCTACCTGATCCTTGGACCTGATTTTCCTCCATCTGCTGCCCTCAATGCAACTAATTTCTGGGTGATTCCCCTAGTTAGTACTTGATGACTCTCATCCACTTCCTCCTATTTCCCAGTCCTGGTCTAAGGTCAGGGCTACATCACAGTTCCCCTGCCTTTGCTCATATTATCATTTGTTATTTATTGCCTGTAACACCCACAATGTGTTAGGCATGGTACAAATAAAGAAGAGAAGAAAGTGCTGGCCTGAGATATACACAATCTGAATCCCCCATGACGTGTAATATACAGCCTGCGCAGATCTCCCTTTATCTACTCCTCTGGCTGTTGTCTTTTAAACCTGGATTGCCACAGGCACCCCATTGCACAACTTTGACTACAGAGAACACCTGACTTTAAAGACACCTGCTGCAAGGACCCACAATGAAATAAGACCAAATACTGCATCAATTTACTCTCTGGAATACATACTGGAGACTATACTTTGACATAACAGAAGAGTTGAATTGATGGTCTAATAGGTCTTTTCCATTCCTAACAATTGTGATCTTTGCAATAGGCCTATCTGAGATAAAAAGGTCATCAGATTTGGTAAACGAAAGCTTGCAGAAGAGTGCACTCACCGCTCGTTTGCCCCCTTGCACTGGATTTGGCATAACTAGGTCTTGTCATCTAGTACCACCTGTTGACAGCCACACCAGCCATGTGGTGGTCTGCTCCTTCTCATGACTCACACCTCCAGCCAGGTCACCTTAATGTCTCACCCTTTCTGAAATAACTGAAAGTCTAACAGACAATAGTTCTGCAGTTTCAAGCATGGTCTTTGGCCCAAGTCCCAACTCAATCATCCTTCCATTCCTGGTCTCTGGGGTCTTCATACCACTTTTTCCAGTGGGCAGTAAGGGAACCCCTCCCACTTCTTTGGGTTCCAGCCCAGGGACCCTGTAATAAGCAGGCCAGCTCTGTCTGTTCAGGTCCTCTACCTCAGTGGTTCTCAAAGCTGGTCCATTGCTTGTTCAGGGAAAGCTCCTGGCGGGCTGGGCTGGTTTGTTTATCTGCCGCGTCCACAGGATCGGCCGTTCACAGCTCCCACTGGCTGTGGTTCGCCGCTCCAGGCCAATGGGGGCTGCGGGAAGGGCAGCCAGCACATCCCTCAGCCTGCGCTGCTTCCCGCAGCCCCCATTGGCCTGGAGCAGCAAACAGCGGCCAGTGGGAGCCGCGATCGGCCGAACCTGCGGACGCGGCAGGTAAACAAACCGGCCCGGCCCTCCAGGGGCTTTCCCTGAACAAGCGGCGGACTGGCTTTGAGAACTACTGCTCTACCTCCTCTCTGGGCTTCTTCCTGCCTCAGCCTGTCTGTAGGCCTTTCCCACCAGCCACTTTTCGTGCTCACCGTATATCCACATTCCTCTCAGGCTCCTCAAGATCTCAGGCTTCTCCCTTCTTTCAAAGCTGTGGCTCTCACCACCTGCCAAAAGTTCTCTAACAAATCCTATCCCAAAAGTACAAACTTCAACCTTCAAGCTTGAACTTCAGTCTTTTGTCAGTCTTCCATGATACTCTACTCAGCTGAGCACCAAGCACCAGGGATGCCTCTCTGGAGTTTTGCACGTGTTTTGAGACCCACCACAGGAGCTATCTCCCCTCCTGTGGCTTTTCCCAGTTCTTCTCTTGCCTGTCTTCTATCAGACCATTTTCAGAGAGCAAGTTAGCTAGCTTTCTCCCTCTAGCTGAGCTTTCTCAGTCCTTTCAGGCAACCTCACTCCTTTCCAGGTGGACCTAACTGACCTACTTAACTCCCCTCTAGGCACCAGCAAGGTGGGTTAATTGCATTCTCAGGCTCCCATTAACCCTCTCAATACCAGTGTGGGGTTTACACCCCATCACAGAGTCTTCAGAAAATATAGATGCTGGTTGAGTTGGCACACAGTTGTAAACTGTGTGCTAATCCCAAACTGAAACAAAAAGAAATGAGACTAGTCGCATACTCAAAATTAAGCACATGTTAAGGTGTTTTGCTGGACTGGGGTCTCAAATTGTAATATCAGAACTGAGTAGTACTGACCTGAATATCTGAATTGATTGGTTGATGCTTTCTATGGATATTCTATTATTCTTCTGAAAACTGGACCTATTTATGAAAACTTAAAAAAATAAGGTGAGTATAAATTGAGCTAGGTGACTGAGATGGATGTGCCAGTATATAGACAAACAAATTAACATTTTATCAACAAAGCAGAATAGGCTTTTATGTGTGACAAGATACTTTTCTTGATTATGTAGGACATTTTTGTATTGATAAAAGAGACTGCATATTACATTGCTTTACTCTGAAGATTGTATTGATTATATTATACTTTAGAATGAATACTAGGCTATTAGTTCTACTGCAATGGGCAAAACAATTCATTTTTATTTCTTGTCATATATCATTATTTGATTATCCCTCTAGCAGTAGGAATTCCTGAAACAAAGAGCTACTCCAAAATGCAACCACGACGGGTGCGGGTAAGGTATATTCCTGTATCCCTTCAAGGAGAATGCATGAATTAAAAAATCAACAAAATTGTAGCTTCTGAAACAATAAATGTACAAATGGAATATGAAAACTTCCCATGGTACTATTAAATCTAATTCTGTCAAAAAGTTGACTAGATTGCATACTGAAACCAATACAGAAATAAATAATGGCACCTAGGGGTAGAAATAGAGAACTGCTAATGAATAGTATGAATTTGCATTAATATCAGTACTTGGAGAAAAACTAATAGTACCTATTCTTCTGCTAGTTCTGTTAACTACTTCAAGTTTAATAAACTATTCCATGTTAAGATATTTCAAAACAACCATTCCAAGCAAAGATACGTTTCAAATTGAAAAGGGCAAGGGTAGGTAGGTTCTGAGACAGACCTAAGACTGGATTAGGTTCGATATGATATGTGGACCCTCACATTTGCAACCCAAAACATATAACAGATCACAAACTTAGCCAGTGAATATCTAGCTACAGCAAATACATGTCACTATAACAAAGGATGGAATTAAGACTTTGTGTTACAGTGCAAAGTGGGAGAACTGGGGGTATGTTATATGTTTCATTATATTTGGGCTGGGCAAGGATGCTCCTTGTGGAGGTCCAGAGTCCATCAGTCTGAATGGTGGCAGATTCTGAGATTTTGATTTAAGATCAAATCCTCCTCTCACACTACAGTAAATCAGTGGTAATTCCACTGTAGTATTATGAGTTTCACTGGTATAAAACTGGTGTGAATGAAATCTGTACAGTGCTCATTACCTCTTATGCCTCAGCTTATCTATGTGTGTAAATGAGTCTAACAATACTTATCTCACAAAAGAGTGGTGGTGCTTAGTCACTTTCTGCTCATTAAGGGCCAGATCCTGATCCTGATGATCCTCCTCACAGGGAAAAAGGGGGCAGAAGGAGGCAGGCTGCTCATCCCTGCTCAGGTAGGCAGGGACCAAGCAGACAGTGGCCAAAAGCTTGACTATGGTCCAATTCAGTGGAACTGGTCTGAGGGGAAAGGAAATTGCACCAGGAAAAAGGCTGGCACAGAATCACAATTTGATTCCCACTCTATTCCTGGGGCGGCACAGCTATGCAGGGCCCCCTCTTTCTTGCAAAGTGCCAATCCAGCCTTCAGTGATTCGAGATTCTTTGACGAAAGGTGAACATGTAGTAAGAATTAGAGTATTGTGAGGCCAATCCAGTAGCCCTTGGGGGTTTGAATCAGTGAGGACTGCAGGATTCAGCTCTGTACCATTATTTAAAGTAAAAATAGATTATATAAGTAATTACTTCAAAACATCAGTGAAAACTATATCAGCAATGCTTAATACTTAAAAATGGCTGTAATAAATACAACATTATGGGAATTAAAGTATCACATACAGATAATGGCTTGCTGTTCAGGAAAATTACACTTATATTAAAAGCTATTAGAGCAGAAAAGTTTCTATGATGTCCTTTTCCTAAAACTGCAGTTATTAACATAATCGTATTCACATCATACATTAGTCTGTGGGCATATATTGCAAATGTGAGTGAATGATTGGATAAGTTTGCTTTTTATGAGCTTTATAAATAAGCTGGTTAATATTTCTGGACTTTCTCTAACTTTTCAAACTGGTTTCAGCATTCATTCAACAAATAGGTCAAAGTTGTACCTTTTCTCCCTTCATTTTCATATTTGTTTTTCCATGGCAAGTTGAGTTATAAAGCCTGATGTTTTTAGTGAAGGGAATATGTGCTGTATATTAGGGATACAGCATATCCCAACAGGTAGGCTTGCACAAGTGGAGTCCAGTATATGGTTAAATACTGTGTGCCTGATTCACCACTGCCTTACTCTACTTTAAAACCAATGTACTTGACTGGATCCTCTGCATTCAGGGCCGTCTCCAGGCACCAGCCGAGCAAGCTCGTGTTTGGGACAGCAGATTCCAAAGGGTGGCATTCCATCTAATCCTTTTTTTTTTTTTTTTGCGCTTCACCGCTTTGGCAGCCCCTGCAGGTTTTTTCTTTTTCTTTTTGGTTTGCTGCTCCCACTGTAGGGGGCGGCGGTGCGGAGGAGGGGAGCCGGACGGTTTGTCCTCCCCCCCCTTCGCTGCTCCGGCCGGGGGCAGGTTTGTTTTCCTCCTCCCCTCCCCCCCCTTTGCTGCTCCAGCCGGCTCGGCGTTTTTTGCTTGGGGCGGCAAAAAAGCCAGAGCCGGCTCTGTCTGCATTGTTTCCACTTTCAGCCCTAGCCACAACGACTTAGATTATGTTTACACTACAGCCTATGTTGGCAAAACTGATAGTGCCCACGGGTGTGAATATTCCACCCCCTCTCCCCCGAGCGACATAAGTTACACTGACATAAGTGTTCACGTGCACAGCACTATATCAGCAGGACAGTTTTTCCCGCTGACATAGCTTATGCTGCTTGTGCAGGTGGTTTTTTTATGCCAACAGGAGAGCTCTCTCCTGTTGGCATAGAGCTTCTTTGCCAGATGAGCTGCAGCAGCGCAGCTGTATCAGTACAGTTGTGCTGCTACAGTGCTGTACATATTGATGTACCCTTAGAGAAACTAAGTCATGAGGCTGTGGCCAGATCAAAACATGGTTTTTTTTAGAAATTGGAAGGTGGTAGAAGGCATTTTTGATCCAGGACTACTGATGAGTTGAACTCTTAGATGCCGAGTCTTTGCATCACCAATATTGATCACAGGTCTTTATAAATTTAGCCAAATTGTCCTCCTTTCATCCCTAATGCTCACCCAACAGGGATAAAACAAGTAGCCAGATTACTTCTGATCAGGGGTGGCTCTAGCTTTTTTGCCACCCCAAGCATGGCAGGCAGGCTGCCTTTGGCGGCATGCTTGCGGGAAATCCCCGGTCCTGCAGATTCGGCATACCCACCATCGAATTGTCGCCGAATCCGTGGGACCGGCAGACCTCCCACAGGCATGCCGCCGAAGACTGCCTGACCGCCACCCTCGCAGGCCGCTTGGAGCGCTGGTGCCTGGAGCCACCGCTGCTTCTGATGACATCACCAGGCCCCGGGGTCTAAAAAGGTTGCATTGCCACCAATGCACTTCTGTTCTCATCTTTCCTCATTTTGGGGTGGAGCTTTTTACAGATCAGTTCTCTGGAGATATTCCTGCCCTACAGGTCTCAAAGGTTTAGGGGAGATGCCAACAGGGCTTGATTTCCCAAATTCATGTGGGGTATTGAATACTGTGCTGGTTTTTCAAGCTATCAGTTTAGGGCAGGGGTGGAAGGAGGGTGAGTCCTGCTTGCAGGCTAGGTGGCTCTGTAGGGAAGTATGTTATCAGCCGTAAATCTGCAGCCGGCTGGCATAGAGTAAAGTGGGGTGAGTTGGGCCTCTCTGATTTTAGGGAGCACCTGCTTTGTCTCTCTGCATTTAAGGGTTTTTGTGTATTATTATTTTGAATTCTAAGAAATAAAATTGTGTAACGTTGCAATCTTCCAGCAAGGGTATTTATGTTTTTATCTAACTTGTGTGTTTGTATGTGTGTATGCTGTGAACATAACAATTCACATTTTGAGGGTAGAAGGAGCCTAACTAACTTATTTTCTTTCCCCACCCATTCACATTACAACTACTACTACAGTGCTCCTGGTCTTTCTTCTTCCTCATGGTCTGTCATAGGCCAACTCTGGCAGTACTGAAAAGTTCCTGTCCTGCATGTGTCTAAGATCTGCCAACCTCTTCCCCCAGGGCTGTTGAACTTGTGATGATAGTCTCCAGGTGACCATTTTGGTGGCCAAGGATTGCATTACTTTGGCATTGTCTCTTCTCTCTGCCATGTCCTCTGCAGAGGAGGCTACAAAGAGGGATGTTACAGAAGCAGCCATGCGGGGTCTTTGCCACATATAGATTCATTTACACTGAGAGACTAAGTCACCCTTTAGCAGAACTTTATGGACTTTGGGTGCTGTAAGAGGGACCAAGCTCTGATCCGGAGTCTGTTTTTAAAGCATACAGTAGTGTCATATTTTTTTAACTTTAACTTGTTGATGTTGTTAGGGTGCATGTAAATACAACTGTGAGGACAATTAGCATGTGTATAACCTATGGACATACTTGCTGAGAAAGCTGTTATGTAATTACATAAAAAAAAGAGTAAATCACCATTCAGGAAATGTCTGAAGATTCATAGTGCATAAATATAGAATAATTGTGGTGAAAAATAATGTGCCAATAGGAGAAATATAGCAACAATCAGTGGAAATCACAGTTTTCTATATTACATACTAACTGTTTGGACTAATTAGTGTGAAATTTAATTTGTACTAATCAGACCAAAGATGAAGGGAGCACAGAAGGAACTTGACATGTTAATTGTGTGTTTTACAGTAAATGCTTCATCAGAAAAAGTCCATCATAGCTTTTCTTGCCATTCAGTGCCCCAAGTGTGTGCACTCGCTATATAAAGATGTAAATATAATATATTACAGAAGGGTCAGTCACTGTTTAGTTACTAGTGGTTCTTAACCTGGGGTGCACGCACCCCCGAGGGTGCGAGATGCCCTTTCTGGGGGTGCGAGACATGTCAGATTTTTTTAGAAGGTAAATCCTCAAAAACACAAATTAAGCACAGGCACGTAAGTACATTACTTTGTTTCAGCAAACCTATGTATTTATTAACATTATACATTTTTTAACGATTACTGTAATATATAAACAATATAATATATGAACAAAAAATTAGTTTCAAGTTTTTAAGCTAATTGTAGGGGTGCAAGAACATATTTTGAGAACCAAAGGGGTGCAGGCTGCAGTAAAGATTAAGAACCACTGGTTTAGTGTGTCCCCTGGTGGCTGGGCTTGGCATAGCAGACCCTCTGTCTCTCACTCCCTGCTGGCAGCAACTTGGGCCAATTACTCAGTGACCTATCCCTTTTTGCAATTCAGCCCTTGAGCCAGGTCACTTAGGGTAATAGAGAAGTCCAAACAAAACCAAGTCTAGTTATCTTATATCTGGCCTACAGCCCCAGTTTGGGCTCAGTAGCCCTTTCATTTACTCCTGAGATTTATATTGTCTCTTGCAGGAGGGATGGTACGGGAGCCCAGGCCCACCTCCTCCTCCGGGTTCTAGCCCAGAGTCCCTGTGTTAGACAGCTAATGTCTGCTTCTTACAATCCTTTGCTGCTTGCCTAGGCCAGCCATTGCCTGCTTCCCACAAAGCTGAACTCTGTATTCTTTGCTCCCTACAGCTCTATCTCCTTGTAGAGCTTCCTTCCATTCCAGTATCAGAGGGGTAGCCGTGTTAGTCTGAATCTGTAAAAAGCAACAGAGGGTCCTGTAGCACCTTTGAGACTACATCTGATCTGATGCATCTGAAGAAGTGAGGTTCTTACCCACGGAAGCTTATGCTCCCAATACTTCTGTTAGTCTCAAAGGTGCCACAGGACCCTCTGTTGCTTCTTCCATTCCAGGACATTTCTCAACGTGGCATTGCCTGACCTTTTATCCCAGCTGTTGCTAAATAGTCATTTAATCACAGCTGGAGAAGTATTTGATCCATGGATTAACCCTTCCTGGTTGCTGCAGTGTGGAGTCTATACACCCCATCACATATATATCATCTTCAGTGGTGTTTGGCACTTCCATCCATATCCCCTGAAATATATTTTTATTCATATATTTTGTCTGTCCTTGATTCAGATTATAGATATTAGGAATATTCTTTCTTCTTTTATTCTATTTCAATGTCGTTGTGGTTTTGTATTATGTTTCCTCTCTTATAAACTGTTCACATTTTCTCTGCGTCATGAACCATTCTGGTGTGGTGTATAATTTGTTTTTTTTCCCCCTGTGGTTTCTTATCATGCATAGATGAATTGATTTTGATTTTTTTAATCATTCATTCAAATTATTGTTTTCCTTCAGTGATAGATTTTGCTGCTATTGTGTTTACTTTATAATTTATGGCTGTGGCACGTTGTCTTCGTTGGGACTTGACTAAGACTCTGCAGTAAGTGTTGTCTCATAAGCCAACACCAGGAAATGTAATAGAATGCAGGGGGGAAAAAACACAGAAACTTGAAAAGAACAGTAGTGAATAGGGATGAGTGAACTGATTCAGATAAAATATTAACCCTTTATGCCAAATGTGAATTAAACCAAACATTTTGGTTTTTTTTTAATATGAAAACAAATGAACACGTGAAATAATATTGTATGATGAGCTAGACAAGGTATTGTACTTACCTTCATTTTTTTAAATTTCACTGTTATCGTGATAATGGTTTTAGTTTTCTTTCATGTAATTTTAACAAAAAAGGTTCAACAGTTCCTTCTCTCACATACTCTCTAATACATGCTTAAAATTGATGTTACCAGTAAATTCATTCACTTAAAGTGAATGAGCAAATTGAAAGCAATTTCAATTTTTAATTTGGGTGAACATTTGCTGACATTTTTCTGCACTATTTATAAAGATCTAATATAAAAAGAACTAACAACACTTTTTAAAAAAAATTAAATTTAAGCTACTTTTGTCTGAAAGTGATTGTACATTAAATCCTGTACTTTCATTATTTTCTTACCATTCAGAAAGCATGTGGCTGTCACCTACAGAACACTGAGGCAAAAGTGTTTTGCCTACGAGCAAAAACTTTACATGGCTGCTACTAAATCTATTGCCTGGATTCAGAAAGCACATACTTTCTGAGAATTGATTTCATAAACAAAGTGTTCTGCAAGTTCATATATTTGAAGGTGGTAATTGGAGTTACAGCTGTAGTAGCTAACTGCAGATAAAGTTATTTCAATAGGCTGAAGGTCAGACTGACTCACATACCAGTATTTCATGTGATATCCATACTCTACCCAAAAAAAAAAAAAAAAAAAAAAATTCCATTCCACAGATTTGCAGGCAGCCTGAAAGCAGTTGCAGTTACAATGTCTCATTACTGAGTGGCATTGCTGCTTTGCATTAATAGAACTATGTCCTACACAAACTGTTTACAGAAGCCAATCTTTGCTCTTTTACAGGTTTCAGAGTAGCAGCCGTGTTAGTCTATATCCACAAAAAGAACAGGAGTACTTGTGGCACCTTAGAGACTAACAAATTTATTTGAGCATAAGCTTTCGTGGGCTACATCAGTGCTCCCACACACCAACACAAAGCTAATTAGATTTCAGTCTCTGCCTCCATCTGATTCCATAGATAATGTGTCTGACCTCGACTAACTAGTATTAGCATCTTAGTGTGAGTGACCAGAGAGTACTGAAGTGTTCAGTTTCAGTGGATAGGCCTGCAGAACTCTGCAGGATGGTAACTGTGCAGAATAAGGGAGTTGTGTATTTTTTTAATAAATATCGTGTGCCCATCAATTTACCAGGTTGATCATATCCTGCCTGACTCCACACAAAGTTAAATCAAAACAGTTGTAAACTGGATTGGGAGGTAGGTGGGAAGCAAACAGGAAACAAAACAACGACAGAGTTATGGGGGGAGGAGCTATTGGGGAATGTCTTTTCTTGGCTCCAACTAGGCTAGTGATGTTTACTCTTCCCAGGCCTAAGCCTAAAACCAAAGCGAATCTTAAACCAGTAAAGGACCCCGGGCCAGGAAATGGAACAAGGGTTGAGTGGGTTGTTAGCAGCAGCTGGAGATGAGTCTCTAACAGAGAAACAGAGAGTGTGCTGTACCAATACAGTTTGCTTTTCCCAGCCCAGAGATGGAGGTAACTGGACTTTGAATGGCACTAACCAAAGCTTTAAGGAATGATTAAGTTTAGGTAAGGGGAACTGTGTAGCCAACTACAAAAGCAGTTTCTCCTCCCTTGGTGTTCACACCTCAACTGCTAGAAGAGGGCCTCATCCTCCCTGATTGAACTAACTTTGTTATCTCTAGCCTTACTCACTCTTGCTTGCATATTTATACCTGCCCCTGGAAATTTCCACTACATGCATCTGAAGAAGTGGGTATTCACCCACGAAAGCTCATGCTCCTATACGTCTGTTAGTCTATAAAGTGCCACAGGACTTTTTGCTGCTTGTACAGATCCAGACTAACACGGCTACCCCTTTGATACTAAATATACTTATTCTTCATATTTCTATGACTGGGAAGAAAGCCACTGGCATTTCTTATTTAATATATAAACAATAGTTGAACTGATTGCATGTATACAGATAGCTGGAATTTTCTTCTCCTGGACATATAAAAGGGTTTTTTTCAACAAAATCTTTCAAAATTTTAAAATATAGTTAGTGATGCTGCAAGGTGCTAACAGGCCTAGAAACTAATGTTCTCCGTTTGTCTATCTTGACAACTGCCTTGTGCTTTAGCTGCTCTGTTTGCTGCCATACTTGACAAACTTTGCAAAATTATTGTTTTTTAATTTGTTCAGTTCAAGCATTTTAATGTTGGAATGTATTCTGAGCTGTAATATGTCACCTGGTAGCATTATAAACCACTTTGGACTCTATGATAGTTTTAGATCTCACAAGCTAGGACTTGTTAGGCTGGATCAGTATTTGGATAGGACACCTCCATGGAATAGAGAGGGGATGAAATTGTCAAAACTCCACTGGCTTCACTGGGGCCAGGGTGTCACCTGGGGTGCTTTAGGAAGTGATGTTGGTACAGATATTTAGGTTAGGAGGATCCTTTGGGAAAAAAGTTGATATATTTTTATACACACAAGCAGAGTGCCACCTAAAGTGCAGAGTCTTCTGGTCTGGTCTAGAGAGGAAGTAAATGTGCTCCTTGGCATTCCACTCATGTGCCTTCTGACTGAGATGGTGTAGTAATGCACAGTATAGTTGTGGTCCCCTTGTGGGTGATCCTCCATGCCTGAACATAATGAATGTAGTACTGATGAAACTGGCAGGAAAACAAATTGGGTAGCGTCAAGCATAGCGTGGGTGCCCATGTACTATGGAAGACATCCAATGGCTGTTTAGTTAGTTCACCAAATTTTGTACATACAATTTGTAGTGGTTTTGTGATAGGCACAAATGAAGACTGAGTTCCCATATTCATCTTCACTTGCAATTTTAGCAAAAATTTGAAATGAACTCAACTTCCCACTGATAGAAAACCCTTACACTATTGTGGCTACACTTCTTTGTCCAAAAAAAAAAAATGCTTAAAAAAAGCCTAAATGCTTCACTATGCCTCATGCTTTTAAAGTTCCAAAACATGGCCAACAGAAACTCACCTCTCTTCAGACTGAAATGGAGATGGAATCTAGAAGAATGTGGCCTCTCAGAGTTGGTAAGACAACTCCCACCTGTTCATGCTCTCTGTATATGTGTATATATATCTCCTCAATATATGTTTCACTCTATATGCATCTGAAGAAGTGGGCTGTAGTCCACGAAAGCTTATGCTCTAATAAATTTGTTAGTCTCTAAGGTGCCACAAGTACTCCTGTTCTTTTTGCGGATACAGACTAACACGGCTGCTATTCTGAAAGAAGAATGTGTGTTGCACTTCATTAGGATAGCAATTAAGGACCTTATCTGAAAGTCCATCACAATTTTAGAGGTAGGATGGGCAATATTGATCTTGCTCTTGTTTTAGACTGGCTAACTATTTGTTGTGTCATCTTCCTCTGTTATTATTTTTAGTCTAATAGATGAAACTGTTTTGAAGACATAGTCAGGATTCTCCTGAGAGGTCTTTCACTGTTCTACAGAGCTGCTTGAAGTCTCTCGTCTGTGTTGCTGCTTCTGCCTCTGCAGCCTTCTCCTGAACCCAGACATTGCTACATTGCCTGATTTGCTTCTTTATTTCTGTGTTATTTTCTCTGTATCTTGGATGCACCTCTAACAGGTCTTCCAGTATCTTGCAATGTCCCTTTTTTGCCTTCAGAGCTTTCCGCTTGTCAATAGCTGCTCATGTTCCAGATGTAATCCATGCATCTTTCTTCCACCATCTTTGGTGCCTCACTAATTCCTCTGCTGTCTCAAATACTGTCTTCTTCCAGTTTGAAAGTCTTCCAGACTTTCATCTGTCTGGTTCTGTAAAACACTGGAATGGTTGCTAAACGCAATCTGGAATCTGGTCTGCATTTCTTTGTCCTTGAACACTCTCCATTGTATAACACTGTTTTTGTTCATCTTTGTGATCTTTTTGAGCTTGAGTTGTAATGTGGCCACTAAAAGATAATGATCTGAACCAATATTTGTTCTTCTGTTGACTCTGACATCCCTCAAAGCAGATGCCCATCTCTTAGATGTAGACACATGATCTATCTGGTTGACAGTGAGTTTGTGAACGCTCTTGTGCTGGAAGAGACTACCTCCTACTTTTAGGTTGTTTGTTCACAGAGATTCAAGAACTGTTCCCCATTATCAGTTTGGACACCTTCCACTGTTGTGTCCATTACTCCTTCCCAGTCAGCTGAGTGTCAGTTTGTGTCACACATCATCAACTTGATGTCATGATTAGGCATGTCATCCAATACATGATGCACCTGCTCATGGAATTTATCGTTTTCACTGTTGCCTGCTGTGTTTGTTGGTGCGTATACCAGACTGTTACAGGTGATGGCCATCAGGGACTCTCATGGACAGATGTTGAAAACACATGAAGAACAAGCCAGATGATAGAAATAACATTTTCTTGCCACAATAAACTTGCCAGAGAGGAAGATCCTGCACAGGTTTGAGAGAAATGTGAATGCTAAGTTAGAAATTGGAAGGCCTCAAACAGGGGAAAGCTCCTGGGGTTGACAAAGAAGCAAAGGTTAAGACAGAGTTCAGATTGGCCAATGCTAGAGATTCCCTGAGCCATACTTTTTGTCCCTTTGTCTGCATCCAAGGTGAGAGCCCAGTGCCTCCATGAACTCAGCTCTTAACACAGCCACCTGACATATTTTCTCCTTTGTTCTCAGTTTGGGGACTTTGCTCTGCTTCCCAGCATGGCAGGGAGGGAGAGGGAGAATCTCCTTCTTCTTGGCTGTTGGTCGCTAGGTGTGAATGTCCCAGCCACTGATGTTTCCATTGTCTCTTCCGGATTCTCCGTTCACATGCATAGACTTTATTCATTTTGTTAATGACTCTCGTCTCCAGCTGGGTGACCAGGTGATTGTAACACCTTATCCCTTCCCTTTACGTTCAGTGCATAGTAGTAGAAAGCACAGAGGGAAACTGTGGCATGCATAGGAATCATATAAATATTACCAAAATTGACACATTCATCTTGAGGCCCATCTCTTGTTTTGAATGTTTGCATTTTTCACTTTCCGTTGTTTGTGCTGTCATGTTAGAAACTAGAAAATAACAGCTCTTTCCTTTCCAGTTTTGCTCTTTTCCATTCCAATAAATAAACATTGTTTTCTCCCTGTTTGTTATGAAGCATAAGCCAAGAGAACTGGTTTGTTTATGACTATGTACCTTCTAATTTGTCAAAAGCTTCTGTGATTACATCAGCAGTGATGTCAGCAGAGTTCTGGGAACAGACTTTGTCATTTAACTCTTCTGGCTGGGTGGCTGCATCTCCCTAAGCAAAAGAAAAATATTGAGGAGTTGTGCTGTTGTTTTTCTTTTTTAAATTAAAATTTTGGTGTCTCAAAGTAGTGGATTTAGAAAATAAAACGTTTTAAAATCTGGAAGACATTCTCTAACAGATGAGGTCAAAATTACGGTCCAAACAACTTGTTCCTTTAAGGATGAAATTCTCTTCTTGATGTATGGAAATTTTCAGGCAAAACTCTGTATGGATTGTAGTGAAAAATAGCATACCTGTAAATATTCTCATTAGCCTAAGAGATGCTAGAGAGTTTGACACAGGTGAGAGCTCCTTGGTGAATTTTCTAGGCATCAGCTGCAGAGAGAATCAGAAACAGGTTAGGGGGAGGAGGAAAGCAAAGAAGAGAGAAAAAGAGTGATGGCTTTTATTTCCCCCAGGAAATATTTAAAAAATAAAGCCATTTTGGTGGAACTCTTCAGCTCATTAAATTAAAATAAAAAAATAAAAAGAGGGAAGCTTCAGTGACTACACTAGATGGCCATCTGTCCAAATAACAGCTAGGAATAAAAATGCCTTGACCCTCTTCCAGCTGTATTTCTCAGTGGTTTAGGAGAAGTAAAGAATTATATCTGATCGACAAGAATGTTCATTCAATTTTCATTTGCATAAACTTTTTGGGGCAAGCACTATCCATGCTCATAAAGAACTATTTAATCAAGGACTGGATTCATTTTATAATTTCTCATGTGCATTTGAGTTTGTGTGACATTTATTTTAATAATTTCTTGAAAAATGTCAAACAAGGTGAGTCTGTGCTAGGATGGATGGATATCTGGAGCCACCACATAGATTGATCCAACTAAGAGAAAAAAGATAAAAGGTGCATAGCATGGGTGGGTATTTTATTGTCTTTACTGGCCTCTAAACTGAGATACCACAAGAAACAAAATAGACAAATGACCTCCTCAATCATTCTAGACTCCATCTTCCACCCCTTCAATAAATCTCCCTCAAGTGTGTAGCTGTGACACAGATTAAAGTCCATTACAAGTGTTAGGGATGGAACAACCTGTCCCTTGTCAGTTGCCAAGAAACTGGCAATAAGTTTCTATCCCAGTGAGTCTCAAATAATTGTCTCCCATGGACCACTAGAATTAAATATGTTGAGGACAAAGCAGTGGAAGACTGGGATGTTGGGATGACAACATGATTCATGAGAGGATCTCTTGTTTGCAAAGTGTGTGTATGAAGAAAACAGAGTACCACTTCAGGTTGTAAAAAACTGGCTTCCAATCTGGGATGTCTAAGGCCAGTAAAAATATCCTTGATATAAATCTCTATTGTTTCGATGTTTCACATTCTACGACTATTAATAACTATAACATAATTAATAAACAGTAGTCACAAAGTGTCAGATTTACTGGTGATCCAAAGCAGCCATGAACCTGGCTTGTCAGGCCAGTTAAATCAGGTTCATAGTGGTTAAGCTTTGCTCCTGAGACGCTAGAACTAGCTAAAGCTAGAGTGTGGCCCAATGACTTGATCTTAAATACATCTTTTGAGTAGTCACATTCTTGGTTTAGTTTGACTGAAACAAAATTAAAAATAAATAAGCAAACAAAAAAGTCTGTGGAAAAGAAACAATAAACATAATTCATTAATGTTCACAACCTCTTTTGATGAGTCAGAACCAGTTATCTAGACAACTTCAGAATTCTTCTTCTGGATGAAAAAATTGCATTGCCCAGATATTGAAAAGTATACATGTATCCATCCAAAGGACCATGGACACAGGACTGAAACATCAAGCATAATTCTCTGGACCTTCCCCAAAAGTTCATTCTCTTCGGTAAAGTAGGTATATAACTTGGGTAAATAAATGCTGTTTCAGATCTTCTAAGGTTTAATTTATTAATTTGCTAACTATAGTAACTTAAGAATGCTGGCATGGGATATGGCCCTGTGTACCAAAAAAGTGGTGGAAAGAGACTGCAAAGCTGTCCAAAAGGAGTTGGGGATTTCTCTTACACATGGGAATCCCTGCCTTGCACAGAGCTAGCATATTTGCCTCTGACACCTCCCTCCTCAATCCCTCTGCTTTCCCCATATGAAGGATATTATGGAGGGTTTCTGGGTTCAGGCCGTGAGTGCACTGCATTCTGCTGATCTCTGCTATTATCTAGAACAAGTTACACACCCTTTAGGTTACTATAATGTGCATTGTGAGCAGTCGTAGCTCCTGGATGTTCCAAGGATTGGGTGAGCAGAAAAGTAGCTTTGAGAGACCCTTTTGTCCCTTCCCTCCACTGCAGTGTGCTGAGTGAAGGTAAAGGACTCCATATCACATTACTAATAAAGGAGTCATTTATCTCTTTTTTCTGAAATCCAGGTCTATAAAGAGACAAATGTGCTGAGTACTCTATAGAGAAGAATCTGAGGAAATGTGTTCTCCAGTGACTAACCATGTGAAAGTTTTCAAATCTCTCTTTCCTGCTCATCTGAGTTCTGAAAGCTTCAGCTAATGCAAATGGATATTAGAAATCCATTCTCATTTATTGGAATATGAAAGCAAGCAGAAAGAATACTTAAATATCTGCAAAATTTGCAAGTTGACCGACAATCTAGTTTGCTGAGTATAATAATTATTTTTGGAGAGCTTGGCACATACTTCAGTGCTTTAAAGCTTCAAATTACTCTAACAAATGTTCCAGATTTCAGCTGCTATGAAATGGACTGTTGAGTTTTACCACTTACTACCTGCCCTCATCTCTAGTTAAGGTAAAAGTATCTGTCCGCTTGTGCTGAAAAGGATAATTGCTAAAGTGCATGTTAAGCTGAATCTAGTAACATCTGTTTATACCAAGTCTTATAATTAAAGTTATAGCATAATGTTCAATACAGTCCTTTGAAGTTCATAATACTTCCCAAGGTTCATATTACATCCTCCACCCCCCAGAAAGTTACACACAACCCCAGCCCCACTGCTTAACTTGTGCTGTAATAAATGTACTGTGATTAGAGCTAGATGATGCTGTTAAGGGACAACCAACAGTAAGAGGTGATACAGTGTTACATGGCCCTATAGTGGGAGACACTCACTACTATACCCTATTGTAGGATGCGTTTTAGTCCTACACTCACATACTTGGTGACTTTGGCTGCCTGGTGCTTTCATAACGAAGGCAGAGCTCTGCTTCCACCTATCTGCTCCCAGTGAAGTAGTGATGGAGAAGCAACTACGCTCCTCAGAAAAAAAGGAATGGGACCAGTATTTTGTGCTTAATCTTTCTCGGAATGCCCACAGGAAATTGACTTTGCTTAAAGGTAGTGACCACTGCTTAACTGGAACTGTAGTAGCATACATTTTGTGACAGATATGGCAATCTACTTGAAAAATTCTACTGAATTAAGTTTAAGTATCTTTGGAGTCCATTGTATTAAGTGCAAAGGTTATATATTATTGTGGGCCAAGCAGTTATTGTGCTTAACTTATAATGAAAGAGGGGCTGGGGTGGAAGCAATTAGGTGCCCAGACTCAAGCAATTGTTTTACTTCCATAACTGACGCAGCAAGCCCAGAGTGCTGAGGCTATGAACTGCCAAGCCTAGAGGTGCCAGGGCTCAACAATGGCAAGACTCAGCACAAATTAAGCAGTGGGGCTGGGGTTGTATGTAGCCTCTCTACGGGAGAGATGTGATGTGAACCTTGAGATGTATTATGAACTTCAAAGAACGGTATTGAACAATGTGCTGGCTAAGAATGGACTTTTAGGATAAACAGTGTCAAGTGGTTTGCCTGGGGAATCTAAAGTGGGAGATGAAGGCAAATTCCCCACACGCTTGTTATGCAAAAGCCCAGGCTTTTGAAGCTACATCGTGAGGAGGGGACCATGATCTGCTGTTCCCAGAGTCTCAAGATCAAAGGCTCAAGTAGTGTAAAGGAAAGACTGAACTATACATGGTAGTTCTTATTCTGGGCTACAGCTGTTGTCATTTGGTAACCATTGAAACAACCCTTTGTGGGGTTTGAAGGACTGACTCCTACCAGAGCCCTTGTCGGATTTGTGGGGATGATCTCTGGTAAGGTTATTAGCATGCATGTAGGTTCTTTTGTTGTTTTTAATGTTTTCACCTTAAGAATAAATATGCTTGCTTATAAAGGGCTTGTGATAATTTATAACTGCAACAATTACCACTGTTCATAGTCTTTGGAGAGAAAGCCAATGCATACACTGGCCTTGCAGGCTGTCTGGCTTGCTGGGAATATCACAGTGTAGGCAGAGAACTTTGCAGCCTGGAAAAACCCTGGTCAGGAGGGAAAGAGACAAAGATCTCTGTGCAAGAGAGATAATGGATGAGGATCTGGGAGCTTAGAGAGGGGACCCTTGAGGGGCTATGAAGGGGCAGTTGCCCTGAACTGTGAGACATTTAATTTAATTTAATTTAATAGCCTATTTCATGTATCTGCTCATTAATAATTTATGGGAAAGAACATATTTTGATAAAAAAGAAACATTTAAAATGTGGCAGAAAATATCATGAACAAATAGTAAAATTCAATAATACCGATATTTTTTTCATTTTCAAAGAAAGCCATTTTTGACAAAAATCACCCCACCACCAATAACAAAAAGGCAAAACAAAACAAAAAACATTTTTGTATGAAAAATTTCAGTGAACTTTATAATTAGGAAGAAAGATTCGAGTATATTAGTTTCCAAATCGAGGGGGGAAAAAGAGCCTCAGAGATTACTTGTTTCAGGGTAAATACTTGATACTTAGATACTGGGAACTCCATATTTAAAAGCATTTGAGAGATACACACATATAACGCTTCAGCCTGTTCTTTCTTCACAACAATTACTGTTTTACACTGTGAGATCATCTGATGCTATGTGCATCTGGCTAAGAACAACATGAAAGAAATAGAGCTAGACAACCAACAATTTACATCCATTCAAGCATTTTAGACTGTCAGTGGATCATTCACAGAAAACCTATTTCCCCCTTTCCCGTGTCATCCTACCCTTCTTTTATCCCACACACACAGGGCCAGATGCAGAGCATAAGTACTTCATGTATGGAACTGTTTGAGGACAATTCTCCCATGCGTCGTCTAAATATTTTTGAAGCTTAAAAATTGTAAATATCTATGTAAGTCTTTTAAAAACATTTTTATCCCTCTAGGCAAATAATTATCCATTTCACTAAATCTGACACAATCAGATGAAACTCAGTATAGCTTAGAAAGCCCTAGAGGTATCTAAACTATAAACAACACTCTGTTTGCTGGCTGGGAAAAAATTTCAATTAGTACCCGATTTTTAAAGGACTTAGCTCATCACTAAAATAAATCAGGAAAAGCAAGTTTATTTTCTCTCTGCCACATTAGAACTGGAACTTCAATTACAAAAAGCTGCAAAAAAATTGTTGATGAGTAAAATGAGCATTAGGACAGACAAATTATATTGAGAGTACATTTATACAACACCAAGGTATCATTTTTACAAAGTGACTTTTTCCACTGAAGGAGCACTTTTAGATAAAGCATATAAATTAGGATCCCCCCCTGAGGTGTACTTTTTCATTCTACATGATACGAAGAAAGCAATGTATGTCTAAAAGGAGTCTTTAGGGAAAGACAAGCTCGTGCTTAGTTAAGGGAAAAACTGCCATAGGGAGAGAAGTTAGATGCATGATCTTGATCCCCAGCAGGAGAACAGGGCTGATATCACTAGTAATAAAAACACATCAAAACCCAGCATGAAGTTCAGCTCTTGGTCGGAAATACTAAGTGACACTGACAAAAAATATTTCAAGGGTCATTTGCAGAAACTGTTCAGTCAGATGTGGTCTCTTTTAACTCAATGCTTCAAAGTTAAAGAAGCTAGTGTAAAGAATAGCAAAAAAGTGATGTCCAAAAAGCAAAAATACATCTACCTAAATTAGAGTGCAATAGTGCAATTTTGGTTATAGTTAGTGGGGCAAGAGTAATTTAGCCAAAGAGTAAACTCTAACCCCTCTACCCCCATCCCACAGGGGAGAAATCTAGTTCAAAGTAGAGCTTTTGTTTTTGTTTTAAAACTGGAGCTTCTACTGATTGTTTCCACAGTGATTCTGACTTAAAAGGTTAGGGGAAAACTGGTACTCTGATTCCAGTTTCCCACAGTGGCCACATTAAGATTAGAATGAAAAAGAGCAGCAGAGCAAAACAGAGGATGGAAAATAATCCCATTTTAATTAGATGACTTCATGATCTCTGAAACAGAAAATCCAATGGGGGGATAACATTCACTCTACGAGAATGTACATTCTTTCTGAACACACTCATTTGTGTACATGTTTTCTATAAAGCAATTTAGCTTGGAATCTTTCCAAAATTAATTTTGGTGTTTAAATCAGTTGACATCACTCTTTTTCTTTATCTTTTTTCCACTTTACACCATTCTTTCTCACCTGCACACACTATCAGCAAGAAGAGTATGAAGCCAAAATAGACATTTCTAAACTCCCTCTGCCAATAACATTAAGTGGCATGTATTAAAAGAAGGTGCAGAATAACTTAACTCCCTTATTTTCATTTCTCTAGAGATAAGGTTAAGTAGTTTCAGAAAAATTTAATATGCCTGGAATGTTTGAAATAAGGGATTTATTACAGTGCTTCATTTTAAAACCATAAACACTATTGATTTTGACAAACTATTTTTAAAGAAACAAAGCAATAACAGCTAACTTTTTGCCACCACCATCGAAAGTTAATTCGGTTTCCCAGAGCCAGCACTGCAAAATCCCTTTGTGTCTATGATTATCTCATTTATGTAACTACTGGCATGGTTTGGCCACCCATACCAAAGTACTTTTAAGGAACAGGGTGCTACAAGATGGAAATGGAAAGGCAGCCTTCAATAACTCTCTGACAGGGCCACCAAAAATGGCTTGAGTGTTATTGACTATGAATGTCGCAGAACATAAGCACATTCTCCGCTATTTGTGTCTTGGTAAACCCAAAATGTATAAAACCTGGGATACACAGGCAATACACACTGCATCTTTCCCCATGGTCGAAAGGTGATAAGATTCCTATATAACAGCGCCCTATAAAGATCCTCCTGTCACACAGAAACAATCCCATCAGCAATTGTACTGATGCCTTGAAGCAGGCATAATTTTATAGTTCATACTTTGTTTTGTTTTAGTGCTTCCTCTCTCCTCTGTTATAGGAGATTGTAAAATTCCTGTGACTTGAGTGAATGATCCACATTTTAGAGTGATGATGCACCCTGTCATAGGAAGATGTCATCACACCTGCTAGTCTCAAAACTCCTCCAACTCCCCTTTGCTAAAAGTATTTCACTTCTGGCTAACTGAATGTTAATGGGAGGTAATTTAATCAGCTGAATGCTATATTCCTGCTAGTCTTTCTAGCCTTGCTACAGGATTGCACTGTTCCATCTTGCACTGGTGCGACTAAATCTGTACAAAATGTCCACTGTAACCATCCTGTTTCAGGCGCACAGAGCATCTACCCACCCATCTCCCTGAATGCGTTAAATGAGAGCCTATACAGTTTTGCATCTCTCTCATGATCCCTGACATGGCTCAGTGGAGCAAGTGCATAATGTCTCTTGTATTGTGCATAATCTCTGGTTGCACCTGTTTGCATTTTGGTTTCTTCCAGTGCCTGCTTTGAATGATTTCATGCTGCTCAAGGATTTGCATATGCATTCTGAGGGACAGGAGCTATATCCTGCTATCTCCTTATATTTGCAGATACCCTGGGAGCATAACAACGGTTTCTGCCACACCCACTACCAGGCCAGCAGTGGGCTTGGAGGCGCAGTAAATTCTGACAAGCACCTTCACCTTTGGGTGGGGCTTAGGGTGACCAGATGTCCCGATTTTATAGGGACAGTCCCGATTTTTGGGTCTTTTTCCTATATAGGCTCCTATTACCCCCCACCCCCTTCCCGATTTTTCACACTTGCTGTCTGGTCACCCTAGTGGGGCTGCCGGAGAAGATAAGGAGCCTGATTTTATTCTCTTTGTTCATTTCCCCTCTCTCGCTCTTGGACTGTTTAACTTTGCTCTTTAAATTGTCTGCTTTTTCTTTTATTGATTTTTTGTGGTGTTTTGTGGTTGCCTTAAAGCTTTCCCTTCTCTCTCATTTGTTGCCCTTTAGGAGCTTGATATTTGAGTGGTTGAGGTCTAGATGTAGAATATTCTTCTGGGTCCCTCATTATGTTCCAGCCAGTTCTCCAGTCTCCCTTCTCTACCTATTTCAATGGAACCCCTGTGGAGAACACAGGGCACCATGGATGATGAGAGGGCTGTAGAACATCATGGAAAGGTAAGTGCATTGCTTGCGAGCATGGTGATGGAAGTGCAGCACAGGGGAAGAGAGGAGGTTGCCACACTCTAATACACAGTGCCCCATTTCTGTTTTCTCTTGTTCAGACCTCAGGAATGTGGGTGTTGCTACTGTGGCACCACTCAATAGAGTAAGGGCATTGGGAGTGGGGTCTGTTTATATGATAACTAACCTATGATTTATTTATTTATTGTGCTTGGTGTTGTCAGGTAACCTCTCAAAAGGCAAAAGAAAAGAAAGTGTATCTGTTTTTAACTGTCTTAATAAAAATGCATTTTCATCATATTTTTTGCCTTTTCTATTCTGTAGGCTGGGGTGTCAAAGGACATGGTCCTAGGGAATGAAGACCCATAGAGCCAGATACTAAGATGACTGTTCTGAGGTGAGCAGGAGCTGGGCAGAGCCAAGACCAGTCAAATACTATCTCCTGTGCTCTCAGGCCTGTGTGAAACTGATAGGTAAATGGCTTTACAGATGACACATGGGTTTCCGCCACCAATGAAATGTGAGTTGGAATATTGTGGGATTGCACTGGGAAGACTAACTGCAGCATTACAACTGTTACACCAGGGCTTGTGGTCTACAGTGACAAGGTGATAGCTGACTCGGGACTTAGCCTTATTCAGAACAAGTTCATTTGCAATGATTGTGTACAAACTGTGCAAGCACTTTTGTGTGGACCCATGCTGTGTATAGGCCTGCTAGGGGCTTGCAATGCCAAAATGCTCTAGTGTAGACAAGACTTCTGGTAATTCATGACACATGGTCCATTTAGGTGTAGTCTACATTAATCCTCTCCCATTCCTGAAACAAATCCACACAAGGTGTCATCTTCAGCATTAATTTATTATTATAAGATTATTCTCATTTGTTTTTTAATTGCATGCAGAGTTTCAAACAAGTTGGAGGCCGTAATGTTGTGGATGTTGTACAAAGATACAGTAAAAGATAGGTATGGTGCAATCTAGTTAAAGATAAGGTGTAAAAAGTGGGAATAACATACAGTGGGGTCAGTGTAAGCTGAGGAAAGATGAAGATAACAGTAAGAGGAACACATTCTAATATAGATTAGTTACCTGCATAATTTGCGGGTGTGCACAGGTAGTTATGTTTTCTAAATGAATCTTCCTTAATATGCTTACGTTCCCTATTTCCTCTTATTTCCTAATAGTAGTTCCAGAATCGTTTATTGAGGTAAAAGTTTGCTCCTCCCCTCCATTTCATTATTTTAAAATCTAGTTGCCTCTTACACTATGTTCTTATCTGGAGAAATTGTGAAAACAACATGTGGATGATGTTACAACAAGAACAATAATCACTGTTATTCCTGGAGCACCAAGAATAACAGTGATTATTGTCATTGTCTTGACATTGTTTCCCTGTTACTGTTCGGACTTAATGCTTTGTGCTTGTGGCTCCAACCTCAGTGAGCCTTGAGTGCACATCCAGTTACTAACCCTTTAAGGACCAGCAGTCATCATTTGCTGCTGCAAAAGCCAATGTGATGTAAAATAAGCTAAACATATAAATCTTTTTTTTTCAAATTTACATGAAGAACAGGAATTCAAGAGGTCCTCACACTGTGCAAACTATAGCCAGATGAAAACTGGCTGTAGTGAGAGGTACTTCAGAGGAGACGCTATTAAGAATGGGAAAAGCATTTAAGGGAGAGAGGTCTGGATTGCACCTCGTGCTCTGTTTTGTGAATAAACTGGAAGTAAGATGTCATTATGTAGTAAAAATCCCCAGTCAAGGAACAATCCACCCTCAGCAATGAAACAAAGGAAGGGTGTTCTATAGAATACCATAATTACCATAATGTGTCCCTATTTCACCTCTCACTCTTCTTTGTCTTCTCTATTTAGACTACAAGCTATTTAGAATGTCTGACTCTGTGTTTGCATTGTATCTAGCACAATGAGACCTCAGGATTGCGGCAGTGAGGTGCTCCTATAATAATAATGGTTCTGGAAACTAGTTGCCATATGTGTATGGATAATTTTTAATGACTCTGATTAAATTAGATAGCTCCAAAAATCTCTTGCTAGAGTCAAGTCCTCATAAAAAGAGCTATATTCTTTCATGTAGTTTATATGTGGAGTAATATAAAATGACCACATAGGCTGTTCCAATCTGTTTATTTTTCACTCTGCACAAGGGCTGGGCAAAACCTCCCACTTTTAATTCATGTAGTTTTGGAGGCGAAATCCTGTGGGTCAGGGTCATAAGAGTTCCTTGAAGCTTTGAGTGTGTATGATATTTGATGCATCTATTCTAAACGGTGGATTTGAATGCCTCTAAATAGCAGCTACTCACTGGGGCATCTGTAAAGTAGTGGCTATTGTGGGTGCATATCACTGTCTTAAATAGGACAGAATGTCCAGCATGCTTACATGTGTATAATCATGTTGTCCTCTAGTGGCAGCCCAAGAGAAGATAACCTGAAACAGTATAAACTCTACTACAGCAACTTCTATTAACACAAGGAATGGAGGCTTGTGCTTTTGCATAGGAGGACTTGATTTCTAGCCTTATAACCCTGGTCGTCCCCATTCCAATAACTGACCCTCATATCCTCTCTCTTCTCAGACAGCTCCCTAAACCAAAGGACTTTAACTCACCTACAGCCTTCTAGAGAACTAGGGTAGGGACAGAAAAGGGTGGCTGACTGATTTGTAACCTATATGCCCTTCCTCACTTGAAGGTTTTTGATGGTGACTGGGTAGCCCACTCTCTGCATGCTATGATCTTTCATCAGATTTTTTTCCATGCACTCTATCAATTACCCTTCTGGTCCCAAACAAAGCATCTTTTCTTGGGGAAGGGGAAGAGGAAAACTCGGGGGTGGAGGGGGGTGGTAGGCAGTCCAGTTGCCTGCCTCCCGGATTCCACCATTCTGAAGCAGTAGAACAAGAAACATTGTCTCACTGCTACTGATGCTGCTGTCACTGCCACTAGGCATGAAGCCAAAGATGGCTCCCTCTTTCCGGGTGTCCCGCTATGCTCTGAAGAGCTATCTAGTGTGGTTCCCCACTCTTCCAGAAACATGAGAGATTGAATTGACTGAGATTTATTGAGAATGATCAGTTTGCAGAGTACATCTGCAATAAGAATAAGCCCTAAATTATAAAATAATGATTTTGCTTAGAACAAAGAAACTCCTTAAATCTTCCACTTGCAAATGGCAGCATCATATATGAATCTGTCAGCACAGCATTGAAGCATAAAAAGCATAATTTACAAGTTTGATAAATTTTTAAACAAATCCTCAGACTTCTAAATAAAATCATTATTTCTAGGGCTCCATGGAATACTGAGGTAATTGTATGCAAAAGACAGGGGCAAAATCCAGTTGTTCTTGATCATTTGTTCACTACAAAACTTGGAGATTTTTCTGAAGTTTTAGTTTTTGGATATATTGGATATATTCCTTCAAGCTCCAAAATTTATGAAATATTTCAAAAAATAATACCAGTTTATCAAGAGTCCCAGATTTTGCAGAACAAAGACTACTTACATTTTTAAGTAAATCAGTTCTTGATACCCGTGGAACTAGTCACTAAATACAAGCACCAGTTCAGGCAAGCACTTATGCATGGGTTTATAAAGACTGTCTCTATTCAGAAAAGCATTTGTTAATGCACATGCTTAACTTTAAGCACCTGTTTAAGTCCTATTAAGTTGGGACTTAAGCATGTCCTGGAGTGCTCTTCCTGAACAGGGATAGACTTTTAGCACATTCGTAAATGATTCCTTGAATCAGAGTTTATTTGGCCTGGTTGGTGACTGGTATTGTAGGAATCAAAGTTCAGTAAGGGTCACATAGATATGCTCTTCCAGTGTGTAAGCTTCCTTGGGCTATTAATACTATAAATCAATCATCATGTAGTGCTCCTGCTACATGTTATTGAGCAACACTACAAATGTTGATCTCCTGGTAGGATTAGCACTGTGAAATTTGTTAAGAGTTTTTGTCTGGCACAACATCAACGAACTGCAGGATCAACTCCATGTGGGTACCAACTTGATATGCTCTGTGTGACTATCTTTCAAGAGTTCTTAAAGTGAATAAGATTGATGTTGTTGCTCTATCAGAAGCTCACGCTGCAGACTGTGAATAAGCTGCAAGATACAAAATTTATGGCTATGAACTCATTGCCATTATGAATGACATGAAGATTGCCATGTACATTAGGCATGGTCTTAAAGATGTCTCAGTTCTGGGGGAATCCAACACCATGGGAATCTCTATTGCTGTGAAAACCAGACAACTGACCGTAACAAATATTTCCAAACCTCCAAATCTTGAATGGCCAAAGCCCACATTACTACTTTTTCCCCAACCAGCCATGTATAAGGTGACTTTATTAGCCACCAGTCACAATGGGGCTATAGCACAAATGAAGAAGCTAAGAAATGTACAAACTGGGGGCTTCATTTGTAGAAGTCCACCTCCCTTTAAATCTCAAACAACCAGGGACTTTTCACTCGGCCAGATAGAACACTGAACACAACCCAGGCCACTCTTTTCTGATGAAATACAACAGCTGTGTCCCACTGAAAGCCTTACAAACAGTGCTTGGAAACATTGCTTGCAGCCCATGCTACCCCACTTTTCTGCATGTCTGTTTTGGAATTCCACTGATAGAAACTGTGCTGAAATTTCCACAATGCAAACTGGGTTGCATATCCAGCAGAAGCTTAAGACAGGATATGCTGTATCCTAGCCGATCCCAGAGAACTATGACCACCTTATTCACTTTCTTATCAAAGCTGCAGCAAAGCATATTTCTTGCAGCTATTGCTGGCAGCCAGAGGCAGAAGCTCTCTTAAAAGTATATGAGAAGAGCAGTGATCCAAACACAGCAAAAGCACTATTAGGCTTCATCTATACTATAAGCTAGGGATGTGCTTCCCAGCTCATGTGCAAATATGTGTGCTATCTCTCAACAAGTCAGTGTGAGTATAAATATTAGTGTAGCCACGGTAACATGGGCAGTGACAGCATGGCTTAGCCAAACTGTGTATGTACTGACTGGTTTCAGATGGGTTTGTACTTGGCATGGCTGCCACTGCCTGTGCTACCATGGCTATGCTAATATTTATACTTGCACTAGCTCAATGAAAGCTAGTGTGAGTATGTGTATGTGAGCTGGGAATCACACCCCAGGCTTGTAATGTAGCCATAGTCACTGAACTCTGTCTTCCTGAAGAGATGGAACCAGATAAGAGAGGGTCCTGACTTCATTCACTCCAATTGCAAAACCTTGGGCACTCCTCCTTAAGGTTTCTACTGTCCCAGTAAAACATCACCAATCAGCTAATGCTGTAGCCTCACACCTTCTCCGGAATTCAAAGACCAAAACTGACAAGCTGAGAAGACAGAAGGTTCAGAAAGAGCTCCTTCTAAGCAGCCAACAAAGCCTCGCCAGATCAGTGCTGTCATCCCCATACACTGATGGCCAATAAAAACAGAAAAGCTACTGGTAAGCTGCTGGCCCCAAATTCTTAAGGACTTTGGGATAAAGGGACGAGCATGGTTGGCAGGCCTATTCACTGCCATATATTTAATGAGGATATTCCCAAATGCTGGCATGAGATGATACTTGTTACCCTTCGGAAACATGGGAAACAACCAAATGATGCCATCAGCTATTGCTCAATATCACTCCTCTCCATAACTTGCAAGTTAACGGAAAAGGCTCTACCGGCTTATCTCACCCTATCTTTGAGGCCATTCTGCGAAAGGAACAGACTGGTTCCAGACAGTGACAAAGTTGCTGCAACCAGGTTCTCATCATTAGTAATCACACTGAGGCTGGGTTCTAGCAGAATCCAAAGCACCGCAGCAGAATCCAAAGCCCTTGACTTTAGCAAAGTTTTTGATACGTTCTTCCACAGCATTCTTGCCAGCAAGTTATCTCCGAACTGCTGCCTCCTGCCAGTTGCTTCCTTTGTTACACTTTGCTTTCTCTCAACTTCAGCAGCTGGGCCCATCCTAGAATGCAGACCTAAGGGAGCAGCAATAAAGTTTGAATGTTTAGTAATTGTATTCTTTGAGAATTCCCATAGATAAAAATCATCCACCTCCTTCAGCTCATAATTTGGGGCATTAGGTAGCTGCTTAAATCCTGCATATGACATTGCTT
Organism: Trachemys scripta elegans; assembly: GCF_013100865.1. NCBI lineage: Eukaryota > Metazoa > Chordata > Testudines > Emydidae > Trachemys > Trachemys scripta. The sequence goes on along the minus strand of NC_048301.1, from coordinate 51,602,749 downwards.
CCAGCTGGCAGTGTCAGAACATGATCATCATTCTCTCTTGAGAGTACAGGATCCGCAAGATAACAAAGCTAGTAATGCATTTCAAGCCATTACACTCCTACTAAACAATTTAAAAACAGTTCTAGCAGAAGTTTTTTCAAAAAAAGATGTATTGCAGCAATTGGGAGAAACAGTTTGTCTCCTTGAAAGCAAAGGACAAACAAGGATATAGGCAATTTTCTCTCCTTTTAACAGCTCACAGAATGATGGACAAAGAGGATTCAAGGATATAGAAAACCATCGTATAGCTCAATGCAACTATATATCAATGGAAAACAAAACCTAGGAAAATAAAACTTTTAAAAATCTAGGATAGCAGACTGTGACCTACTGTGAGATCTGGTCAATCTATGAGATTAATAACAGAATACAGAGAGCTACAATGTTTGCAGTGGCTCTACAGACTGTGTAGGAGTGGGACTGCAGGGTTAACAGTTAGGACTGGTTGAAAAATTCCTATCAAAATGTTTTTTCAATGGAAAATTAGGTTTTCAAGAAAATGAAATGTCTCTTGTAAAATATCTGCTTTCTGCAGAAAACTCCATCTTTTCATCAAAAAACCAAACATCTGAGTACCAACAAGTTGTGAGCCAAATCCCAAACATTTTAAACTTGGAAGTACCACCACAATGCCTCATACCCCTATTATCTCCTATGGGCTGGGTTCTCCAGATGGACTACATCTCCCATGATAAGCCCTGGTCAGGGACAGTAGCAGCTCAGGGAGATGATGCATCATGGGTGATGTAGTCTGTCTATGGAGCCCATCCCATAGAGGATAGGAGCATGAAGCAGCTGAACTGCAACTCCATGAAGCACTCCAATGACATTTGTGAATTGAAAATATTGGTTTGCAGGCAAATGTTTTCTGCCAAAATGTTTTGGTTTCTGATTTTTTGCAGAAAATTTAATATTTTCCCTGGGGAAAAATTACAGTCAGCTCCATTGATGTATTTTCAGACTATGTATTCATTATGAAATATGGGCCTGATCCATTGTTTATTTTAGTCAATAGAAAGATCAGGTTTTAGCAGGTGCCACTGGAAATCAGGTTCCATGTTCAAAGTTACAACTAGAGATTTATCACACTAACATTTACAATCCATATTTACTCTCTAGAAATAGACCACATTCATAATTGTAGGTGCTTTCAAATATGGGAGTGTTTGGAAAGTAGGTGATTAACCAAGTGTTTTGAACTTCTAGCTTAAATAAAATTAGTAGAGGCTAGCATCTTGAGAGACAGAAATCCTACAAATATTACCTCAAAATATGGATCACTAATATCAAAATCTTAATCAGCTGTGACCAGCTGAGGCTCTGATGTTGCAAGCATAAGTAATACCTTTTAGACCAGTGGTGTCCAAACTTTTCCTGTTACACTCCCCTTTACCAGTAATGGAATCTGTTCACATCCCCCTCACCCACATTATTGCACAGCTGGCTCAGCAGAGGAGCTTGGGCTGAAGGCAGAGCCGGGGACAAAACTGGGGATTGGGAAGGACCTTGGGCTAGAGGTGGAGCTGGCCAGGGGATGGAGAGGGAATGAGGGCAGAACTGGTTGGAGGGCAGAGCAGGGGTCAGAATGGAGCTGTGGCTGGGGTCGGAGCTGGGCTGTGAGCATGGTGGGGGTGGGGGAGGAGTCGAGCTGCAGCTGGTGCTGGAGCTGGGCTGGGGGCGGAGTGGAGCTGCGGCTGGGATCAGAGATGGTCTGGGGGCAGAGCGGGGCTGAGTTGTGCTCCCTCTCCACCCCTGTGGGGCTGGCCTGGGCCCCACCATGCATCCCCATGAACATTCCTTCCCATCCCTCTATGGGGGCATGCCCCACAGTTTGGGAACTACTGTTTTAGATTATAATATTAAATGTTATTGATCAAAATGATGGCTCCCCATTGCCTGGTGTGTGTGTGTGTGTGTGTGTGTTATTTTGTTATTTTTATAGCAGAGTTTGAACATGGTCACTGTAACAACCCCTTGTGGCCAAGGTGGCTCTGCATCCACCTTGCCTCAGCTTCCCTCTAAGGTTCCTGGAAATAATCCACAAAAACGTCTCATAGCTAATAATGTCCCTGTGTGGGGCTGGTTTAATAACATAAACAGTTCAAATATTCCTCAAAGTCCCCAAGTAAAGTCCATAACCACAACAAAAAAATTCATATTCAGCTCTAGTGTCTTCTGCCAGTTCTGGGGTCTTATTCCATCCAAGTCCACTTTTCATCATGTAGCAACTCCTAGGCCTTCCTACCTGAAGTCCTTCCCTGGTTTTCAAGTAGCCATCCCAAGCCTACCTGGAGTTCTTCCTTCCTTCCTCCAACTCTCCCCAGGTTGTCTTCTCTCTGATTCAGAGATGAGTTAGACAAACCCTTTCTGCTGCTCTGTTAGCCCTCATCCTTCTCCAGCTCTCTCTGGCTCAGAAAGCATCAGCAGGCAAAACTCTGCTCCTCTCCTGGCATATTAGGGTCTCCTACAGGAGCCTGGCTGCTCTCTACAGCCTTCTCCAGACTTTTCCTGAAGTTTCTCTTTCTCTTTCTACCCTGGCCTCTCCCTTATTTGCACCAGAGGCCTGACTGGATCACAGAACTCTTCTTCATTCTCCAGCCTAAGGAGACGAGTTAACAATGTCAAAGGTGGGGCTCAGACTCATTTCCGGTTAAAGGGTTAGCCACGCTGTCACCTAATATTTTCTTGCAGACCCACCTGGAAAAGACAAAGAAGAAACTTCTTCTAGGCCTATAAAAGAGGTACCTGCTGTACCCAATTAGTCAATCATTTAGTAAAACCATTTGGAATCAGAGAGAAATGAAAACAGAATTTATTTATACCAGTGGGGCACTGCAAAAAATTGTAAAGTTTTTTTGCCGGATTCCTAAAAGCGTCCATGTGTTTCATGGTTCAGGTGACTTTTCTCAACAAGTTGTTTTGCTGGTAGACGTGAAGGAGGCAGAGTAGAAGAGACTTATGTTTGGTAGTTTGTAGCCTCAGCTTTCAACTACTATAGTGATGGTTCCTACAAATAGACAAATAGATTCTCTGTTGTTCACACTCACGATATACATCACAAATGTCTCTGATACCCAGACATGTTCTGGAATAACTATCTTCTGAAGTTTGAAATCAGAAATTTTACAGAGTAGACTTGCTTTTGGTTTCATAAAATGCTTTTATCTTATATATAATCTCCAAGTATTTTACCGTGAATTTAAAACTGGTAGACAAATGGAGCAGTCCTTATGCATTCAGCAGTAGCAGCAGAATCTGTTTTGATGACAGACAATACATTGTTCAATACACGGATTATCCATTATTCCCAGAAAGTTCCATTCTACAGTGGCAGGAACCATAAATGGGCAAAAGGAAGTCCAGTTTAATAAATCTTCCACAAGACAGTGTCTGTAGCAGAGCAGCATCCTCCTGCAATATTGACATTGGAAACATGCCCAAGACCTGTTTTGGGATTTGAACTAGGACATTCTTATTCACATGCTACTGAGTCACACTGACACATATATTGTTAAAAAGTGCTAGGAATTACTATAATGAAGTGATTTATTACAGTTAGTAATAATTTATTAGGTAATATTATTGTTAAGGGATCTTAAAGTAATATCCCGAATGGGTCCATTGCAATTTGACCCCAAAATTAACTTGAAGCTATAATGCTATTTTATGACAGGAAGCTGCTGTGCTTTATAAATCATCCCAAGACTGCCAAAGAATTGGTGTTATCAAAGATTACTATTCCATTTTTTCCCTCGCATATCCTGGGACCAACATGGCTACAACATAATCCTTTTTTTTAACAGATAAGAATTAATTTGTGTTTGCAATGACATTCTCAAAGGTATACCTTTCTTAAATCACATTTATTTGAAGTAAAATTATTCAACAATATAAAATGTCAGTAATATTAAAAGAGACTGATTTAAATGCACAACACAACAGGAAATTCCACATTATGGCTGAAATTTCCCCCAAGCAGTTGCAGTCTGGTGGACTGAGACCTACTTGGAGACCTTATAGCTAGTGGATCATTGACCAGATGGAAAATAATGATTGCTTCAGACTCATCATGGTTTACATATTCAATCCAGGTACCACTGACACAATAGCTTACAAAGTTTTGTCCATAGTAATTTGAATTTATCATGGTTGTCTAGGGAATAGCAACCGAGCTTGATAAAGAACTGATCCAGTATTTTGGGTGCAGAGCAATACATTGAGGGACTGTTTTTCTTCTTTTCAAAATTTAGGCTTGAGATTGAAGTTGGAAATATTAATATGCCACAAAATGGTAGTTCTTGGTGTTACTAATCTGTCTAGTATTTTGTTGGAAATCTCAAAGGAGTATGTGTTTTCATGCGATTTACATCTCAAAGAGATGCAGCCATAATTTTGTATGTTTAGCAAAACCTTCAAATTACAGGTGAAATCATGCCCTTATTCGTGGAAGCTGTACTGAGAGGAATGGAGGAAAGAGAGCAGGTCAGCACCAGTTATCCATATATTTTAAGTAGCTCTGGGCAAATTTTTTTGGATAAAACATTTTTGCCAAAAAATGGATATTTGGTTTGACCAGCACATTTGTGAACCTGTATCAAATTTGTTGAATTGTTTCAGTCAAAGGGAAAAAATCCGAAATAAAAAACATTTTGCTTCATCATTTTCAAAATGAAATATTTAGGGTTTTTTTTTTATTTGAAACAACTTTTTGTTTTGAATTTTGCTTCAATTTTATTTTTAAAAAGGTAAAGCAGCACCCAAAACTAAACAAAATATTTTATTTGGGATTGAACTAAAATTTTCATTTGACATGAAACAATTTTTTTTTAACTTTTATATTTTGCTGAATTTTTTTTAAAAAATGTTCAGATTAAACAAAAAAAATGTCTTCCCATTTTTTTGGTATAGCCAGTGGATTAAAAAATTGATTATTCACACAGCTCTGGTTCCAAGAGCTACCTGCGGAGACAGGACAAAACAGCTCAGCACTAGCAAGGGGAATGCACGGTGGGGTGTATTTGGATGCTGTTTTTAAAAATGGTAATGTGTGTCCCTAGTGGGGTCACACATTAGAGGTACTGACCATGACTCCCATCACATCACTCTAGGCTTCGAGTGGTGTTGGCAGATACAAGTAACAAGGCCCCAGGTCAGGGAATTCCTCATGAACTAGGTATGACTTGTACCCTTCTGTTATGTGGGTACATTGCGAAAATGGAGACCAGCAGCTTCTTAAAACCAGTTCACACTGATATACGCTTACAGCACAACCAGAATTTGCACCCTTGTGAGGTTCACCAATCACTATTGCACTCAGCTTGGGAACTGACTACCCTTATTGGTATGAAATAGATGTCAATTGTGGGCCATGCGGCTACACTCATGTTTTTACTTGGAGATTTGGGAAGGGAAGGACTTGGAGCAAGGCCTGAAATTATTAGTCTGAGAGAAGAGAGCTGGGTTTGTATAGCTAAAGCAGGGAGTTGCTGTGGGCTGTGTGTTATACTTGGAGGCTATGGGGGTGGGGTGCTAGATCTCAATGTTTATTTGTTTTGATAAATATGTCTGATAGTTTTTCATAGTATTAGAAAGTTTTGTACTAAATCAAAATAAATAAGGTGTTGATTGAGGAAAACATCTCTATTCAGAACAGCATTTAAGCACGAACATGAATTTAAGAATGTGCTTAAATGCTGTCTTGAATAGAAATGAACTTAAGTATGTGTTTAAGTGCTTTCCTGAATTGGGGCCTAAATAAATATGTCAACATTCTAATTAGAGAACAATTGGTTCGTATGTCAGTGCAATGGCTCCATTTGGCACAATTATTGCCTATTACACAAATACCTGCTGATAGAATTTGAAAAGAAAATATTCTGCCCAGGGAATTTGAAGAATCATTTACTGACAGTCCATAATGGCTGCCGTAGGGCAACCAAGTCTCTTGGGGCAATAAGTTCATAAGTTAATGATCCTTATGTTATTTTATACCAATAAAAAAGCCACAAATCTGTCCAATATTCAAGGTGATTAATTTTCAGAAAGGGATAAAATCCTTTGGCACATATTTTGGAAATATGTAATACCTGGTGCAATCTGGTGCATTGCAAAAGCTAAAACTTGCTCTTCAGAAGTAGCTTTATGAGACAGTGATAAGTCGTCCCTGGCACAGAATGTTTGAGTCATATCCAGAGACGAGAAACAGCCCCACTGCTTAAACCCATTCATTTCAAACACTCCCTGTAACTCAGTTATTTTCTCTGTTTTTTACAATTTACTTAAAAACAAACAAACAAACAAACAAAAACACAAAAGTGATTTATTCCACGTTATGAACTAATTGTCTCTGAAATTTCATTTTAATTAAAAAATCTTTTTAATTATATGCGCAGCAGTACAATAAAGCACCTTAAACAATTATACTGTTATTAATTTGTTTTACTTTTACAACTCAAAAAAACCCACAGTTTTTATCCTTCTCTCAAATATAGTCAAACTAGTGCTCTCAGGAGGCTAAGACTTAATATGCTAAGCTTTCTCCTGGAGCACAGTGTTGCAGTCAAAAAAATTAGGAGTTTATAACGGCTATGCCACGAGACCTTTAACTACACAGTTATAATAAAGGGGCATATCAAGCAGAGAAAGATCATGATCTCTGAAAAAAAGCTCTACAATAATATCTCTGAGCTAAAGAGGAACAAGAGCCACTGATTGGCAGTTTGTTACTTGAATGGTGCCCCACTGATGAAGCAGAAAGGCCATTAAGGATGATTTTAGCACAATCTAAAATCTAGCTGATGTCAAACTTACAACTCTGAAAGTCATAATGCATTTCTAAAGAATGTGCAGAATCAAGAAAGCATTGCCTTTCCAAGGCACCCAAGACCTATTCTTCTTCCTCTGTATTACTTGGAAAAGGCACTCTTCATCATTATATCTCCCTTCATCTGCTGTGCGAGACAAATCAGAGGGCCATCTTCATTTATATGCTGCACTATCCTGCTGCTACTGCCACAATATAAATGTGTTTTATTAAATATTTAAAATATTGGTTTTTACTTGCTATCCAGATGAAAAGTGAACTTTCATTCTCATTCTCAGCCCCATTTTTGCACCGCTATTCTTCTTGTATTGTACTGACAGAGCCATTAGCAGATGGGCCAAATTCCCACAGACTTTAAATTATCCCAGCTGTACTCTGAACTTGTACTCACATGACATCAGATACCGAGGAAGGCAAAAGACTTTTCAAAGGGGAAGTAAGAAGTTCCTGCGCTTCACTGGGAATTAACATTTTTCTTGATCTAATGTCAGAATGATGGTGAAAAGAAATGTATGGGATGGTTTATCTTTTTAGCACATGGTTCTTAAACGCTGAAAGGACTATTATGTGTTTTCAAAGCTGAAAGACCCAGGCAGTGACTCTTTCTGTGCCACCAAACAACCTTTTAAAAATTAAATAAAATGCCTGCTAGGTGGATACCTTAGATACTTTGTCCACTTAGATGTCTGATTATTTTCTTTAGCTGTGGCAATGTTCAGTTCCCCATTTATGTTTGCAGCTAAGTGGGGTTAACTTTTGAGCTGACTGCAACACTGGCTCTGCAGAGTAACATGTTTTATAATTTGAAGGTTAAATTCTTTTCAGGGAGACTTGCTGGAGTTCGTGTGCTCACTCCCAGTAACTGTTGGAGCTGTCTGACCTTTATAAGTGCAAGTCAATATTCGCACTGTCAGAAAGAGCATCGGTGGGAGTAATCTTCACAATCACAAGGAGAAACGGTTTGCCACAGGCAGATCATGACCAGTGAAGGGGAATCAGTGAACAGTCAGATAAAACTGTTTTAACTGGATTCAAAGAGTGTCTTTTATACAGCTTCAGGTTCTATTCAGAAGTCTGCAGACTGCAGTATCCACATCTCTCCTTCAAATTTCAATGAGATCTGCTGGGAATAAAGAAAAAAATTGAATTAGGAATGAAGTGCTCTAAATGCTCTGATCTCTACACCATCTTGTACGCTATACTCTAATAAACCGCAGTGACCTCCCAGGCAAACATACACAGATGTAAGTGGAAAAGCTAGATGTAAAAAAAATCCCTAAAGATTTCTGTCCATAGTTCAATGTAATTACAAAAATTGATGTCCAAATTAACATCAAGAACCACATGGGGATCTCAAAGTTTCTCAAGGCCATCAATTGTGTATGCAAACATCCAAATTTGGATACACAAATAAAACTTGTAAATGCCAACCAAAACTGGCAAATGTCCACCTAAATTGCATGTACATGCCAGATCTTCAGCTAAGGAGAACATACAAGGAGTGGGATGATGAAGAAGGTGGTACACCCACATTACTCCAAAGGAATAATCCCTATGCTGAGTTGCTCATCCTATGACTAGCTGCACAAGCCTTCATGCTGCTTTTTACCATACAACCTGCCCAGGACGAGGACCAAGATGTTTTTGTCTATTCTGTTTTTTATACACAGATGATTGTGCATGCAAAATTGTGGGCATAAATGTAAAGGCCATTTTGTTAACATGTGCTGCGAAGGTGGGTTAAATCCAGACCACCACAAAAAAAAAAAAAAAAAAAAAAAAAGAGCTGAAATTACATGGAAGTTGTAGATTGTAAAAAACATTTTAGGTCATTTTGCACATCCTTCAAATAAAAGCCCACTCCCTAAATCTTTATATGGGGTTGAGGAGTAAATGGGACTACAAAAACATGTAAGCTGAGGTACATTTTTGACTGGTTAACTTTTGAATAAAATGTACAGCTATAGTACTGGTAATCTCCATACATAGCTGTAACAGGAAGATTACTTAACCAAATATTGTAGAAGGAAGATTTGTGCCTGGTTTTGAAAGAAAGAGAATCAATAACAATATTAAGCAGGGAACCCAGGCCTGTGAAAAAATGTACAATAAGATTGGAAAGGATGTGTCAAAGGTCAGAAAAAGAAATAGTAGAACAAAAAAGGAAGCTGCAAAGTTAATAGGGTTACGAGCCAGCTCTTCTGAGACCTAGTCCCAGATCTCTCACTTACTCAATATGCACCTTTGGGAAATTTTCACTTAACCTTTCTGTGCATCAGTTTCTCCATCTGTAAAATGATTATACTATACGTTATCTACCTCACAGGTATATTTTGTTGGATAACTCATGTGAGACCTCACTATTGTTAAATCTATCCTTAAAACTTGTCTCTTCCAGAAATCCTTCTCATCTTCTCATTACCAGTGATTCCTACACATTCCCCTTACACAAACAGTTTTCTCATGTCTTGTCCACCTGCTCCTGCTTCCACTGAAGTAAACTTCCTATTGAATTCAAAGGAAATAGGATGTGGGCATTAGACTGTCAATTCTTTGGGACAAGGATTAACTTATTGTATCTTTGCAAATCACTGGATAGATTTACAGTGCTATACAAGTATCAGGGGGTAGCCGTGTTAGTCTGTATCTACAAAAACAACAAGGAGTCTGGTGGCACCTTAAAGACTAACAGATTTATTTGGGCATAAGCTTTCGTGAGTAAAAACCTCACTTCTTTGGATGCAAGTATACAGTACACTTTGTATACAGTGCTATACAAGTGACCATTATTTTTGTAGTAACCAATTAACAGTTATAAAATTCTTTGAGATCTTTTGGAGAAAGGCACAATATTAGTACAAAATACTTTTAATGAATTTATTACATCCCTATACACATTATATATCCCTTAGGAATAATAGGAATTATGCATGCATTATCAGAAACATAGTGTCACAGTGCAGGTCAACTTCATTTGTATTCCTGCTCTGTGGTCCCTTGAGGACACCCATTCTAGGCTCCCAGCTCCTCAGCCATCATCTTTCTGGGGCAGAGACCTGTGTCTAGACTCCCTCCTAACTCTGGTTTTTCTAAGTTGTACAGTCCCCTGCTTATACTGTGATATTCCCAGCAAGCCAGACTGCCTGAACCGCTCTCTCTAGGAAAAGCTAGGAAAAATATAGTTGCCAGCAGTTATGTTCCCATACAGCTCTCTCTAAGCCAACACATTTATTCTTAATATGAAAGCATTACATAGAAAACATATTAAAACCAATAAAAGAACATACCTGTATGCTAAAATGCTTACCAGATGTCACTCCAGCTCCAACCTCGAGCTCTGGTAGGTGTCAGTCCTTCCAACTCTTCTCTAAGGTTCTGGCTTTCCAAGCCCTCGCCCTTTCGACAGAAGTCCGGTCCATTTGCTGGATCAGAAAGACCGCCTAACTCAGTTTAATCTTAGGCTATTTATCCTACTGTCCTTTCTTTGTCTGTTGGTCTCTGGAGAATCCAGTTTGCACCAGTATATGCGAACCTCTCCAGGTGATAGTACCTCTCTGGAGGTGTTACAACCTGAGTGAATTTGCGTATCCACTCCCCACTGTTGTTAGTTCCTGGGAAAGCTGTGGTCACTTTCTGCCATGGAATTACATACAAATGATGCATAAACTTAATACAGTAAGATCTCCCAAAGATATTGCAGGCTATTGCCATATCTATCACAGATAATAAATGACCTTGTTTCTCAAACCATAAACCCAATTCAGTATCTATGCACTGAATGCAGGAAAAGGGAGTGCAAAGCTGGGGAAAATATTTTTTTCAGGGCTTGGGAGGGATTTGTCATTGAGGATTGGGTTTGTGTGAACAAATAGCTGATAGATGTATTTTAGCTAAAGAGAAAGAGATTGGTGGGAGTGGGACAGCACCAGGTGTATTTTGTGCCAGAGCTTGCCACAACAGAGCCCCAACATTTCTTCTGTCAGTGGCACAAGGTGTGACCTCACATGTCTGGTGCGGAGGAAGCCATTTAAAACCCTAACACCTCTTTTTTCCCCAAATTAAGCACTGGGTAGCATTAACCAACTACTACCAATAATGGAGTGATCAAGAGGAATATCCCAAGGGTCAGAAATCAGCTTTACAAAAAGAAGTTTTGAGGCATTCAGGACAGAATTCTTTTAGGAAAATTCCCTTTGTCAGTCCCTCCCTCCAAGAAAGAGATAATTAGAAGTCCTAATTTTTTAAGCGAACACCTTGTCCAGAATAAGAGGTTCTTGAGCCAATCCTTCCTCTCCTCTCTAGCTCCAGGAAATGAAATGTCAGTGCTTACAATTTAATAACTGAGAATAACTATGACATCTGCAAGTTGGCAGCACAGTGTAAGTTTGAGCTTGTCTGATTGAAGCTGTATTTCTGGCTCTTGCTTAAAAAATGAGACAAAGGACAAGCCAAGCCAGGAGAAAAAAATTATTTCTTAGATGTCATAGTAACCTTAGATATTGTTTCATGACTTTTTTTTTAATTTACTCAGTTCCAGTGGCTCATGTTCTGGCTCATATTCTGATAAGGCTCTTTTAGAGTGCAACTCAGGACAACCAACAAATGCTGGAAGTGTCATAACAGCAAATGATCTTTGTGGGGAACACCCTAAAATTCAGGAGGATTTTAGCCAGAAAAAGGTTAACATGAACAACAATATTAGGCAGCAATCCTGCATGTGCTTCCTTTCATGGACTGCGAGGAGCCCCATTGACTTAAATGGGACTATTCCATGCTTATCGCTAATTGCATGCATAAGACTTTGAAGGAGCAGAGCCATCTTTATGAGCAATTAGAGTTGGTCAAAAAGTTGGAATTTCCATCCTGTGGGTAATTCACATATTGATTTTTTTTTAATCTCCAAATGGAATAAAAAGTTGAAATATTGAAATTTTTCATTTAACAAAGAATTCTAAAAAAAGTCTATCCAGATGAGTTAAACTGTTTCATTTTGACATTTCTGCTCAAAAGGAAATATTTTTGACATGCCTCAATCAAAATATTTTGATTGCTGAATTGAAAAAAAATCATTTTCGCTTAGTTTGACAATAGGCTGTGTCCCTCTGAGCGCTCGCAGTGCTTTGTGGCAATTGTAATTCAGGTGCCTCAATTGGCCAGGGTCTCTGGACAGACTACTTCTCCCATGACTGACAGTGGTCATGTGACTCCTATAATGCACAATGGTTGTTCAATTAAAGGGGAGACCATCGTGCACCATAGGAGTCATACTCCAGCCAGGGAGACTGGCCTATACAGGATAATGGGGGAAGAGAGAAATCAAATACAACTCACATGAGACACCATAGCAGCTCAGGCAAACACTGACTAATGGTGAATTGATCTGAAACTACATATTTCATTTTTATTTTCCTGATGGAAAATTAAAAACAAAACCAACAACATTTGATTTTTGCAGAAACTGCATTGTCCAGTTTTCTTTGGTGGAGGGAGGAGAGGTTGGGTATTTTGAATAAAATGCTCAACCAGCTTTATTAGCAGTTATTTTTTAGAGTGGTGGTGGTATTTAGTGATTATCTGTAGCTTTTCCCTGTGTTGCTCACAGCTTTCCCCCCGCCTTTTTAACATAGGTTTCAGTTTACTGATTGCCCAGGAATTCTTTATGATTTGAAGGAAAAAACTAAAAAAAATTAACACAAAGTTTCCTGGCAGCGATTCTGCTGTTTTTACTTCCAATAATTTCCTTCTCTAACAGAGAAGGGGTTTTAACTTTAGTTCACTGGGGTGCCTTTTCCACCCTTTACTTCTTTTTTAAAACAGTGTTTTAAACATTATTACAATAACACCATGCGGTATCTCCCCATGCTTTTTTTTTTTCTCACAAATTTCACATATGTCTGATGAAGTGGGCATTCACCCACAAAAGCTTATGCTCCAATACATTTGTTAGTCTATAAGGTGCCACAGGACTCTTTGTTGCTTTTTACAAATAAGGAGTCACCCTCATAAATTTTAAATAAGGACGCCCCCAACACTGTAAGACCCCGTCTAAAAATTTGGCACTCCTTAATATCTCCCTCCCTCCGCATTCTCCACCACATGTTAGACCTGCAATAGAGGTCTCCCTATGGGATGGGGAGCAGGCAGATACCAGGCACATTGTTGTTATATAATACTCTAAATTCTCTTTATTGATTACAAAACAAATCTTACTCATTCCCGTTCACACTCCAAACATAGTACACCAGAGTCCAAAGGTGAGAATGGTCCTGATGGCCAGTCGAGATTCCTTCCGATTATAAGATCATAAGATGAGGGGAGCTGGCAAAAACCACATCTATATCCACACGGGGCTCTGGATCAATAAATGACTCCAATTTGTAGAAATCATAGGCAACCATTTATAGTCCATTCACTCGTGTCTTCGGTTCTTTGCCTTTGTTTACTAGGCCTTCTACCCACACAATTTCAAAGATACAATCCTGGGCAGGCTGCCATGATCCGAGGTGTGCCATTTCCTCCAATTTTTATACAATTTTATATCAATCCAGCTGGTGTTGTTTCCTTTTTTGCTGATTTTCCATATTTTTCCCGGAACATAACAAGATTGTTTTTGCACAAATAATTCTAATGGTCCTTGACCATACATTTTTGCTTCGGTTGCCAACTTGCAATGCCTGTATTTATGTCAAGCATACCAGGCCTTAATGACCTATAACATATTACATGGATATATGAATCACAATTTATATTGATATATATATATATATTTACCAACATTCCAGCTGAGGCCTCATCAGTGCTTAGTGAAGTGGGACATTCTGCCCGTGTCTTCCAGATGACACTTCTGTTAATATACTCCAGCATGATATTAACCTTTTTCCTAATTGCATCACAATTGTTGGCTCATATTCAATTTGTGATCCGATGTATCCCACCCCGGATCCTTTTCTGCAGTACTACTGTCTAGCCAGTTATTCTGCATTTTGTTTTGAGTCTTTGATTTTTGCTTTCTAAGTGTAGTATTACTTGGCACCTGATTTATTGAATTTCATCTTGTTGATTTCAGACTAATTCTCCAATTTATCAAGGTCATGTTGCTTTCTAATCCTGTCCTTGAGAGTGCTTGCAACCTCTTGGTGTCTTGGTGTCATCTGCAAATTTTGTAAGACTACTCTTCACTCCATTAACCAAGACATTAATTGCATATTATGTATAGGCAGAGGCTCTAGTAACTTAGATGTTCATTTTCATGATCCAAAATTATAAAAGAGAATTACACTTTTGAAGCCTATCCAAATATCTATATCTACCCAAGATCTTCACTGGAAATCCTCAATTGGATACTAAGATTTTTATTTAATAATTATTATTAAAGATTTTAAATGTTATATTTTATACTTGACTTTTCCCTAGACTTTACCAAAACTCAGACAGCTGCTCTTCTTTTTCTATCTCTGAATGTTCTTTCTTCTGTTCTAGGCAAGTGCATGATCTTTCTTCAGGATCTATTTATACTTCAGATCCCAGAAACAGTGTCTATTCCTCAATCTGTCATGTGAAAATGAAACACACCATTTAATACCATGTTCATATCTGTAACAGAAAAGGTTTCTAAATTCTATTTTAAAGTGTACTGTTTGACATCCTGGTGTGGCTAGGACAGTTTGTCTAAGAAATGTTCCTAGAATGTTGCTGACCTAAGCCAGTGATAGCTACTATCCAGATAAAGCTTCCTTTTGTCCATTAAGCAGGTGACCAACTTTGAAACTCCCCTCTTTGCTTGCACATGCTTCATCTATTTTTGAACCTTCCTTTAGATTAAATTCTTATCACTAGGGTAACTGCTTTTGAAATGTGTCATTTGCTACAGAATTACATTATTTTGATGGTCAATGCTATTGAAACTTTGTCTTAGGAGCCTGATTCTGGTCTCACTTACAGGGCTGTAAAATAAGAGTAATTCCATTAATGTGAACTGAAATACACCAGTGTAAGACATATAAATGAGATCATAATCAGGTCCCTAAAATCTTACCTGAACATCTAACACTATATATTTATAACAACAATGATATTTGCCTACTTTATAATGTGCATTGGGAACCCCAGAGAAAGGTGCTATTCAAGTACAAAGTATTACATATATTAACATTCTCTCTTTAATTCAAAGACCACAAATACAGTTTTTTAAAACCATATAGAATAGACTTAAATGAGGGTGCATGGAATATAAATCACAGCAAAATCTGACACCAAATAATTTCATTCTTCGCAATTTCCTTTTTCTGCAAGTGCAGATATCCAGTTAAGCAAGGTAGCTCATACCCGTTTGCAATATTTTTGTATCTCACTGTTTTTTAAGATTTTAAGTTAGAGGTCCTGGAAGCTGTCCAAAGGAACAAATAGGATTACACACCCTTTATAATTTAGACCTTTATCTTGCTATGAGCTCCATATAGGTGGTGCCCTGCAGCCATTAAAATCAAATGGGGTTTGCCTAGGTATGGGTGTGTCCCTGCAAAGATCTTGGATGGGGCCTCCGGAACCATCAAAGCTGCTGAAACTAGAGGGAAGTTCTTAAGGTCATTTTGCCTTTTTAAACACTGCTTGCTATTTTTTCTCTGGCTGCCCATGCAAATGAGAGTCAAGGCGTGAGTATTAAGGGCTTAGATAGGAAGAGAATTAAATCTGTTAAAACTTTTCAATATTTCCATTTTCTAATAACAAATTACCAAATAACAGCTTGTAAAGACAGCTGTGGTTAACAGGCTTTTCTAA
This sequence comes from Trachemys scripta elegans, assembly GCF_013100865.1. Classification (NCBI taxonomy): domain Eukaryota; kingdom Metazoa; phylum Chordata; order Testudines; family Emydidae; genus Trachemys; species Trachemys scripta. The sequence continues at coordinate 51,587,109 of NC_048301.1, read as the reverse complement.
TATCCCTTGCATAAACTTGCGAACTCAATGCCATTTGCAGGTTGGACTCAGGACAGTAAGGTAGATTGAAAGCTGCCAATATGACATATTTATACTTGGAGATTCATCTGTTTTAAGAGAGTGTGAAAACAGTAGGGGAGAGTGGGAATGGAAAAGAAAGACTTTGAGAGCCAAGAGCAAACAAAGAACATATGCACATGAAAGAAATGATCCACATATCACTATTTTGTCTTTAAAGAGACTTGAGTGCTGCTGAATGCCAGACTAATAGTTCTGGAGAATTGAGGACTTTATCCACAGATATTAGCAGCAGATGGGCAATGTCCTTCTAATGTCTCGGCCTTGAACTAGAGGGAACAACTCATGAGAGGCCTGTTCAGTTTATACTAATTGAATCCTTGGCCTTTCTGCTAAAATTCTCAACCAAGGTGCAGGAATTTAAATGGGTCCAGAATTTATTGTAAAGTATGTAGATTACATTAAATGAATTTTTGGCTCACCAGAATTGGCAAGTTTGTAACACTCGTTATTCTAGTAGCATGACAGATCATTGGTCCTTAATAGGATACATAATACCATTAATAGCTTGATATTTTCTGATCACAGTAGATGTAATTAAATTAGGGCTGTCAATTAATTGTAGTTAACTCATGCAATTAACTCAAAAAAATTAATCACGATTAATTGCAGTTTTAATCGCACTATTAAACAATAGAATGCCAATTAAAATGTATAAATATTTTGGATGTTTTGCTACATTTTCGTGCATGTTGTATTCTGTGTTGTAACTGAAATCAAAGTGTATTTTATTTTTGATCACAAATATTTGTAAAAATGATAAACAAAAGAAATTGTATTTTTCAATTTACCTCATACAAGTACTGTAGTGCAATTTCTTTGTCACAAAAGTGCAACTTACAAATGTACATGTTTTTTGTTATATAATTGCACTCAAAACCAAAACAATGTAAAACTTCAGAGCCTATAAGTCCACTCAGTCCTACTTCTTGTTCAGCCAATCGCTAAGACAAACAAGTTTGTTTACATTTACAGGAGATAATGCTGCCCTCTTCTTATTTACAGTGTCACCAGAAAGTGAGAACAGGCATTTGAATGGTGCTTTTGTAGCCAGCATTGCAAGGTAAATGGTGCCCCTTCATGCTTCAGCCACCATTCCAGAGGACATGCTTCCATGCTGAAGATGCTCATTAAAAAAAAATGCATTAATTAAATTTGTGACTGAACTCCTTGGGGGAGAATTGTATGTCCTCTGATCTGTTTTACCCGCATTCTGCCATATATTTCATGTTACAGCAGTCTCGGATGATGACCCAGCACATGCTGTTTATTTTAAGAAAACTTTCACTGCAGAATTGACAAATGTAAAGAAGATGTGAGATTTCAAAAGATAGCTACAGCACTCGACCCAAAGTTTAAGAATCTGATGTGCCTTCCAAAATCTGAGAGGGACGAGGTGTGGAGCATGCTTTCAGAAGTCTGAAAAGAGCAACACTCCGATGAGGAAACTACAGAACCCGAACCACCAAAAAAGAAAATCAACCATGTGCTGGTGGCATCTGACTCAGATAATGAAAATGAACATGTGTTGGCCCAGACTGCTTTGGATGGTTATCGAGCAGAACCCATCATCAGCATGGATGCATGTCCTCAAGAATAGTGGTTGAAGCATGAAGGGACATATGACTCTTTAGAGCATCTGGCACATAAATATCTTGTGACACACGCTACAACAGTGCCATGACAATGCCTATTCTCACTTTCAGGTGACACTGTAAATAAGAAGAGGGCAGCATTATCTCCTGCAAATGTAAACAAACTTGTTTGTCTGAGCAATTGGCTGAACAAAAAATAGGACTGAGTGAACTTGAGGTCTCTGAAGTTTTACACTGTTTTATTTTTGAATGCAGGGGTTTTTTGTACATAATTCTACATTTTTAAGTTCAACTTTCATGATAAAGAGATTACACTAGAGTACTTGTATTAGATGAATTGAAAAATACTATTTATTTTGTTTTTTTACAGTGCAAATACTTGTAATAAAAAATAAATGTAAAGTGAGCACTGCACACTTTGTATTCTGTGTTGTAACTGATATCAATATATTTGAAAATGTAAAAAACATCAAAAATATTTAAATTAATGGTATTCTATTATTAACAGTGTGATTAATTGGGAGATTAATTTTTTTAATTGCTTGACAGTCCTAAATTAAATTTATTGGGTAGTATTCACTATTACAATCTGATATAAAATGTATATACATATACATAGCAATAATTAATAAAAGTCTACAATGTATTGGTCTTTCTAGAAGAGCCCAGGAACTTTTAACAAGGAAAATATAACAAGTAATAATGACTTACGACATATATACTGGATGGACAGTACATTATGGTGTGCAATAAAAGTATTATCAACATGACTTTACAACAGTCACATTAAACATGACTGACAATACCACTAATGTGTTATGCAGGTCACATTGAGTGTGTGCCAAGAGCCTTTATACTATATCAACAAGTGTTCTGTATATGCACCTATTTTAAAGAATTTTTGAAAAATAAATTACTAGTTTCTAAGTATGATTTTCATGTCTCTTGCAACTCTATTGCAGGTTTCATTTTAAGGAAGCATGCAGCTTCCAATCTACCAAACTTCCCTCTACAGAAGTGCCTCTGTTTCCTAAGGTGTTTCCTCTCCCCATCCCCCATACAGGATTTTAGGTTTAATTCAGAGCAAAAACATCTCAAGAGAATACATTTCTCTTGATGAGATGCTCTGTGTAATTTTTTAAAACATTATTGGTACATATTGGCTGATTAGACATTTGCTTCAAGACAAATTTCACATTTCTAATCTTAAACATTTAGAAGGCAAGGATCATATAGTACTCTCATGCTGATACCACCACAATTACTGCATTGTGCTTAGTAATACTGGATACTAGTATTAGATAGTTATTCAGTTGGATAATGTCCCAAAGCCCATGACTATTTAAGATACCAGACTGTTTCTCTCGGTTAGTATTACAAAAGTGAGACTGGCATTATTACAAATGCATGATGAATGGGGCTGAATGTGTAATTGCATTCCACATTGCCCTGTGCACAGCTGCTCCAGATAGCGCTACCCTTTGTATCCCAAACCCTACTTTACTGAACCCTACCATCACCACCCTAATCAATTAAACTTTCTTTATTTAACACATTATCTGATCGTATTAATTTCAGATGTCTTTCTGGCTTTGTTTTATTTTTCATCAGATTGGTATCTTTATTAGAAAAAACGAACTAAGAAAAACATGTAATTATTTGGCTTTCAGCACTGTTTATGAGAATTCTTGTGAGTGCATTGCTTAAGTTAGTCTTGAACGTTTTGGAACTAGAGAATTTATTCTAATATTCAAAGTTGCTAGGCACCTGCACTATTCATTCTGCATTCTATTATCTCTTCTTCACTCTAAACTATTATGGCATTCTTACTCCTTGACATAATAAATATGGAAATGTACAATCTCTTAACTAATGTTTCTCCAAAATATAGGGCTAAAGCTCAGATTCTCAAATGTATTTAGATGTCCAACTCCCATTGACTTCAGTGGGAGCTAGGTGCTTAAATAGTTTTAAATGAGGATCTTAGCCTAAACTCTGCTCTTTATCTGGAGTGGTATAAGCGAGGAAGAACTTATAACCCATAACAACTTTTTTTTACAAAAGGGTAAAATTCAAAATATTTTAAATGAACAATGATGATTACATTCCCAACACTTTTTTAACTCAGTCTCTAGTGAGAGTGCCAAAGCATTTGAACTCTGCTTTTAGATGAAAAATTCATGTGGTGACCCTTTCTGAATATTAATATTTATCCCTGTTCAGATTTAGACTGTTCAAGTTTCTTGAGTGCCATCAGCTATTGGCCAGTGATATTCCCCTGCTATTCCAACCACTAGTTTTTGGTAAAACATATTCCAGAATTAACATCATAAAGTCAGTTATAAACTGCAGCAAAATTTGCCTGGGAAAAAATCCTGTTCTCTTCAAAGGGAGTTGTTTTGCTATTGAATTCAATGAGAATGGGACTGGGCGCATAAACAGTAACAGAAGGACTGGTGTCCTTCTCCCTATGTTATTTTCATGCCAGATAAAGAGACACCTGTCCACTGTCCCAAATCATACCCAAGTGAGCACGAAAACTTTCTGCTGCAGTAAAATTCACTCCTATGCACAGCTCCAGCACAATGCCAAAGCATCACGTAAGTCCCACTTACAAGCTCAAGAATGGTATGAATTAAGTAGTGCATAGGCCCTTGTGCTGGCTTTCTGCCCAGGCCAAGTTTCACTCTCTAAGAATACGTCGTTGTTCTATGATCTTCTTCTCTGTTTTACTTAGTATAAATTGAAGTATGCAGGTATCCTTTATGATTTTCCAGGACCTATAATTTTATAATGCCCATTTTACAACTGAGATGGGAGTCCTTTCAATTTCTTTAAAAATAGTTCAAGGCAAAGCTGGAAATATGCTATTATAAAATTCATAGATTCATAGATTATAGGACTGGAAGGGACCTCGAGAGGTCATCGAGTCCAGTCCCCTGCCCACATGGCAGGACCAAATACTGTCTAGACCATCCCTGATAGACATTTATCTAACCTACTCTTAAATATCTCCAGAGACGGAGATTCCACAACCTCCCTAGGCAATTTGTTCCAGTGTTTAACCACCCTGACAGTTAGGAACTTTTTCCTAATGTCCAACCTAGACCTCCCTTGCTGCAGTTTAAACCCATTGTTTCTGGTTCTATCCTTAGAAGCTAAGGTGAACAAGTTCTCTCCCTCCTCCTTATGACACCCTTTTAGATACCTGAAAACTGCTATCATGTCCCCTCTCAGTCTTCTCTTTTCCAAACTAAACAAACCCAGTTCTTTCAGCCTTCCTTCATAGGTCATGTTCTCAAGACCTTTAATCATTCTTGTTGCTCTTCTTTGGACCCTTTCCAATTTCTCCACATCTTTTTTAAAATGCAGCGCCCAGAACTGGACACAATACTCCAGCTGAGGCCTAACCAGAGCAGAGTAGAGCGGAAGAATGACTTCTCGTGTCTTGCTCACAACACACCCGTTAATGCATCCCAGAATCATGTTTGCTTTTTTTGCAACAGCATCACACTGTTGACTCATATTTAGCTTCTGGTCCACTATAACCCCTAGATCCCTTTCTGCCGTACTCCTTCCTAGACAGTCTTTTCCCATTCTGTATGTGTGAAATTGATTTTTCCTTCCTAAGTGGAGCACTTTGCATTTGTCTTTGTTAAACTTCATCCTGTTTACCTCAGCCCATTTCTCCAATTTGTCCAGATCATTTTGAATTATGACCCTGTCCTCCAAAGTAGTTGCAATCCCTCCCAGTTTGGTATCATCCGCAAACTTAATAAGCGTACTTTCTATGCCAATATCTAAGTCGTTGATGAAGATATTGAACAGAGCCGGTCCCAAAACAGACCCCTGTGGTACCCCACTCATTACGCCTTTCCAGCAGGATTGGGAACCATTAATAACAACTCTCTGAGTACGGTTATCCAGCCAGTTATGCACCCACCTTATAGTAGCCCCATCTAATTTGTATTTGTCTAGTTTATCGATAAGAATATCATGCGACACCGTATCAAATGCCTTACTAAAGTCTAGGTATACCACATCCACCGCTTCACCCTTATCCACAAGGCTCGTTATCCTATCAAAGAAAGCTATCAGATTGGTTTGACATGATTTGTTCTTCACAAATCCATGCTGGCTGTTCCCTATCACCTTACCACCTTCCAAGTGTTTGCAGATGATTTCCTTAATTACTTGCTCCATTATCTTCCCTGGCACAGAAGTTAAACTAACTGGTCTGTAGTTACCTGGGTTGTTTTTATTTCCCTTTTTATAGATGGGCACTATATTTGCCCTTTTCCAGTCTTCTGGAATCTCTCCCGTCTCCCATGACTTTCCAAAGATAATAGCTAGAGGCTCAGATACCTCCTCTATTAGCTCCTTGAGTATTCTAGGATGCATTTCATCAGGCCCGGGTGACTTGCAGGCATCTAACTTTTCTAAATGATTTTTAACTTGTTCTTTTTTTATTTTATCGGCTAAACCTACCCCCTTCCCATTAGTATTCACTATGTTAGGCATTCCTTCAGACTTCTCGGTGAAGACCGAAACAAAGAAGTCATTAAGCATCTCTGCCATTTCCAAGTTTCCTGTTACTGTTTCTCCCTCTTCACTAAGTAGTGGGCCTACCCTGTCTTTGGTCTTCCTCTTGCTTCTAATGTATTGATAAAAAGTCTTCTTGTTTCCTTTTATTCCCGTAGCTAGTTTGAGCTCATTTTGTGCCTTTGCCTTTCTAATCTTGCCCCTGCATTTTGCAAGATTTCATATCGCCACAAACTTTTACAGCCTGCATCTGTTGATGAAGATTCCAGGATCAGAGTTAGAATATGTGCACAGCCAACTATGAGTTCCCTGAATCTAGAGGGAACATTTAGTGGTTGAGTAGAATGGTTCCTAAAATGGAGGTGTCAGAGTCGAAGTTGGCAAACTTGATGTAAAGAGTTAAGGCAGAGTGGGATGCAAATAGAAGAAATCTGGGTAGGCCTGCATATTTGAAGTCCCAAACAGATACAGTGGGATTGTGTGATTGCCTGTTTCAAATGCTGTTGAAAGGTCAAGTAGCAGTAAGATAGTACTATAATCAGTAATCAGGACATAGCCACCATTACGCTTTGACTGAAGTATCCACTCTGATCCACTGTTAAACCAGATAATACTGTGTCATAAAACGTTCAAGTTGAGTTGAGCCCAAGCTGAAATACCCTTTACACAACACAATCAGGGAGCTGGTAGAAAAATTACCAGGAATAATATTTTAGATTTTTTTTCTCATCTGCCATCCAATAAATTATGCACAAATAATTTTGTCATTCAACCAGTTCTATGAGATGAGATAATATCCATCAAATACATTTACAAATGTTCCTATCAATTTTAAAAATATTTGTAAATAAGTTTTTTCCCCCCTTTCATTATTCAATTATTTCCCTATAGCAGCTTCAGGATTCAATCTGGTAATAATTCAAAATATGTTTTCCAGTAATCCTGTGGACTCTAATTTATGTTTAACAGATCTCCCTCTTCCTTATGCCCTAAGGAAGGAAACCAACATGTCCCATAAAATGTTGTAACACTTATACACAATATAACAGCTATTGGACTTGCACTGTTTCAGCAAAACTCAAGTAATTCGGCTTCTGTATATACAAATGGTTCACAGTCCTGTATTTTTAATGTGGGCACTAGCTAAGACTCTTTCTTATGGGAATTTGTTACACCTTTAGTAATAGCTTGTTAGTCTTAGATTTGAATTATTATTTTTTTTTTTTTTGCAAAATTGACTAAGAAGAATAAATTTCATTTTGAAAGGAGACATAGGCAACTAGGAGGCTACATCTCATGGAAAGCAAAGGTGCATTAGGCTCCAAAATGCTCAATTTTCTCTTGAAAAGGGAACTTAGGACTTGTCTATATGGAGACTCAGGGAACAGCAAGCTGGAACATAAGTCTATAGCACACTAGCCTGCCACATACCAAGTCTCCATGTGGACAAGACCTTTGTTTCTTAAATATTTAGGGTGCTTTTGAAAATGTTACATTTAGTAAATACCTAAAGATTCACACTGAACAATACTTTGTTTATTCATGCCAGGCTAGATTCACAAAGAAAAGTAGGCATGAGAATGTTCAGTGAAGTCACATCTAATTTTTAGATGCCTAGGATATCACTGGGATTCACAAAGCCTTAGTTCACTGTGTAGGCTCCCTATACAATGAATGGGATTCACAAGACACAGCATGCTAGGTGGCTCCCCACCCAAGTTGGTTAATGAGAGATAACAAGGCATAGGGTGTGTCCTAAGCCCCACCGCTTTCAGGGAATTCAGTGCCTAAGTCCAGGCTGCAGGGAGGCATAGCTACAGTGCTCAGAGATACAGATTTTTCATGTGCCTGAGTGCTCTAGTTATGTCAACCTAACTTTTAAGTGTAGACCAGGCTAAACAAAGTCAGCCCATTGGACATCAAGAACATATTTTTAAGAAATCTCCCAACATGCAGGTACTGTGACTGTTGTACAAAGCATGGTGTGATTCCTTCACATGCATCTCATTAAGAATGAATATTTTATGAGACATTTGTCTGGTTGAATAGTGGTTCATGGACTGTATTGAAAATACATGAATGTAATGGCCTTCTCCAATGTATAGGTCATTGAATGCAGAGTTCAGGATCAAAGCCATAATAGTAGTGTAGAATACCAAACCATTGTGTCCCTTTTTAAGTAAGAATCTTTAAGCCGTGGATAGCTTTGGATCTGGAAGCAAGCCAGAAAGCATCTGTATTAATGCAATTTTCTAACTAATAAGGTAGAAGCCACTGAAACCTGGGCTGCCTATGAAACAAATACAAGGAAATATGGGGTAATTCCTCTGTTTTGCCTAAAATCAACAAGAGTATGTGTATATAAAGGAAATATTTTAAGCAATGACTGACTGCCCAGAAGGGGTAGACCTCTGTTCTTTTGTCTTTCAGATCATCAGAGAAAACAGATGCCAGCCAAATAGCATTCAACGTACCATGCATTTACTGGCACAATAGGAATTATTTTTGTGTTCTATGGCCAAAATTGTTGTTAAAATTTGCATACCAACAGTCTTTGGAAGCAAGGACATGGAAGGTTAACCCACTCCCCATATTGCCCATGGGATCCTTCTGGCTACCTCAGATTTCTAGCCAGAGGGCTGGGGAGGGAGGAAAGCTATTGGACACCAGAGGTTGTACCAAGTGGACTCCTCAAAAGTGGGTGTGCTTGTCCTGGTTTGTTGCTCCAAAGCTCTGTAATAAAGTTATTTTACTGGAAGGGTGTACATGGCATACATTGAATAATAAGACTAATGTACTATATAATGGCAATGTGTATGTGTTCATTGTTGGAAAAGGTGTATGAGTGAAGAATTTCAGAGTAGCAGCCGTGTTAGTCTGTATCTGCAAAAAGAACAGGAGTACTCCTGTCACAAGAGTGAAGAGTGGAAGTTTCCTTTGTAGGTTAAAAGAACCCAAAAAGGGGAGAAGGAAAAAGAACAGAACGAGTTAACTGGAAAAAAATAGCTAGCAAGCTCAGGCCAAAGATAAGATGCTGGCCCCATCCAAGGACATTGCCCACAGCTAAGACTTGGCTGACAGCCAAGAAAAGGAGGGCCTGAATGTGCCCAAGCAGCTGTAAAATCTGCAAAACACTGCCAGGCATTAATGAAATGTGTTAGGTTTCTTTTCTCACAGATAAAAGAAGTGCTACCCAAAGACCATAGCAGCCCTGCCGTTCATTGAAACAAGAAGACTGAGTCTATGTAAAGATCCACCAACGAAAGACTGCTTTGACTCCATGCTGGAAAGGCCCTTTCCAAGTCCTGTTAACCACCGACACTGCTGTGAAGTGCCAAGGACTGCCTACCTGGACCCCATGCAACTCACTGTAAAAAGACCCCTCCACCTCGGGAGGACTCTCTGACTGATAAGCCTATTTCTTCTTCTAGCTCTGCTGTGCCTTCTGGACTGCAGGAAAAAGGAAAAAGATAAGGTGAAGTGCTAGTAACCTCTCCCTTGTCCACTGACAGACCTACTGTGCCTTTCAATTTTTTTAGAAGACACAAAACCATTACAGGGTGATGTGCTAATAACCTCTCCCCTGTATGATGCTGAACCATGACTGTTTCAGGAAAAGAGAAGAAGGAACACTTGCTCCATTGGAACCACCAAAGTCCAGGGATTCCTGCCTACAAGAGACATTAAGAACTGACCCTGGTGAAGAAACAAAGAATTATACACTGGCAGGAAGAAACTTGTGGGACCCATGTTTGGGAATGTGGTATAGTACTACACCAAAGAGAAATTTATTAGGATATCAATGGACTGTGATTAACACTACACTAGGGACTGTTAAATTTTTATTACCCTTATCCAGTTTCCAGATCACCTCTACATACCCAAATTGCTCATAGGGGGCTGCCATTAGATTAGCACAACAGAGGGCTTGGGATATTTCCTCTAGAAAGAAGAGAGACTTGACCGGATCCCTTTGGGGTGGGGCCAATAGTGCAGCAGCAGTTTGGAATATTTTTAAGAGCCAAGAACATGATGAAAAATTGGGGCAATTAGAAGAGGCCACTAGCCTTATTTCTGGGGCACAGCTAACCCAGGTACAGGCTGGAATTGGTGAGTCACATGTTATCTCTTCCTTTGGTTCTATGACCCAGAAGTTGCTGACAGAAATGGTATTGAATATCACTAAGGCTGGGAAGGCATCGCAGTGGGATCTAGCATGTTCAGGCTTGGCCCACTGCCCTTACAGACACATCTGATCTGTGGCCATGGAGACATACTTGGTAACTTTCTGGGTGGAAGTACAAACGTTCTCAATTCTCCTTCCAAGCAAATGGACCGATTGGGGGGGGTGTGGGCTCCCACTTACCGAATCCCACCAGGTCCATGGAGAGGATGCATGTGGAATTGGGTAATTCACCAAGACATCTGGAAAATTAAACTACCGCTGATGCCCTGGTGGACTTGGCAACCGCTAAGGGAAAACTAAGGCAGATGGTTCTCCAGAACCGCTTGGCTCTAGATATCTTTCCCTCCAGCTTGATCGCAAATTGTGCAACGGGCCTGACAATTTTTGAGCTTGTCAGGCCCGAAGGGGGGACTGTGAAAGTTACTAGTAACCCCCCTTAACACCTAGCAGCCTTTATGTCAACCAGTGACCATTAGGGGGAAGCAGATACCTCACTACACAGTAGCCTGAACTTTTGAACTGTCTTCTCTCCTCTGCCTTGAGGCAGAGGGAACTGGCTCCAAGCCGGTTTTCACTGACCAGATAGCAGAAGCACAGGTCTGGCAACCACCAATCAAGTGTTAACACAGCAAGGGCCTTTGTCTGAATGTGTATAAAGGATCTGTAAAATGTGTGTAAGACAGAGTTTTTGTACCAAGGGTGCAAAGCTCTCCTTTCTTCTGCAGAATAAAGCAACTCTTCCTTATCCCTGTCTGGCTGTTATTGGCTCTCAGCTAGGTGGACCCAATATTTCAGTGACAATTCTAATAATTTTATGTATAGTAACCACTAGAATCTAACAATGTACCCATCCACTCATCCCTGCCCACCTTCATCCATATATGGCTCCCATCACTGGAGTAGCTGAGTGCTTCCCAAGAGTTAAAGTGAAGGGTTAATAAAGAACATTTTAGATACAAATTTATGCACAGATATTTGTTATAATAGCTTGAAAAAAAAACTATGAAATTTGCTATAGGCCTCTGAAATCATGAACATACTTCAATCTGAAACTGAGAAATGTATCAGTAGAGTGAGAAAATACAGAAATTAAGAGGCATTCCGGCAAGCCTCAATTAAGTCAGAAAAGAAACTACATGATTATAGCAACAGAGGGTCCTGTGGCACCTTTGAGACTAACAGAAGTACTGGGAGCATAAGCTTTCGTGGGTAAGAACCTCAAGGCATCTGAAGAAGTGAGGTTCTTACCCACGAAAGCTTATGCTCCCAGTACTTCTGTTAGTCTCAAAGGTGCCACAGGACCCTCTGTTGCTATAATCATGTAGTTTCTTTTCTGACTTAATTGAGGCTTGCCGGAATGCCTCTTAATTTCTGTATTTTCTCACTCTACTGATACATTTCTCAGTTTCAGATTGAAGTATGTTCATGATTTCAGAGGCCTATAGCAAATTTCATAGTTTTTTTTTCAAGCTATTATAACAAATATCTGTGCATAAATTTGTATCTAAAATGTTCTTTATTAACCCTNAAAAAGCAACAGAGGGTCCTGTGGCACCTTTGAGACTAACAGAAGTACTGGGAGCATAAGCTTTCGTGGGTAAGAACCTCACTTCTTCAGATGCCTTGAGGTTCTTACCCACGAAAGCTTATGCTCCCAGTACTTCTGTTAGTCTCAAAGGTGCCACAGGACCCTCTGTTGCTTTTTACAGATTCAGACTAACACGGCTACCCCTCTGATACATGATTATAGTTTGCATGTTCTTACAGATAAATTAATAAATCATGGTGAATAATTTAAAAATCTTTAATTATTTACAAATATTTCCCCCCTCCACATTATTGTGAATATTCATATTCAAAAATCTATGATCTGTTGTTTAGCTATGTAAATCACGTATTGTTTCTGTTTCCTGATTGGATGACTTCTATAACTAACCAACAATGTGCAAAGTTTGAACATTACTAATGAGTATACAGTTCAATATTCACTTTGATAAATATCTGAACGTCGCACATTTGGTTTGTTGTTAGTGGAAGGTCAACTGCTCAGATGTTTGCAGAAAGCAAACAAGATTCTTATTTTATTTTGAATTAATGTTTATGGTAAAAATGTATCTGCTGGTAGGAACATATGTTTTCAGGGACGAATAAAGCAGGTAAGTTTCTGCAAATCTCTTATGGGCCTGATCAAAGGTTTTTTTTATTATTATTATATGCAATAAAGGTTAGGAAAGGCACTGACCATCCAGACTCAGCAACGTATTTAAGATGCCTTGAAGTCAATGGGACTAATCACATGCTTTAAGTGAGGAACATGTTAAGTACTTTGTTGAATCCCAAACGTAACTAGGATAATTCAAAATGAACAATAACTATAGTAATAGTAACAATAGCACAGTACATACAATTTATATATAAATACGATACCGTTGCTATTGTATGTACTGGGAATAAGAACCATACAAACACCAGGCTGGCAAAGTGTGTGACTTACCGCATACTATATTTTTCATTAACATTTCTCTCTTCATCTCTGATTTTATTTATCTATTTATTTATTTTTGGTCGCGTCTGCCTTCTCTTGTTTCTCCCTGCCTCATTTTCACCTGAGCTTTTCATTAGCTCTTCTCCTCTTTGCTCTGCTTTTTGCTTTCATCCACTGTCTAAGCAGAATATAAGTCCAACCAGTTTTGAATTTGAATTGAACTTCTGAACACCAAATTTTGAATGGGTTTGAATTTAGACAACATAAGTGTGTCTGTTCCTTGTAATTATAGTCTATCCTTACATCTAGCCCAAAAGTTCATTCCACAGTTTCAGCTCATTCTTTCTTTGGCAAACTCATAGATGTGCCAAGATGACACCTGTATGCAGATATATGACAAAGCAAGTACAGATAGTTTAACTACTGTATATGGCAGTAAGTGTTATTACAATTCTGCATGATTTTACCCACACTGCTGGAGAATAAAGAAATCAAATTTAAATCAGCAAAGTCCCTTGTAAGGTTTTAGACTTTGAGTGTTGGTTGTAAGATTCAAGGATTTGGCACAATATAATCAAAGGAAAGATATTGGTAAGTGGGAATGAGGTGTTTAAGCAATTGGTTTATCAGCATACGCCCCTAAGCAATCAAATCTAAGATGTGACCTTTAATGCAAATAGAGTAGGTGCTCCAAGATGATGTTGCAAATTAAGAATTATAAAACTGTAACAAAGTCCATGGGAGAACATTTGAAGTAGTGTCCATATGATTAACATTGCACCATACAAAAAGCTTTACAATGATGAATTGTCTACTCAGACAGAAATCTAGATACCTTACTTTAACAGACCTGCTTAAAGGCCAGTTGTATTGAGCCATTGCAGAGATAGAACTAAGGACCAGAAGCTATACATGCTGTATGGTGGCAATGAGTGATATGACACCATCTGTAGAGTGCTATTTCCAGCCCAGACTCTTTCCTGCTGTGAAGAGGGGGACAGAATTTAGTTACGACTCAGAGAAGGTGCTTTGGTTCAAATAATGCACCTGTGCTGGAGGAAGATTGTTTCTTCTAATGACAGCATATTATTCTCTGAATTACCCATGGGAAAGATCCCTCAAAGCATCTGGCTGCTGGCTAGTTGGAGCACTGAACATAAACTACTATTGTTTTCCATTTCTGTATGTGCAGCATATGTGAGGCAACATTACATGACAGATGTGCTAAGAAAAGAGATTTATGGTGCTAACACTTTATGTGCAATAAAGAACTGTCACAAACATCTTGGATTGCACTGAAGATGGGATACAGCTACACTGAGTCATATACATGGGCTGAGATGTACATAGATTTAGGCCAGACAGAACTGTTGTGATCATCCAGTCTGACTTACTGAATAACAAAATCCATAGAACTGCCTGAATTAATTCCTGTTGGAACTACATCATATCTTTTAGAAAAACATCCAATCTTGATTTAAAATTTTCCAGTAATGGATAATCCACCACAACCCTGAGTATATTATTCAAATGATTAATTACACTCACAGTTAAACGTTTACACACCTTATTTCCAGGCTGAATTTGTCTGGCTTCAACTTCCAGCTATTGGGACTTCTTATATCTTTGCCTGCTAGATGAAAAATCCCATTATAGCATATTTGTTCCTCATCACTGTACAGCAGTGTGTCCCAAACTTTAACAACCTGTGAACCCCTTTCACTAAAATGTCAAGTCTCGCGAACCCCCTCCTAAAAATGAATATTTCCAGGGATTTTCTCCTTCACCCGAGTATAAATTATAAAAGCAATGATCTTGGAAATATAAAATTTGTTTTTTATGACTTGCTTGTTACACACTATTTATTATTAATTATTATTTATAATTACAGTATTTTTATTACATTATGAAAACAGCAACACTCTTCCAAGATCTCACTTTTGTAGCTTGTGTCAGTTTGAATAAGCCTGTTATAAGACAAGGCTCCTATGTTTCATCAAGGAGTATCAGATGTGAAACAGCATGAAGGTATTTAAAGGAGCCAACTCAAAGACTTCCTCCTACACAAGCATTCAGGTCTTGAGCAGTCCAGGCAAACAACACACATTATAACAAAGCTTAAACTTGTTCTTCAGAATAATTTTAAATACAATACTAGCTGCCTATTTAATTTTAAAAACAGCAAAAAATATCCACCTCCCTTTCTTGAAGTTTAAATCTCCCCAGTATGATAGATATGCTTGCTTTGATCTGCTTAGCTCTTGGAAGTCCAGGGGCTCCTGGCTGCTGGCCCCATGCTGCCCGGAGTCCCTAGGGACAGCTCTGTCCGCCATTAGGGAATTTTTTCCCGAGAACCTCCTGTAACATTTCACAAACCCCAGTTTGGGAACCACTGCTGTACAGAGACATCTAAATCCTTTGCTTACACTGTTGTGGTTGGCTGGACAGTAGTGCATTTTTACTACTCGCCTTCATTCCAGGTGCCATTAGGCAGATCACTATCTGTAAGAACACTATGGAACCAATCAGAGATGTACTTAATCTGACTCTTAGGCTGAGATTTTCAAAGCTGCGCAAGGGTTTCATTTAGAAATTAATAGAAACTGGGCATCCTAACCCCTTAGGCATCTTTGAAAATCTCAGCCATAGAAACCTAGGGATGGAGGAGGGGAAAGCAGTGTTGTCAAAGAATTAGCTTGGGTAGGGATCAAGCAACTGGGCCAGGTTATCCTTTACCTTAAGACTGAAAACTGGTTGCAATAGGCTGAAGTCCTAGGTACAATATTACTTTAAGTTACTGTAATTCTCCCCTATGGACGACATTTATACTGAACAGCGTATAAACAATCTGCAGAGAGAGAGAGAGAGAGAGAGACTGTATTAGCAAAGCTTACCTTTTATTTGATCTGATAATTCAGCCAAAAGGCCAGTTGTGCAGGAGGAATTATGCATAATTGTATAATACCTTTGAATAGCAGCCAAATAATCACATTCTAGTCTCATAGAATATGGCCTTATCTAAATAGTTTTCTCTCTCAATTTTGAATATTTCCTTATCAAGCTTCCAGATACTTTATTATGTTTGCAGTTTATCCTACCATACACTCTTGCTTTCTAAATAATAAATCTATGAAATTCAATAACACTTTCTTAGAGCCCGTTTACACAGCACCTGTTATTTTTGGCATGTATGTAAAGATTTGTATTTTTATTGAAATATCAAACAGCTATATAAACATCTGCTCAACTAAATTTCTCTAGGAACAATGAAAGCCTGAAAGAGGATGTTTCATTTCCTGACCAGACTAATGGTTTACATTCCTTGATTGCATTGCTAAACAACTATATACCCTTCCTCACTAAGAAAAACTAAGGCTGGGACAAAGAATAGCATCTTGCTTAGTGTAGACAGGCTTTTTCCAATATAGGGTATGAAGGCTTGATTTTCTCCTGTGTCCGATCTCTGCTGGGTGCAGGAAGGGGGAAGGGGAAAGAGAGAGTTTGGAAGACAGAATTGCCTTCCTGATTCCCAGGGCCAGTCCTAGCCCCATTGAGAGCTAGTGCTTCATCCTGACAGGTTTAAGTTGCACCACTGACACAGGGTCCTAAATAGACTGTGGTCTACATCAGTGGAGCATATGGACAGCAGAGCTAAATTCTACCATGCACAATCCCTACAGGGATTGGAGCCAGTTCCCTTATGATAGGGAAAGTTTTTTTTCTGACCCTGATGGCCATTTTCTCCTTTCTACTTCTTTAGAGGTACAAGGGAGCCAAATCTGATTACAGAACCTGAGCCTAATTATCCAAATCCCAAAGCAAAGGCAGGTCATGGAATAAAAGCAATAAAGATCCTAGACTTCCAAAGCATTTTCTGTTTTATTGCTAATATTAAGTAAAAACCCTCATTGGGGAAAAAAAGCAGTATTGGTAAAGAGCATGCTCACTTTTGTCCCAGAGAATGGTGTGATGTTTTGCTATGAGGTTGCTACTCAGAGCAGTAAGAAAAACCTTACTGGTTGTTTCAGAAAATTCTGTGTGAAAAAATTTACCTCTTCAAATATGAAACCTATCTAATACAAAGAATCTACTTTAGAAGCAAACCCACTCATTTCTTTACTATGGGCTTAATGATTCTAGAGGAAATACCTTTAATATTCCCTTTGAATCTGATTTTTCAAAATCAATTAAATCTTAATTCTAATTCCAGTTCTTCTGGGCCATTGATTCTTTTCCTCATTAGAGTCTTTTAATCATTTGACTTCCTCGCACAGAAACTGTTCTACTTTCCTAGAGAAAAGTTATCTTTAAAAAAAGAAACAAGTAAATGAGATATAACAAGAATGATTTTTTTCCCATTTCTGTTTAAGTATTTTCCCCATAATGGTTTGCTAAATTATCAGATGCCAAAATGACTTATTCTGTACTCTGGCTTCCTCAATTGCTCTTTTTAGTGTTGACCTTACAGAACTAGGGAAATTTTAAAATGAAAGATGGAAATCTCCAAGTAAATATGAGAGAATAAAAATACATAAGATATGCATAAAACAAGACGAAATGCCACTAAATAGAAGCTTATTTAGAGCTCATATCTTCTTCCTGCTTATTATATAGCTTAAATTGTAATCACCATTGTTACCCTGGAAATGGATTTGAAGTCACAAATTTCAAATCAGACATCCTCATTAGGAATATTAAATGATCTAGGAATCTTTTGGGGAAGAGATTATCCTTAATGGTAGCGAGAAAATAACAGGAATATATGATATGGAGGGGGGGCCTCACCAGAAGTAGAAGTAATCCATCCTTTGTGACAGAATGTGACTGCAGAATCTAAACTTTAATTTAAAAGAAAATAAAGGATCTGATTCTGCACTGACTTTGCACTGTGTGTAGACGTACAACTGTTCAAAGTCAGTGGAAAGTAGATATAAAATGGTGCTATTTTGATCTGGCAGGGTTCTGTAGTCACTTTGCACAGGAATAAGTCCCTGATCCAAAGCCCACTGAGGTCAATCTTTAAGTCCCCTTATAGAAAAATGGTCTCACTGCTAACATGACCCCTCATGGCTGGGTGTGCTGTAGCAGGTTCTCCTTCTGTAGCATCCCCGTCAACAGCTGCTCTGCTCTACCTCTCCTCGTGACTTGGCCCTCCAGACAGGTCATGTTTAGTCCCACCCCTTCCAGGGTGGGAGAGAGTCCAAGAAACTAAAATCCAAATGTAACTCTTTATCTCTACCCAGGCTCACTCCTGTGCAGACTCTTCACCCCTTTCTGGGCTCTCTTGGGTTGTCCTCCCACTCTTGTACAATGGCTCACTTCCCACAGCTTTTTCCCTGGAGTCCTTGCTCCAATTCAATAGTCCTTCTTTTCCTTGTAGGAGGGTGCTTCTGCATCACCTTTTCCAGTGTCCAGGCACTCCCTCTCCTTGGAGTTCCAGTTTGGTGGAGGGCCAGGGCGGGCCCAGGTGACAAGTAGATAAGGTCTGTTCCCATGCCTCCTCAGTGCCTCCTGGGACTCCTTCCTACCCTGGTCTTCCTTCAGATCCTTTCCTACAGCCCCTCCCTGGACTTACTGTACATTTTCCTCTCTCTAGACCTTTTCTCTACACTCTAGCAACCAGAGTGACTGCAGAATGCTTCTCTCTTGCCGAAGGTGCCTTCTCACCTGGACTTCTTCAGTTTATGATCTCCTCCTTCAGCTGAACTCCAACTTCAGTTGATTCCGGCCATCCTCCAGGTACAATCAGATGCTTTAATTGAGCTTTCAAACTCTAGTTAACCATTTAGCTCCAGTGTAGAATATATACTCCGCCACTCACCGATTCAGCAAAACACTTCAGCCTGTGCTTAACTTTAAAGAGTTGTTTATTCCATCACTATTTAAACAATGTAATGGCTACATAGTGGGCCTGATTCCCTCCACTGTTATTAGTTTAAGGTCTGTGTAGTGCCATAAAAATCAATGCCATGACACTGGGGTAACAGAGTGCAGAATCATTGTGTTTGCAAAATATTTTCTATAGTCACTAAGTAATCCCAGGGTTATATATGCTCTGACTGCCAGAATCTGGGACTGGACGACAGGGGATGCATCACTTGATATTTGCCCCGTTCTGTTCATTCCCCCTGAAGCATCTGGTACTGATTATTGTTGGACCATTGGTCTAGATGTCCATTCTTATGCTCTTAAAAGCTATAATTTAGAGTAACCTTTTCAACAACTATTACATATGATTTGGCAAACAAAATGCAAGGAGAGCACCAGCGTGAATTCTTTGGTCATGAGTTATACAACTCCTACTCTTTACTTTTGCTCTATGCTTTTATGCTTCCCATAAGAACTTTGTAACTGGGGAGCGTTATGTCAACATTGTATATTATTTTCCCAATGAAAAGAATCTGAAAACAATTGCCTAATTTGTTAATATGATTGGCACTATTATGTTTTTGTTTTTAAAGTCCTGAAAATTCTTTAAATGTATGGATAATATACAGAGACATTTTCAGTCACAATTCTGCATTTTCATAGAATCATAGATTCATAGGATTGGATTAGACTCAATAGGTCTTCTAGTCCACTCCCCAAGGCAGGACTAAGCATTATCTAGACCATCCCTGACAGGTGTTTGTCTAACCTGCTCTTAAAAATCCCCAATGATGGAGATTCCACAACCTCCTTAGGCAATTTATTCCAGTGCTTACCTACTCTGACAGTGAGGAAGTTTTTCCTAATGTCCAACCTAATCTGCCCTTGCTGCAATTTAAGTCCATTGTGTCTTGTCCGATACTCAGAGGTTAAGGAAAACAATTTTTTTCCCTCCTCCTTGTAACAACCTTTTATGTTCTTGAAAACTGTTATCATGTCTCCCTTAGTCTCCTCTTCTCCAAACTAAACAAACCCAATTTTATCAATCTTCCCTCGTAGGTCATGTTTCTAGACTTTTGATAATTTTTGTTGCTCTTCTCTGGACTTTCTCCAGTTTGTCCAATGTTTCCTGAAATATGGCACCCAGAACTGAGGCTTAATCAGAATGGAGGAGAGCAGAAGAGTTTCTTCTTGTATCTTGTTTACAATACTCCTGCTAATACATCCCAGAATGATGTTTGGGTTTTTTGTAACAGTGTTACACTATTGACTCATATTTAGCTTGTAATCTACTATGACCCCCACATCCCTTTTTGCAGTACTCCTTCCTAGGCAGTCATTTCCCATTTTGTATGCAACTGATTATTCCTTCCTAAGTGGAGTACTTTGCATTTGTCTTTATTGAATTTCATCCTATTCACTTCAGACCATTTCTTCAGTTTGTCCAGATCATTGTGAATTTTAATCTTATTCTTCAAAGCACTTGCAACCCCTCGCAGTTTGGTATTGTCTGCAAATATATATGTCATTATCTCTATGTCATTATCAAAATCATTGATGAAGATATTGCACAGAACAAGATCCATAACCAATGTTCCCTCTAATTTTTTCCATCCATGTGCAGAATTAATTTTGTTACATGCACCATATCAAGGTAATGTGCAGATGTGCACCACCATTAGAAACAAAAAAACCTAGATATAATATATATTTTCTAAAAGTTAACATAGGGATAATTTCTCCAGCCAGGACAGGTTAGGCATTTTAGAACTCACTACTCAAAGAATTAAATTTAAGCGTAAGAGAGAAATAAAAATTATAAAATGCATAGACCAGTCAAACAACTAAAATAACACACGTTGATAGAAGTATCAAGAAGAAACAAAAACAACAATAATACCAATATGTGTTGGGACGTGAATGTGAAAGACAGTGTGTGTGTGTGTGAGAGAGAGAGGCGCACACACACACCCACACACCCACACCCACACACGCTGTGTGAGAGAGAGACATGTGTTACCCCTTTAAGTACGCTGCCCTTTTAAGTAGTTTGGCACCCATGAATCTGCAGCCTGTTTGTTCAGACACAGCAGCAGCTGTCAGCAAGCTCCCTCCATCCCACCCCTGAGCCTGTCCTGTCCCCCCTTACTCTGCAGTAATGGGGTATAAGGGCAAGGAGAAGGGGACACCTTGACATCAGCACCCCTCTCTGTCCCCCCTCCACTCTGCACAGCAAGCAGGAGGCTCCCAGAAGCAGTTGGCCAGGGATTCCAAGGCAGAGGGCAGGAGCAGCGCTGCCATGGGGGGAAGGGCACATGAATTGCACAGCACTTGATAGACTGCTGGGCAGCAGTGCAGCCACACAGCTTAGAGGGAACTTAGTCCAGAACTGATCCCTGGGGGACTCCACTCAATATGGCCTTCCAGCTTGACTGTGAACCACTGATAACTACTATTTGGGAACAGTTTTCCAACCAATTATCCACCCATCTTATAAAAGCACTATCTAGGTTGAATTTCCCTAGTTTGTTTATCAGAAGGTCTTGCCAGTTGGGTATCACAAGCCTTACTGAAGTGAAGATATACCACATCTACTACTTCCCCCTATCCACAAAACTTGTCAAAGAAAGCTATCACGTTGGTTTTTCAGTCTGTCCACACTAATTTTAGAAACCCATGGGACTCTGTGAGCATTTGAGAATTTTCATTCCTTCAGCAGTTTCATTAAAATCAAAGTATGGATTTGTTGTGGGCTGTTCCCAAAGCTGGTATACACAGCTAGTATTTGGGGGGGGGGGGGGGGGGGGGGAAAGAAAACCACATATTTGGACATACCACCTATGATAATACTTACCAAAATATAGATTTCCTAGAACACTTCATTTTGCTTTTACAAAAGCTTACTCAAGCTGCCAACATTTTAATTGTTGGGATACAAGAGAAACAAGGACAGTGTGTGCTACTGTTCACATGAACATCTCCAAACCTTTCATCACCCATTTGAAGACTACAAATATAATGTGAGAAATCACATTTAGGGCTGTCGATTAATCATGGTTAGCTCACCTGAAAGTGAGAACAGGCATTCACATGGTACTTTTGTAGCCATCACTGCCAGGTATTTACGTCCCAGATATACTAAACAATTTGTATGCCCCTTCATGCTTCAGCCACCATTCCAGAGGACATGCTTCCATGCTGAAGATGCTCATTAAAAAAATAATGCATTAATTAAATTGGTGACTGAACTTCTTGGGGGAGAATTGTATGTCTCCTTTTCTGTTTTACCCGCATTCTGCCATATATTTCATGCTATACCAGTCTCAGATGATGACCCAGCACATGTTCATTTTAAGAACACTTTCACAGCAGATTTGAGAAAACGCAAAGAAGGTACCAATGTGATATTTCTAAAAATAGCTACAGCACTTGACCCAAGGTTTAAGAATCTGAAGCACCTTCCAAAAATCTGAGAGGGACAAGGTATGGAGCATGCTTTTAGAAGTCTGAAAAGAGCAACACTCCGATGCGGAAACTACGGAACTCAAACCACAAAAAAAAATCAACTTTCTGCTGCTGACTCCAATGATGAAAATGAACATGCATCAGTCCCTTCTGCTTTGGATCGTTATTGAGCAGAACCCATCACCAGCATAGACGCATTTCCTCTGGAATGGTGGTTGAAGATGAAGGGACATATGAATCTTTAGCACATCTGGCACATAAATGTCTTGCGACGCCAGGTACAACAGTGCCACGTGAATGCCTGTTCTCACTTTCAGATGACATTGTAAACAAGAAGTAGGCAGCATTATCTCCTGCAAATTGTAACCAACCTTGTTTGACTGAACGATTGGTTGAAGTAGGACTGAATGGATTTTGCAGGGTCTAAAGTTTTACATTGTTTTATTTATGAATGCAGTTTTTTTGTACTCAATTCTACATTTGTAAATTCAACTTTCATAATAAAGACTTTGCACTACAGTACTTGTATTAGGTGAATTGAAAGATACTATTTCTTTTGTTTTTTACAGTGCAAATATTTGTAATAAAAAATAAATATAAAGTGAGCACTGTATTTTGTGTTGTACTGAAATCAATATATTTGAAAATGTAGAAAACATCCAAAAATATTTAAATATGTGCTATTCTGTTATTGTTTAACAGCACGATTAATCACAATTAATTTTTTTAATCTCTTGACAGCCCTAATCACATTATGTTTTTTATAAATATATAAAGCCTATTTTATAACAATATTAAAATGACAAGGAAGGACATTTGAAAATAGGACCAAAAATTCATCCTTGTTTTTCCCATTGTGCCTTAGTGTTTGTGGCACAGATTATTATATTGTAGAAGCAGAGTTTTGGGGGGCATCTGATATATCAGGACATAAAGTATGTTAGTACATTTCAATAACATTCTCACAATTTAGTTATGCTTCATATTCCTGCATACATTAAACAGTAGTCTTTTAAAAAAATGCAATACTTTACAAAACTGACAAAGAATGTTTCTCAATCTAAACCAAAGCAAAACTTATGTTATCTGAAAAGACAGTTCATCCCCAAAATGTTTTTTCCACCTGGTCACAAAACTGCAGTCCAGGCCATATAATTCTTTGTGAAACCAGCCCCTCTCCCCCTGAATTTAACCCACACTTCTCCTGTGGGCTTTACATCTTTCTTTGGTGGATCTCATGCCATTCTCTTGGATACTACCAGGAGGCCAGAGATTTCCAGAACCCCCAGCTTCCACTGTGGGGCTACATAAATTTTTAAAAAAGGCTGAAAACAACCCAACTTTTTCTTAAGGTTCTGCTACATTGTCACCATACACTCACTATCCTTCCATTTTCATACCCCTCATTGGGTATCAACTGAATCACTCTAAGCTCCTTTAAAGCATTGAAATACGTTGTGCATTTTACATTATTTCCTCCTGACTGATATAAAGTACAGGCATGTGAGATTTAATCACATTTCATACCAGCTTCCTTTCTACTTGTAATTTTGTGATTCCAAGTAAGTCACATCTGTTCTTAGACTAACATTAAGGGATTCGATTATAACTCCCAGATAATCAACATTATTAAGTTTGAACGAGTGAGTAATGCCAAAGTTTATCTCAAGGACTATTTGTAGTCATCTTCTCCTTGAGCAGACAGATGCCATGAAGCTGAAGTGGCTGGTAAGATAGTGAGTAAGGAAAGTGGGCTGTTAGAAAGACAAATGTTCCGGGGGGGGAGGGGGGGGGGGGAAACAAGCTTTGGACAATTGAAAAACAGAATCAAGAGGACTTATCATCAGCTGGAATGAATCCCAAATGATGGCCACCATTTGTGGTGTGGCAGGATTTCACATCTCCTGCAATTCAACTTCCTAAATGAGGTAAGAAAATAGTGCTGATGATAGCTCTTGTCATAAAATGAAGATCTCTTAGGTGTGTTGTGTGCTTTTTGTAAAGCCTTTCAGTACTCAAGGGAGAAGGATATTGAGCGCAAATGCTTAGAGAAAGGAGGGATATGCTATAAGTGAAAGACTCTTAAAACCACCTGGTAGATTGTTTGAGACATGCATTGCTATATTTGTTCAGTTTCTAGTGCTCCGTATTATTTAAGCCAATAGCAAGATCTGCCTTTTTGTATATGATGCTGGATTAGAAAGAAAGAAAGAAAGAAAAAGATCTGGGATCAAGCTGAAAAGTGTAGCTCTGAACCTAGACTTCTTCAAGTTCAGGGCTGTTAATATTTGCGGTTTAATAGTTTGCCTCCTTCTCTACTGAAAAATCAAACCAGTGACAACATTATTTTACCCATGCAATTAGAATCACAAAATTACAAGTAGAAGGAAGACAGTGATATGAAATGTGATATGCATTAAATCGCACATACCTATAATTGATATCAATCAGGAGGAATTAATGTAAAATACACAAAATGTACTTGATTGCTTTCAAGGAGTTTAGAGTCATTCAGCTGGTACCTAATGAATTCTTGGTTCATTCAAGTATTAATAGAGAAAATGAAGCAAAGACACTGCAAAATTTATGTTGAGATACACTTAATTTCAATTAATTCACTGCACCAATGAAGCAGAAAACAGCCAGCTCTACATTTAATAGCAATAACCCTTGATTTCATGACACCATATACATTACATTTGACTTCTGCTACATTGCACACTATAATGGAAACTGAACGTAGTGGAGGTGTAGTGCAGTTGGATTTCACTCAGCATGTTCAGTACTTGTAGCAATGTTGATAATTAAATTGTTAGAAATGTCAGACCAGCTCCTCGGCTGGTCTAAATAGATGTAGCTCCAGGATTTGGCCTCTAGATAAGCATTTGATATTATGATTGACAGGATTTGCATTATCTACTTTAAAGTTTCTATTTTTAAAATAGTATTAAAAACCACTTTTCAAAATAGATCATGGAAAGGATTGCTACAATGCCAGTGATGAATGTGGAAATTTTAGTAGTATTTTTGAGTCCTATACACGCCTCAGTTTCTCTGTGCTTTGCACAGCTCTGCGCTAAGTGTAAAGGGAAGGGATGAAGTTTTGGCCTCAGGTAGCCACCTGGTTGGAGATCAGAGTCATTAACAAATGGACATGTGAACCAAGGAACTGGAAGAGATGATGGAAAACCCAATGGCTGGGACATTCACACCTAGTGACAAACAGCCAAGAGAAGGAGATTCCCCCCACCTCTCAGCAGGGAAGCAGAGCAAAGGCCCTGAGCTGCAGAACAAAAAGGAAAGGTGTCAGGTGGCTGTGTGAAGAGCTGATCTCATAGAGATAGGGCACTCAGTTAGAGCTAGATCAAAGGGACAGAGACAGAGAAAGGAAGCAGAGATGGATTCCTGCTTTACCCAGTATGGATTATATCTAACCTTCTCTATGCTGACCTAAGGATTTTCAGATGCTGTTTGTCAGGAGAGTAATAAATGTTTACTTCGTTTTGAAAATGCTGCCTTCTGTCACTGCAGATACTTACTGAAAGCATTGCACCCTGAAGGGGTGAAGAACAAGTCTCTCACAGAAGTCTGGCTTGGCTGAACTCAGTGCAGGAAGCCATTGAGAGAGACAGGAATTGGTGATGCCCAAAGGCTCAGCTTTGCAATCATGGAAGCCACAGTCCTGCCTCTATGGAATTGTGTGGATACTTGGGATCCAACACACTAAAGCAGTGGTGGGCAACCTGCGGCCCATTTATTTACATTTGCATAGCCGCCCACAGTGGCCACAGAAAACAAACTGTCTCGCAGCCCTCCAGCGGATTACCCTGGTGGACCACGTGCGGCCTGCAGGCCACAGGTTCCCCACCACTGGTCTAAGAACTTAAAAAGCTTAAACTTGAATACTTAAAAAGTATTTCATTAAAACAATACATACATTATGAATCAGTGGATTCACAGAATCACAGAAGATTAGGATTGGAAGAGACCTCAGGAGGTCATCTAGTCCAACCACCTGCTCAAAGCAGGACCAATCCCCAACTAAATCATCCCAGCCAGGGCTTTGTCAAACTGGGCCTTAAAAACCTCTAAGGATGGAGATTCCACCACCTCCCTACATAACCCATTCCAGTGCTTCACCGCCCTCCTAGTGAAATAGTGTTCTCTTCCACACTAATATCCAACCTAGACCTCCCCTACTGCAACTTGAGAACATTGCTTCTTGTTCTGTCATCTGCCACCACTGAGAACAGCCTAGCTCCATTCTTTTTGGAACCCCCCTTCAGGTAGTTGAAGGCTGCTATGAAATCCCCCCTCACTCTTCTCTTCTGCAGACTAAATAACACCAGTTCCCTCAGCCTCTCCTCGTAAGTCATGTGCCCCAGCCCCCTAATCATTTTCATTGCCATCCACTGGACTATCTCCAATTTGTCCACATCCCTTCTGTACTGGGGGGGACCAAAACTGGACACAGTACTCCAGGTGTGGCCTCACCAGTGCCGAATAGAGGGGAATAATCACTTTCCTCGATCTTCTGGCAATGCTCCTGCTAAGATAGCCCAATATGCCATTGGCCTTCTTGGCAATGAGGGCACACTGCTGACTCATATCCAGCTTCTCGTCCACTGTAATCCCCAGCTCCTTTTCTGCAGAACTGCTGTTTAGCCAGTCAGTCCCCAGCCTGTAGCAGTGCATGGGATTCTTCCATCTGAAGTGCAGGACTCTGCACTTGTCCTTGTTGACCCTTATCAGATTTCTTTTGGACCAATAGTCCAATTTCTCTAGGTCACTCTGGACCCTATCCCTATTCTCCAGTGCATCTACCTCTCCCCCCAGTTTACTGTAATCTGCGAATTTGCTGAGGGTGCAATTCATCCCATCATCCAGATCATTAATAAAGATGTTGAATAAAACTGGCCCCAGGACTGATCTCTGGGGCACTCCACTTGATACCGACTGCCAACCAAACATTGAGCCATTGATCGCTACCTGTTGAGCCCGACAATCTAGCCAACTTTCTATCCACTTTATAGTCCAGTAGGTTGGTTACACAAAGAACTGTCCTGGATCTTTACTAATCCCTCAAAATGAATCTAAAATTTTTAGAGGAAAGTTTGGTTAAGAGGCCTTTCATTTCTCTGCTATTTCTGCTGCATGGCCCCATTCAAACAAAGCCCATCCTGATCTCTCCATCCTCAGATATGATCACCCCTCTGGTCTATCCAACCACCAGTGGAGGGATCATTAAAGAAGATGACATTCCTCTTCCCTCCACCTGCCATCAGCAAATATTCACACATTCTGGTTAGGAGAGGAGTGTACTGAATTATGGAGTATCTCACATCAGTTTTTATACCAAGAAGTCTCTATTTTATCAAGTATTAACACTATGCAAGGAACAGACCACCTCCACAAACCCCATAGAAACAAACCCTACTTAAAATTGTATACGGAGTCTTTGCTTTATAGACCTCACATGGCCCCAGGAGCTGCATGGTAGATAGTTTGACAAGCTGCCTAAAGAGAAAGAATGATATTTGTTTCCACTTTACACAGAACCAGCAGTGTGGATTTTCATGCAGAAATCCACATTAGAGGAAAGAAGTTTGAGTGGTATATGATGATGATCTGCTAAAGATTATTGTACAGGTCATTGTTTTAAATTTGCCTTTTTTTTTTTTTGAGCATATGAAGTTGCTGAAATGGCCAAACATCCTTCATGACAGAAATATGAAATACTGGCTGAACTCAGAAGCTTCACATGATGTCAGTTGTCTTGCAGAGTACAATATGACATGTCTACCAGGTAATTCAGTGTGGAATACGTCAGTACGATCATCTTAACGTCATTTTAAATTAATTTCTCTCACTCAAACAAATAGACAAGGTTGTATACTGTATTAACTCTCATTTTTTCAGCTCCCATATTTATATACTATGCCTGGAAACATACTCTGTACATTGCAGAAACTGTGGATTTGCAGAGTTGTGTGTAATATTCTGCAGCATCTCTAAGAAGTTAAGTTGGACAATATCTTTTCAGTGGCACAATCTTGGAGTCACTGGCCTCAGTACTCTATGCTGCCTGAGTAGAGCAAGTTAGGGACCTTATGCCAGTGGAGGGTCTGGCTTAGTGGAGCTCTGCTCAACCACACCCCATCTGCCATGTCCTGGCCTCAATAAAAAGTTCCCCATAACAGGTGGTGAGTCATTAGGAATAAAGATGGCTAAGTCCACCCATTTGGAGGGAAAAATACCAGTTACTATAAAATAAATGTTTGCCATAACCACTGGTATTTCAAATTAAGCTTTTTGCTACAGCTACTCTCAAATAATTCTGGAAGCATCAGCTATTTTGCTGGAGTGAACTGTGCCTTGATGCATTGACTAAAGTTAAGAATCAGTTCAGTTAATTGTTGATACTTATACTTGGGAGCAGTAAAGAGTGTTTAGCCTTTTCACGATACTTAGCTGTTTATTCAAAGACCTTCTCCAGGAAAAAAATTTCTTTACTGAAGAGAGGATTTCTGGCCATGACCTTCTAAGCAAATTTCTTTGTATTGTAAGATCAGCTCTCTCAGTCCACAGAAATTTCATAGTGCCAACTAGTCTTCTCTGCAGAAAGTCATACATAACTTATATGATTTCGTTCCTGGAGCTTCTTATCCCTTACATGGAACTAATAGCATTTTGTATATCTTATGAAGCCTGGAATTAAATACCAAATAATTGAGAAACATTGAAGATTACCAGTTCTAAACCATTTTAATAGGTAAAAATCCACTTTTACCCTCTCACAAAAAAGCTTATTTAGTCTTTCATCAAATCACTCAAGCTTGTGCTTAACTTTAAACTTGTGTGTTCCATTAACTTCAGCAGGACTATTCATCTCTATTCAAGCATAGCACTTAAGCACATGCTTAACTCTAAGCAAAAGTGAAATTTTACATACAATTCTTTATATTTCTGTCATTTCCTCTCTATTTCATTAACTTTTATCAATCACTACTCATATTTATTTCACTGCTTTTATGAGCTTTGCATAATTTTCCTGCTCATTCTTTCACTGATGTCAGATAATATCTTTCTGGAATTTATTCAGAAAGAATTCCAAAGAGGTGGAAGAGAAAAAGGAATAATAATAGTAGAACTTTGTCACACACCAGCTAAAATCAATTGCTGGCAGTGGGCAACTCCTCAAATCATAACTATGAGCATTTAAAAAAAATCTATTACTAAAATTGTTATACAGTACTAAACATGTTAGGCCATTTTTTCAGACATGGATTCTAATTATGGGTACTTGCATTTATTGGTAGCAAAATGTGGACACCAGGGTTCAGGTTCCTGAAATTTTGGTTGCCTAAAAGCTGAATAATAAGAGCAATTGACATTTGTACTTGCTGATTGTGTACTTACTGCTCCGTATGTATGTTCAAATGATGTTCTTATGTTTACAAATCAGAGACTGGATGCTAAAGAGTTTAGGTACCAAACACCTGGATTCATCAAAACATAGGTGCTCATAATTTAGAAAGTGAATTTGTGCCACTTGAATTTTTGTAATATTTTTTATTTCATGACAGTTATACTTACTTTCATGATAACAAAATTTAAAACAGAATCAGATACTGTGGGCACAGCAAAGAATTAAAGCTGGTCCTTTCCTCCACAACTAATTGAGATACCTATTTCATTAGCCATAGGTGATACGGCCAGCAGAATTGTAGGAAAGAAATCTTTATTAAGTATGCTGAGAAGCCATTGTTACATGCAGATGGCTGTTTGAGAAATAAAAGTCTGGACTCAGCTTGTATTTCTGAGTCCCCTGGTTCTATACAGGATGAGGTCCTTCCTGAAACTTGACCTTCTTTCTTCAGGTCTACTTAGATGGCAGCACACACCTATTACATTTATTACACTGGAACACTAGAGAGGCACCATCATATACAGCTACTGAAGTCCCCTTTGAATAGTTAAGGGACTACACAGTTAACAGGGATATAGATGAGCATGATTAAGCATCCAGGGCTGCATATCCTGTTTATATACCAGAGAGGCTCAGAGATCTAAACCAATATTCTACTCAGGCCAAGCTTTTGCACCTATTTACCTAAATCTCAGCATTACTTAAATACTAGTGCCTTCGGCTTTTTTAAAATCTCAAATGTGTTGAAATGTATTTAATCACAATGGGACTCCTCAAAGAATAAAGTATTACCTGTACTCCTGCTCCCAGCAGGAGTACAGGTAGCATGGCCCAATGGGATTTTCTGCTATAATAATGATGACTCGCATGTCTCAGTTCTATGATAAACTCTGTAAGCTACATGGTTTAATATGGCCCCTGCTTACAAGGCATACAACAATATGAATTTTCATTCAGGAGACTTTGTGATACTAATATACGAAATCATGACATTTCATGATGATGTCATTGACATTTTATATCACAAACATCCACTGAACTATATTGTTTAATATGCAATGCTACCCTATGATACACTTTCAAGAATTACTCTATGCTATGAAGTCACTGGGCCTAATTCTCCTCTCAGTGACACTGGTATAAATAAAAGAATAACTCAATTGAAGTCCATTGGTCAAAGTAAAAGGACAATCAGGCCCACAGAATGTAATAGGATTTTACAATGCTGATTTTACTGTGGATACATTGTGAGGTACTTTGATACTATTTACTCACTGGCTCAAGGTGAGTAATTATTTTTGCTGTGCAAGTAGTTCTCCCCTATCCACCCCCCATCATTATCATGGTGAAAGCTGGGTGAGTATTTTTTGTGCCTTGGCATACATTTTCAAGACAATTATGCAGGGCTGGGTAATGTGCTCTTTCTATTCATTTTCAAACTCTTTGAAGGATGTATACTCACTCCTGGTGTCATGAAAAGTCCATTGAATGCACTCTATTGCCTGGAGAGTATAACTCAAAGTGTGCCTCTCTTGCATAAAATTGGCAAAAATAAGAGACATACACACTACATAATGGATGGCAGCAAAGGGCCTTTTAAGCTTTACAGTTACTTAAAGTTTACCCTTTGTAACTTGGAAGGATGGAAAAGGCAAGCCATTACAGGACAGTAAAAATATACTCTGAAGATATTAGTCACAAAGTGCAGTATAAAAGTTTCATTCTAGAAGATGAGAAACAGCCTGTCCTCATTAAAGTATCACAAAATTTGCAGAAGCTAATATTTCTTTGTGTTAGGTGCTATGAAAATAATGATTATGCAGTTATATTACGGGGATAGTGGTATAAAATATTTTTATTTCATATAATTGTTTTCAGTCTCATTTCAAGTTGCCTTCCAAGAGAACAGCCGCTCTCAGTCATTATGAGGGCAGCCAAGTGAACCAAAAGGTCAATCTAATTAAAAAGGAAGAGAACTTCAATCCCCCGGGGAAGAGGCCCAACAAAATGCCAAAGGAATTTATATTAAAGAATGTATGAAGTAAACAGCCCAAAACAATGAGACAAATTCACATAGGTGTCAAAAATGTAAAGAGAAAGAAAAAGGGAGACCATATGACCTTTTCCTGCATTATAAAAGGACAGAGAGATATTGTTCATTACAAATAAGAAATACAATTAGTTTAGATCTTTTATCTCTCCTTCCTTTTTTAAATCAGGAGCCGAAGAAACATTTTATTTTAATAAACTCTGGGGGGGAGGGGAGAGAGGCAACCTGTTTTAATGTTTCAGTTTTCCCTTCTCCCCCCATAAAGAAACAATTAATGAACTGAATATATATGGGACTCATCCATCACTCAGAAAGCCTCAAAGAAAAGCTACAATTGATAATGTGTTCCTAAAATTCAGTTAAATCTCACAAAGAACAGGAGATTTAAAACTCTAACATTTATAGCTTCCTAAATCAAACAGAAATTAATTAAAATAAAAAATTGAATGCTATGGGGTCTGGCTTATTGATTGAAAAGTAACAACATATGAATAGCAAACTTTGTATTCTTCTTAACCTTTGTAAAATGTGTTTGTAGATAGCTAGACAGATGTACACACGATGACCATCAACATCTTTACACAAATCACAACAATAATGCTTACCCTTTTTTGGATACTATAGCCTCCCTGGGCCTTTGATTTCCCCCCCTAGTTCTATCCAATCTATATCTGAAGTTCATGGCAAAATTCCCATTGAGTTCAATATACTGGATCAGGCTCTCATTGTGCAATGTTTCATGCAATGGAAGGGGGTTACATTCCATGCTTGTCTGTCTTAAAAATAAGGAATAATTATTTGACATTACCCAGGGCACAATCTGGACTGTTAAACAAACAGCTGTGTCTCCTTAATTCTGTAGCCTGGAGTGCCTTTCACACTGTTTTACTGTCAGAACAGCCACTCCTGGCCTGCTCACACAGCCTTCACCATGCAAATTCACTCCCAGATAAGTACACGAGCACTCTGACCAGTCACTCATGAATTACATACAGGGCAATACCTGCAAATTTTTAGTTCCAGCTTTGTTCCCCCAGAAATGTGCATCTTGTACTGTCCAGCACATTACTGAACAATGCAAGCTAATAGAACATCTGCCATTTCATCAAAGGAAAATGATATATACACCAGCTTTGTTATCCCAAATGAAGTTTACCACAATGCTTTAATCCAAATAAATTTATCTTACTATTTTATCTTAACCAGTGTATTAACTACAGAAAGATAGATTTTAAGTGATTACAAGTGATGATGCACAAAAGAAAATAAAAGAGTAATACACAAGCTAATTCCTAACTTAAGCTAAGTGAACTTGAAAGCAAAGGTTTGTAAATTTCACAGGATGGGTCTCCTTTCAGTCTGGGACCACTCCTCCTTAGTTCATTTTTTTGAGAGTCATTGATGTCATGAGCAGAGAGATGGGAGGAGGAGAGGTGAAGTCAAGTGTTCTTCTCCCTCTTTATAATCCAATTCCTTGTGCTAGAAACATCCTTGCTGAGACATGGTAATACACAATCCATTGTGGATGTGAGGTTTGAATCATCCCTTTGATTAAATGTAAATTTCTTGTTAACAGCTT
Organism: Trachemys scripta elegans; assembly: GCF_013100865.1. Taxonomy (NCBI): domain Eukaryota; kingdom Metazoa; phylum Chordata; order Testudines; family Emydidae; genus Trachemys; species Trachemys scripta. The sequence continues at coordinate 51,553,832 of NC_048301.1, read as the reverse complement.
CTCCCCTTCCCCGCTGGAGGATGGCCGCTTAAGTAGGTGATGACCCTTTAACACCTGTCTGGGATCATAGAATCATAGAATATCAGGGTTGGAAGAGACCTCAGGAGGTCATCTAGTCCAACCCCCTGCTCAAAGCAGGACCAATCCCCAACTAAATCATCCCAGCCAGGGCTTCGTTAAGCCTGACCTTAAAAACCTCTAAGGAAGGAGATTCCATTGCCTCCCTAGTTAACCCATTCCAGTGCTTCACCACCCTCCTAGTGAAAAAGTTTTTCCTAATATCCAACCTAAGCCTCCCCCACTGCAACTTGAGACCATTACTCCTTGTTCTATCATCTGGTACCACTGAGAACTGTCTAGATCCATCCTCTTTGGAACCCCCATTCAGGTAGTTGAAAGCAGCTATCAAATCCCCCCTCATTCTTCTCTTCTGTAGACTAAACAAGCCCAGTTCCCTCAGCCTCTCCTCATAAGTCATGTGCTCCAGCCCCCTAATCATTTTTGTTGCCCTCCGTTGGACTCTTTCCAATTTTTCCACATCCTTCTTGTAGTGTGGGGCCCAAAACTGGACACCGTACTCCAGATGAGGCCTCACCAATGTCGAATAGAGGGGAATGATCACATCCCTCGATCTGCTGGCAATGCCCCTACTTATACAGCCCAAAATGCTGTTAGTCTTCTTGGCAACAAGGGCACACTGTCGACTCATATCCAGCTACTCTTCCACTGTAACCCCTATGTCCTTTTCTGCAGAACTGCTGCCTAGCCATTCAGTCCCTCATCTGTAACAGTGCATGGGATTCTTCCATCCTAAGTGCAGGACTCTGCACTTGTCCTTGTTGAACCTCATCAGGTTTCTTTTGGCCCAATCCTCTAATTTGTCTAGGTCCCTCCGTAACCTATCCCTACCCTCCAGAGTATCTACCACCCCTCCCAGTTTAGTGTCTTCTGCAAATTTGTTGAGGGTGCAGTCCACGCCATCCTCCAGATCATTAATGAAGATATTGAACAAAACCGGCCCCAGGACCGACCCTGGGGGCACTCCGCTTGATATCGGCTGCCAACTAGATATGGAGCCATTGATCACCCATTGAGCCTGACGATCTAGACAGCTTTCTATCCACCTTATAGTCCATTCATCCAGCCCATACTTCTTTAACCTGCCAGCTAGAACACTATGGGAGACCGTATCAAAAGCTTTGCTAAAGTCAAGGAATAACACGTCCACTGCTTTCCCCTCATCATAGAAGGCAATTAGGTTAGTCAGGCATGACTTGCCCTTGGTGAATCCATGCCGACTGCTCCTGATCACTTTCCTCTCCTCTAAGTGCATCAGAATTGATTCCTTGAGGACCTGCTCCATGATTTTTCCAGGGACTGAGGTGAGGCTGACTGGCCTGTAGTTCCCTGGATCCTCCTCCTTCCCCTTTTTAAAGATGGGCACTGCATTAGCCTTTTTCCAGTCATCCGGGACTTCCCCCGATTGCCATGAGTTTTCAAAGATAATGGCCAATGGCTCTGCAATCATATCCGCCAACTCCTTTAGCACCCTCAGATGCAGCCTCCCAAGACACTACAGAAACAATATGTACAAATCAACCCATCTTGTTTGGAATTTTTCTCTCCTCTGAAAAATGACTTTTCAAGTTGCTTTGTAGGGTTCTACAATATCTCACAGTGCTTCCGGATCAAATATCTGCATAAAAAGATGGAATTTAGTTTAAGGAATTAACTCATAAAGATTAATATAAGAATAAAAAGATTTAAAAAATTCCCTGCAAACTTATCCTAGAATCTGAAAATAAATCTGTTCCCCTTCTGGCTCACATGCCAATCACCAATAGTAAAGATTATGCAGGATCAGTTCTGTCACCATTTATATCTGTGGAAACCATTTTCTTCAATGGGTCTGAACAGATATAACAGTTCAAATTTGGCCTTGCATTTAGAACTGAGTTAACAATTCTGTTGATGATACATGACCCAGAATAGAATCCAGCTCATTCTCTCACCACTGTATTGGCTTTGCAATGTTAAAAAGAATCAAACTTGTACTTGTTATTGAAGTAAGTAATTTTAATTCTGAATTTATTCAGGGAGCAGATCTACTGAATAAAATATGCACTGATTTTTCATGGTCATTTTTTGGAATACAAAGGTTTTATTTATTTATATTACCATAGTGCTTATGAGCCCTAGTCACAGGCCAGGGCCCCATTGTGATAGGCACTTTACAAACACAGAATAAAAGACAGACCCTTCCCCATGGAGTTTAGAGTCAAAATATAAGACAAGATACAGAAGGATATAAATAGGGGAGTACAAAGAAGCAACATGATAAGCTGTGGTCTCAGCACCCTAATGGCCTAATCATTGTCAGGTTTTTGTAGGCAAAAGAGAGTTCTGAGGAGGGATTTGAAGGTGGATAATGAGGAAGCTTTGCAGTTATTTATAGGTAGGGTGACCAGAAGTCCTGTTTTTAAAGGGACAGTACAGTGAAACCCCACTATAATGCGATGATTGGGGTCCAAAAAATTCGATCACGATAAATGCAGGGTCGCAGTATAGCGGGGTTACAAAAATTTACCATTTCAAGCCACTCAGTTTCAAGACAGTCAATTTCTCTTGGGCAGAAAACGACTTGCATTTGCAAACTGCCCATAACAGTAACTGAAAGGGTGCAGCTCCAGAGCGGGGGCTCTCAGCCATGCAGCGAGAGAGGGCAACACTTGGGGAAAGCAGGGGAGATGTGCAAGGGGCAGAGGAAGAGTGAGGAGCAGCTGGGGAGGAGAATGGCTCTTCTCGCCAAAAGGAGAAGCAGGGGTACAGGGGGAAGAGGCAGTGGTATTTCTTTTTTTTTTTTTTTGCTCTTCAGCGGCGCTCTGGCCGCTTTTTTGTTTTTTGCTTGGGGCGGCCAGAGCCATCTTATGATTGCATTATATCTGAATTCGCGTTATCGCGGGGCGCATTATAGCGGAGTTTCAGTATACCTTATTTAAGCACTCCTGCAGGTGTTCTGACTTTTTCTTAAAAATGAGCAAATTGTTCTGTATCTTCTATCTCTCCCCCATCAGTGCTTGCGGGTCCTGCTGCTGGACGGATCCCTGCTCACCAGCCGTCCACCCACCAGCTGTGAGTGGTAGGTCCAGTGGATGATGATGGGGCTGGGTGTGCAAAGCTGGTGGCAGGGCAGAGCTGCAGCACATGGGGCTGGCCACTCTCCCTGCTCTCAGTCAGCAGGGCCCACCCCCTGTCCTGTTTCTGGCTGGCACTGGCTAGGAGCTGAGGTGGCTGGGTAAGTGCGGGCAGGCGCCAGGCAGCGGCAGGTTACATGTTGCCTCTGTTGCCCATCCATTGGCCCTTTACATGCTCCCCCCTCTTGCTGTCCTCTCCCTGCTTTGCCCCTTCCCCCCCCCAAGCCCCGCTGCTCCACCATATCCCCCCCCCCCAATTGGGCACGTTCCGTTTCCAGCGCTGTGTGGCAAACCAGCCCCTGGTCAGAGCACTCAGATCACCAACAGCCTGGCTGGATGGTTCCTTCCTTCCACCACTGCCTCTGGCTAGGCTGATGCCCTAAGAAAGCCGAAGACCCTCCAGCCCGGGGCGCTGGCCAGGAGGAGCCAAGCCCGGTGTGTGCCAGAGCCCTGTACAGCGCTGGCATGGGGAAACCTCTCCGCCCCTCAGCTAAGCTCTGGAGTGGTGGGAGGAAGTGATTTCCATCCTGTTCACACCCAGATCCTGCAGGAGGTGGCTGGGATATGTCCGTGGCTAGCAGCAGCCTAGAGGTGTTAGCTGCCTTTTGACACTGTGTGGGCAGGAAAGGACAAACTGCAGAGCTCACCTCCCCTCCCCTCCCCTCCCCGCCCCATGGTGGAAAGCAAAGACACGGACCAGGTCATCCCTTTCCCTCCCCCTCCTCTTGTGCGGCTGGAAGCAGCTTTCATCCCTTCCCTCCCACACAGTGCCAAAAGGCTGCTGCCACATTCTGGTGTGAACCCTGGGAGAAATCTGGGGAGGAAGGGGTCATGTGACCCTGTATGCCCCTGCATGCGGTGCCTTGGGAAGATGCAGGTCCAGGTTTCAGGAGCGGCGGGTCCATCCCAGGGGCCCAGCCAGGGCTAGAGGAGGGATAGCTCAGTGGTTTGTGCATTGGCCTCCTAAACCCAGCGTTGCGAGTTCAGCCCTTGAGGGGACCACTGAGGGATCTGGGGCAAAATCAGTACTTGGTCCTGCTAGTGAAGGCAGGGGACTGGACTTGATGACCTTTTGAAGTCCCTTCCAGTTCTAGGAGATAGGATATCTCCATTAATTTAATTTATGGAGGGTGGAGAGCGCCAGGCAGGAGGGTTGGGTCGGTTCGTCACACCCCCCTGAGAGAGAGGGGTATGGGAGTGTGTGTGTGTGTGTGTCACCTCTCCCTGTATGAATCATAAAGCCTTAAAGATAAGAAGGTAAAAAGACTCCAACTATGCAGTATTTCTTTTTAATAGGAGCTTTGTCAACCTATGTTAATTTGAACATTTGTACTGCATAGTTCTGATTGATTGCTGTTTAACTTGCTTGAATATGAATAATGTTATCAGGTGTCCCATATTCAGCATAGGGAAATATGGTCACTCTATTTATAGGGGGCATCTCCCAGAGGTGACAGGGAACATGGGAGAAAGCACAAATATATCTTCTTAGGCCCTCTTTTACCACTTCAGGATTTGAGTAACTCCCGTTGAGCCTAATGAAAAAGGAGCCTAAAGAAATTCCCCATGAGAGGAGAATTGTAGCCCTTGATATCAAGACATTTACTGTAGTAATTTGGATTGAATTCTTTCTCTTTCCACGGCTTTTTGCACTACAGGTTTATTTTTAATAAGTGCCTGTAGTATCTGATTCTCTTGCATGAACTTAGCAAGTTAGTAAAACTAAATATTAACAGAAGGAGGGAAGAAGTGCTGTTGTACAGTTCATGAATCATTTGATTTTCTTTTATTAAAAAAATTCCTGTATTTAGTCATGTTGGCATTTAAAGAGTCCCTGTTTGGTTTTGAAGTTCATATCCCTGCGAGGGGAATAGAATAAAGGAACAAGGCAGAAGTCAGACCTCATTGTGGTGTGTATATATTGCATACACCAGCACCCACACCACAGTGGGGGTCAAATTCTGTGTGAAGTTATGCAAACCAATCATAATGGCTTCAACAGAGGCTGGATGAGTCTTTAGGAACAAAGATGATATTGATTTGAAATCTAAGTGACTTTGTATTCAGATACTTTTGGGGCCAAGTCCATGACTACAGTTCAAAGCCTTCAGGACAACCAGAGCCTGAAGACAAACATGAATTTCGAGAGAAGCAATTCTTTTGAGCTATCTGAGCAGGGGAAGAGAGATGATGACTTCACCCGTGACTTTATTCCCCCACGGGGGTGGTGTGAGGAAAGGAGGGTATATTCTGTATTGATAAATGTGAGTGACTGTGTTAGAGAAACATGACTTACAAACTTTCTTTACACATGTCTATTACAACATACCAGTCCCTATTGCACAGAGGAACATTTATATTGTAAATATATAATGGTACCTTTTCTCATTGAACTCTGAATCAAGTCCTTCTTTCCAGCAATCACATCTTTATTTGCCTCCAAATAAGTTGGGACTATTTAGACCATGGCAGTGCAATCTGATCACTTAACCAAGTCATGAATGCTATCTCTGTTGATTGGCATAGAAGAATAAAATTGTCATCTTGTTTCTGCTCAAGTGCTTTCCCTGATTTACCACTCTTACACCATATCTGCTATAGAATTTGGTATAAGAGGGATCATTAACTATAACTATCAGACATTCTCTCATTTGCTGAAATACCATACGTGCGAGTCTTTGAATGAAATATTACAAGACTGCTTAAGATTTAATTCTGAGAACACCAGGGTGTTATAGAAAGAAAAGATTTCTGCATGTGCATTGATATTAACTTTGCATAATTTAATCATCCTGTCCCAACTCTCAGCATTACAAGAACTGATAAACAGCTGAGAACAAAGGTTAAAAACTTTCTAAAGAATATATTTTGGATCACTAGAAGAATCAGTCTCAGATTAGCACGAGGCTGTCTTCGACCCTTAAACATCAGAGCCATTTAAACATTTTTATGTAATATTTATTTATTTTATTACACTACTGAGCACTCCGTTTTTCTTCATTATTTTTACTGAGTAGAGCCAAATGGATCCACCCTCAGAGTGAGCATTTAAGTTTCCTATTATTCATTACCATTACTAGCTTCCACAGGAAACATTTCCAACACAAGCTTCTCTTTAGCTGGGCTTTGCATCTTTAAAACTGGTTGTCTTATTGATCTTTCAGTTAAAATGTAAGATCAAAGTCTTAATTACCCTTGTTCACTGAAAATTCTACCCCAGTAAGGATCCCAGAAATGTTGCTACTAGAACAGAGCTATTACATTCTGTCAGTCTGATATTCACCCTGATGTTTCAAGGAGGGTTGATATTTTTCTTCATTTCCTGCCCTAAATTGTTGTGTAGTGCTGCTAACAACTGTTGAACAGCTGCTATATTAAATCTCAGAGGTGGCTGCATTTCAGTGGTAGATGCAATATTTCCTATATACCACAGTATATAGCAGTAATATATAACCTCTAACCCAGTGGTTTTTAAAGTTTTTTTGTTGCGACCTAGTTGAAGAAGCGTTGATGCCTGTGACCCAACGGAGCTGGGGATGAGGGGTTTGGGGTGTGGGAGGTGGCTTTGGTCTGGGGCAGGGGGTTGGGAGGTGGCAGGAGGTCAGGGCTCTGGGCTGGGAGTGCAGGCTCTGGGGTGGGGCCAAGGATATGGGGTCTGGGGTACAGGAAGGGGCTCTGGGTTTCGGGGGGTTCAGGGCTAGGGCAGGGGATTGGGGCACAAGGTTGGGGTGTAGGCTTACCTATAGTGGATCCAGGTCAGCGGTGCGGCCGGGGTGCAGAGGCAGGCTTCTCACCCAATGAGAGTGAGCCAGTGTTTGGGACGGGGCAGCGCACGGAGCTATGTGGTCTCCATGACTATGAGCCGGACCTGCTGCTAGCTGCTTCCAGGCAGGGACTACTAGTTTTACTAGTAGTTTTTACTGGCAGCCGCCAGGGTCCCTGGGTGCTGAGCAAGGCAACCCAGTGCCTTGCATTCCGTGACCCAGTAATGGGTCATGAGCCAGACTTTGAAAACCACTGCTCTAACCCTCATGTTAAGTAAATGCAACTCTCATTGAAACCAATGGCAATTCTCTATATAGTCGTGAGTGGAGTGTAGGGTCTGGTCCAAGAGGTAACTATAACAGGACCGCTTGGAAATAGTGACCATAATATAATAACATTTAACATTGAGGTGGTGGAAAGAACACCTCAACAGCCCAACACTATGGCATTTAATTTCAAAAAGGGGAACTATGCAAAAATGAGGAGGTTAGTTAAACAGAAATTAAAAGGTACAGTGACTAGAGTGAAATCCCTGCAAGCCGCATGGACACTTTTCGCAGACACCATAATAGAGGCCCAACTTAAATGTATACCCCAAATTTAAAAAAACAGTAAAAGAACTAAAAAAGAGCCACCGTGGCTTAACAATCATGTAAAAGAAGCAGTGAGAGATAAAAAGTCATCTTTTAAAAAGTGGAAGTCAAATCCTAGTGAGGTAAATAGAAAGGACCATAAACACTGCCAAATTAAGTGTAAAAAATGTAATAAGAAAAGCCAAAAAGGAGTTTGAAGAACAGCTCGCCAAAAACTCAGAAGGTAATAACAGAATGTTTTTTAAGTACATCAGAAGCAGGAAGCAGAGGGGCCCCTGGATGATCGAGATACAAAAGGAGCACTTAAAAACAATAAAGTCATTGCGGAGAAACTAAATGAATTCTTTGCTTCAGTCTTCATGGCTGAGGATGTTAGGGAGATTCCCAAATCTGAGCCGCCCTTTGTAGGTGACAAATCTGAGTAATTGTTACAGATTGAACTGTCACTAGAGGAGATTTTGGAATTAATTGATAAACTTAACAGTAACAAGTCACCGGGACCAGATGGCATTCACCCAAGAGTTCTGAAAGAACTCAAATGTGAATTTGCGGAACTATTAACTATGGTTTGTAACCTGTCCCTGAAATCAGCTTCTGTACCCAATGACTGGAAGATAGCTAATGTAATGCCAATATTTAAAAAGAGCTCTAGAGGTGATCCCGGCAATTACAGACATGTAAGTCTAACGTCAGTACTGGGCAATTTAGTTGAAACAATAGACTAGAAAAGAATAAAATTGTCAGACAAATAGAAGAACATAAATTGTTGGGCAAAAGTCAACATGGTGTCTGTAAAGGGAAATCATGTCTTACTAATCTATTAGAGTTCTTTGAAGGGGTCAACAAACATGTGGACAAGGAGGATCCAGTGGACATAGTGTACTTAGATTTCCAGAAAGCCTTTGACAAGGTCCCTCACCAAAGGCTCTTATGTAAATTAAGTTGTCATGGGATAAGAGGGAAGATTCTTTCATGGATTGAGAACTAGTTGAAAGACCAGGAACAAAGGGTAGGAATGAATGGTAAATTCTCAGAATGGAGAGGGTCAGTCCTAGGACCAATCCTATTCAACTTATTCATAAATGATTTGGAGAAAGGGGTTAACAGTGAGGTGGCAAAGTTTGCCGATGATACTAAACTGCTCAAGATAGTTAAGACCAAAGCAGACTGTGAAGAACTTCAAAAAGATCTCACAAAACTAAGTGATTGGGTAACAAAATGGCAAATGAAAGCAAGATCATTGAGGTACTAAGTACATGCCTAACTTTAAATGTCCACTCTTAGTAATCCCATGATTCCAAGAACATATGCTTAAAGAGCCAACTAGGACACTTAATCACATATCTCCCATCAAAATTAATTTGAGGGAGATTTTATCTTAACCCCATAGTTAGCTTTGAAAAATCTTAACCCATGTATTTAAAGTTAGGCATGTGCTCAAACGTCTTGGTGAATCAGGGCCTAACTAGCTGGACATAGATCGCCCAGTGGTTACAGACTGAGGCCAAGATCCTCAAAGGTATTTAAGAGCCTTACTCCATTTAAATCAGAGTGAGTTAAGATTGCTTGCTCACTAGCTAAGTGTCAGGGAACTGATCTGGGAGTACGAAAAAGGAGCCAGACACATAATGGTTCCACTAAAGAGCATCAGGCCCAGATCACAGGTATTTAAGATCTTGAGGCTCTATGATGGAACCTTTACTTGTCTGGCTCCTTTTTCTTATTGCCACTACAGTTTCTTGAGATTTTGCCTGAGCATCAGCTCTCCGATCCCACCCTTCCTTCTTCTGCAAAACACTACGTTATACACCCCCTTGTCTTTATGCAGCAAGGCCCCCAAATTTATGTGCCAGAGCTGATATGGCTCATGTGACAATGTTCCTTAAGAAAAATGAATCATTCAGTAACTATCAGTTTTACTTGGACACGTCTAAAACTGTACGATGGAGTGAAACTACAACTAATGCATGATATTTTTTGCATTACAGCAGAGCAAAAATCACTCCGTATTTTCTGGTATTTTCATAATGTGCAGAGATATTGGAAAAAAAGTAAGAACCTGTTCAAGAACAGCTTCTCCTCAAACTCTTAAATGCACAATGAATTAGCAAATCTAAAGGTTACTCAATTCTCTGCTGCAGCCCTGACCCCAAGCATAGGTTAACAGCCATCAGCTGGCCACATAACCAGCTAACATTAGCTGCAGAGTGTGTGCTGCAGCCACTCCTTCTCCTTGCTTTTTGCCTGCCCCTGCTTTGCCCCCTCCACCAGGTGACCTGGTCCAGGTCTGTGAGAAGGGGTATGCAGAAGCTACCTCTTCCAGGGACTTGTGCGTGGCAGGGAGGGCTTCCATTCCTTGTGTACCCCTTGAATTGTTCAGGGAGCAGATTATGGAGAACATGTTGGTGATGTAAATATCTTCTAGAGTTAACTTCAGAAATTAATAACCCAGGCAGTAATTCTTACACTCTTCCTCTCGGCAAGTAGCAACTTACTTCACTAGTTGTCCCACTGGTTGATGCAATAAGGTAAATGATATGGCCATTTGCAGAACTGGATAATCACAATACACATGCAGGGGTGGAGGGAAATGGCTGCTATTCTGTCCCCTATGTATTACGATTTGTGACAACAACAGGTGCAATAGCTGCAGGTGACTGCTCAGCTTCTGCAATACATCATGCTTGCTCATGCAGGCCATATCTGTGTGTAGCAAAATAAATGTACACTGCAGTCTTTAATGTTATGCTAGGCTTTATTTTGGCCACTACCAGATACAGATGAATGATTCTACTCAAAAGTACTATTACAGCCCCAAAGTGAGAACTTTATCAGAAGAACCCATAAGATCTATGCTATAAATGATCAATTATCTGTAGATGCTGGCACTTTAGGGACACACACTGGATCCAAGAGGATATATTATTTATTAATTAGTAGAATAAGCTGAGGAAATTCCAGAGGTCAGGTGTTTTTGGAAGAAAACTTGCTGTTCAGCTGTTTTAGTAGCCCCTCTTAACTGATCCATGAAAAAGTGAAACTGTAAATCTGAGAAGTGCTGTTCTCCTAAAATCCCAGTGACACATTATAGTGCTAAAATGTTATAAACTCCAGCAGGAAAACTGAAGGTCAAATACATTTAGGCTAGAGAGCTAAGCAATCTCAATTTAGTTCCCATAGCTTATCCAATCTCTTTAATCATCATGGAAAAGTACTTTTCTGCTTTTTTCAGGTGGGTAGAGGTGTGGGTTGAGACAGACAACAGCCAAAATGAAATTGATGAAGTTCAGGCAAAATAATTTTAAGCCATTTGAAAGTTGAAAATGAATTTAAAATCTAAAACAGAAAAGACTGATTAAGAAAGTGCCTAACAATAAATCAAACCCCTGATTAAGGGGTTGGGGGGGGGGGGGGAAAGTATTCTGTAAAGAGATCTGAGACCAAAAAAAAAAAAAAAGAGTCTGAGGACATTAACTTATTCTTAATTATGTCTGCAGTGCAGTAGCTTGGAAAAGCTGATGTGGTATCAGAGCAATGATATTCTATATATTATGACAGACTGAATAACCAGTAGGATGCTCAGCAAAATATCGTAGAACCAATTTTGCTTCTGGATCCTTACATAATCTATAAAAAATAACTTTTAAAAAGAGCATAATTCCAAAGTCAGGCCCTTGTCTCCTCTCTGCAGTGAAAAGAATGTTTTTCTATAAGTTGCTTCTACATGGTTCACACCTTATCTCATGTCATGAGACTACCTAAGCATTCTGTGAAATGCACCATTGCTTCCACAAAATATAGTGGCCACAGATACTTGCAATATTCTGGTCTAAATCTATATGCACAATCACTCACAGAAGTAAATGCATTTCAGATTAGCTATTAAAGCCATTAATGCTGGAATACTTAAATTTGTGTTAATTCACAGACCCTCATGGTACTTTCTGGTTAGTGGGTTGATCTTACCCCTTCAGAAGAGGTATCAGACCTCTAACTAGCCACCTTAAATTGCCTCATGTAATGATATAACAAAGCTATTTAAACCTCTGAAAGGATGCAACGTGCTATGATATTTTGCTATAATCTAGAAACAGCAGAACCAGTTGTTTATTTTTAGTAGGAAGTAATGCCTCTTAATCTCTCTAAGAAGGGTTCCAGAAAAATCATAAAATGAGTTGCTTATTACTTTCAGAAGGTTGTGTGAGAAGCTGTGTGAGTAATCCTTCCTGTTCAAGCTCTAAGGACTAGGACATCAGTATTTAAATATCATCAATGCATCCTCAGCACAAAGGAATGATAAATGAAATCATATGCTAATGAGATTTAGAAAACATTTGCACACAAAAATTTCACAGTCTCCGAAATGAACTGGTTAGTGAGATGAACTGATATAGGTTAGTATAGAAACGTCCATTAACTGTAATAGATCATGTTATTCCTCATTTCCAGTGCTTTTATATTTTCTACTCCTGGGCTACCCAAGAAATTGCTTTGTCTTTTAAAATCCCAAGGACTAAGACTTCCTTTGTTTTTTGCTTTTCCATATGCTATGTCTTATTTGTGACTGTGAGCAACAGGAATGGGAGTTGGAGTTTTGTTTTAATGTGAGGAAATTAAAAGTATTTTAACAAAGCTAATTTATTTCACAGAAGAGTAGAGAAAGCCCATACACTAATAATATTGCCATAAATTTAGTTTAGCTCCTTTCCTTTTATCAGCAAGTGGCCTTTGTTGTACTGTTCTTGGCATCTTTTCTGTCATGAATAACCCTACACTCATTTTTATCCTATTTAATTATCCACTCTGGCTTAAAACATAATCAGCATTAAACCATCTGCATAACCTTGAAAGAACACCATTTCAATAATACATTGATAAAAAAGAACAAGCAGGCTATTAATTTTAATGGAAACCCTCCCTTCTGACTATAGCCTGAACACAGTTTTTGAAGCAGTGTCCATTTACTGCTAAGCAGTAGCATCCCTAGTGCACTCATTACAGCAATAGATTCCATTCATGGTCTGACACTGGCTAGCTAGACAGGTACACTGGGCCAGTAAGGTCACCTTTGAGGTGAACGTTTCCCTGCTAATATGATGGAATTAATCATGGAAAAACTGGTCAGTAGCAGAAGGAAACATACGTGGAAAATAATGAAAAGCTTGTAGTCATTTATGATATGTAAAACATTTTGTCTATGAAGACTGAAGCTAGAAAGCTAGTACTCATAGTTCAGAGACATTGCTTTTTCAAGCTCATCTACTGTGAGTTTAGACTAGCCAGCCAACAAACTTAACTACTAAAGAAATCAGATCATTAATAACACATAACCCACTGAGCCCAAAAGCTACCCTGGGATAAAGCAAAGGATTTAAATGAAATACCTGGATTCAAGTTTGAATTTATAACATCAACTTTCATGGCACTGTACAGGCTGCCTATAGCTGCTCATACCCATTAGGCCAAATTTGTGCAGAAGCAGCTGAAACACTGGTCTACAATTTTTGAGAAGTCGTCTGCTTCAGAGATAAAATGTGCTATTTATTATATATTTTGATGTGCTGAATTCAAATATGACAATTAAAACAACTGATTGGCTACTGTTTCTAAGATATTTGAGTTTTTACATTTTATGTCTATGTATATTGTGTAGATAGTAGAGTTTTAATCATAAATTGTAAACCTAGGTCTTTTCATGTGTTTATGGTTGCTTTACATGATAATATTTCACCTGTCCGGTTTATGTAACACTTTAAAAATCAGCAAAAGGGTTATATAAATAAAATTTATGATGAAACAAAAGGCAAAAAACTATTATGTACATAGTTTAGTCCTATTCAGTGTCTACTCGGCGCTTCTTGGCTTGTCTCTTGTATTCATTAAATGCAGCATCTCTTGTCACTGTCCAGAAATAGTCTGCAAGCATTGATGGGCTCCATTTGCCCTAATAGTGTTTCTCCATTGTTGCAATGTCCTGATGAAATCGCTCGCCGTGCTCGTCGCTCACTGCTCCGCAGTTCGGTGGAAAAAAATCCAAATGAGAGTGCAAAAAATGTATCTTTAGTGACATGTTGAAACCAAGGCTTTTGTATGCCTTGAGGAGGTTTTTCACCAACAACCTGTAGTTGTCTGCCTTGTTCTTTCCGAGAAAATTTATTGCCACTAACTGGAAGGCTTTCCATGCCGTCTTTTCCTTGCCACGCAGTGCATGGTCAAATGCATCATCTTGAAGAAGTTCACGAATCTGAGGACCAACAAAGACACCTTCCTTTATCTTAGCTTCACTTAACCTTGGAAATTTTCCACAGAGGTACTTGAAAGCTGCTTGTGTTTTGTCAATGGCCTTGACAAAGTTCTTCATCAGACCCAGCTTGATGTGTAAGGGTGGTAACAAAATCTTCCTTGATTCAACAAGTGGTGGATGCTGAACACTTTTCCTCCCAGGCTTCAATGACTGTTGGAGTGGCCAATCTTTCTTGATGTAGTGGGAATCTCTTGCACGACTATCCCATTTGCAGAGAAAACAGCAGTACTTTGTGTATCCAGTCTGCAGACCAAGCAAGAGAGCAACAACCTTCAAATCGCCACAAAGCTGCCACTGATGTTGGTCATAGTTTATACACCGCAAAAGTTGTTTCATGTTGTCATAGGTTTCCTTCATATGGACTGCATGACCAACTGGAATTGATGGCAAAACATTGCCATTATGCAGTAAAGCAGCTTTAAGACTCGTCTTTGATGAATCAATGAACAGTCTCCACTCATCTGGATTGTGAATGATGTTGAGGGCTGCCATCACACCATCGATGTTGTTACAAGATCACCTTCCATGAAGAAGAATGGGACAAGATCCTTTTGACGGTCACGGAACATGGAAACCCTAACATCACCTGCCAGGAGATTCCACTGCTGTAGTCTGGAGACCAACAGCTCTGCCTTACTCTTGGGTAGGTCCAAATCCCTGACAAGGTCATTCAGTTCATGTTGTGTTATGAGGTGTGGTTCAGAGGAGGAGGATAGGAGAAAATGTGGGTCCTGTGACATTGATGGTTCAGGACCAGAAGTTTCATCCTCTTCCTCTTCCTTGTCTGACTCAAGTGAGAAAGATTCTGGTGCATCAGGAACCGGCAGTCCTTTTCAATGGGGTACTGGACGTATGGCTGATGGAATGTTTGGATAATGCACAGTCCACTTTTTCTTCTTTGACACACCTTTCCCAACTGGAGGCACCATGCAGAAGTAACAATTGCTGGTATGATCTGTTGGCTCTCTCCAAATCATTGGCACTGCAAAAGGCATAGATTTCCTTTTCCTGTTCAACGACTGGCAAAGATTTGTTGCATAAGTGTTGCAGCATATGTGTGGGGCCCACCTCTTGTCCTGATCTCCAATTTTGCAGCCAAAATAAAGGTGATAGGCTTTCTTAACCATAGTGGTTATACTGCGCTTTTGTGATGCAAAAGCCACTTCACCACAAACATAGCAGAAGTTATCTGCACTGTTCACACAAGTACGAGGCATCTCTGCTCACTTTGGCTAAACAGAAATGTGTCCCTTTGCAAAATCAAACACTGACAAATAAGAGAGCACAACACTGTATGATTTCTAGAGCTGATATAGGGCAATTTGTTCAGCAGAGTGATGTAAGCTTCGTTAGGATTGCATCATCCATGACTTCTAGGAATAACATGATGCAATTCATATAATCTATGACGCAATACAAGCTTCAGATTGCATCATTCATTGTTTTGCCTAAAAAGCAAGTACTGTCCAAAGCCAGTCATAGATTTATTCATAGATCCAGTCAAAGATGTATTTTAGTCATTTCTGGTTTAAATTGAGATCCCTTCCCTTTATAACTCACTTATCCTCCGCCATTCCCAAGTCAAGGTCGTATATACTGACCCAATAGCATATCTTGAAAACTAGAGCCAATCAACAATTTTAAGCATCATTTTCGTTCTCAGTGACCCAGAATTAATAAAGTTTGACTACATTTATTTCAGAAGCATTTTGGCTGTAGAGCAGTGAAATCAACAGAATTATACCATTGATTATATTTGCCTATGCAGCAGATTTGTTGTGCATTGGTATACTCATTTGGGCTGAAACTTTATTGAGCTTCATTTCTTATCTTCAGTACAAAGACTGAGCAAGTGGATTTTGCCCGGGGAGATTTTGCCCAAGAATTATGGGGATTGAAATCCTTCTTTCTCCACAGTCTGGAGCCACAGTATACAGCAACTTTATGCCCGATGGAGCCTCTGCACTCTCGAAGCAGCTTTTGCCTACTATGCATTGCTAGGCCATTTGTGTATCATGGTGGTCATACTCCGACCTGCCACACTGCTGTGTAGAGAACTAAAATAAAGCATTGCTCATTAGACACATCCAAAGAAGTGGGCTGTATCCACGAAAGCTTATATGCTCTAATAAATTTGTTAGTCTCTAAGGTACCACAAGTACTCCTGTTCTTTTATCCCTGTGTTTGTGTTTCATTCATTTTTGGGTCCAAATCAATGTTATTTATGCTCAGTTTTAAGGCTACCCTTAAAACTGGCCAGAAATTACACTGATCTGGACTCACAGGTGAATGAAACACAAACACTGGGATGGAGTTAAGTAACAAGGTTTAACTTTATTAATAATGGGGAGGGGCACTATACTCCCAGCCCCTTTCACATACCAGGCATTTAAGTGAGGTTCATTTACCTCTGGGAGATGGCTCATTTAGCCTTTATTCACACTGGGCAGTGGCCACAAGGTGTGATGATCTAAAAGTTCCTGTATTTCCTTCTAATGTTAAATTCCTATTCTTACTGCTTTTAACCTAAACTAAACCTCCACAGTACTGCAGGGAAGGCAAAAACCCCTACAGACCACTGCTAGTTTGTTCCAATAGGGAAAATATTTCCTTTGTGATCCCCAAAACAGGCGAACAGTCTGCCCCATAGCCTCTTAGAAACACAGTTCAATATACCTCTGTGGGAAAAAGAGAGAGAAAGTGGGCGAGGCAGCAATGGTATGAAGATGCCCACTAGATGTCTGGGAAGACTAAGTTGAGAAGTGGGGGCATGATAGCTAATCAGCTCCCCAGCTTTACCTGGCTGGTCAAGGGGAGACAGAAAAAAGTCTCTTCTCTTCCTTCCTAAAGCACTGGGTGACCTGGTTGGAGGTAGCTGGAGGAGCTAGGATGCAGCATATTGAAACACAAGCTCTTCCCTCCTTCCCTCTGCCTCCTGGTCTGAGCAAATTTCTCCCCCATTGAGATGGGGAGAGACATTTACACTCACATTTAGGGCACTAGCGAAAACAAGAATCAAGGTCCATGTGTTTTCTATCTGAAAAGCAACATCAGTATGAAACTTGAGTGCCCACCACAGCTTTTGATACTAATTGGTAACCTTGCTTGCAATTTCAGCAGATGGACCAAGAACTGTCCAGGATAAAGACTGAGCTATCTTCTTACACCTAAACATGGATATTTAGGTTAGGAGTGGGAAGAGACTGGCACTGCTGCTGTGTTGTTCTGTGGATAATTAGAGGACTTAACTGTAGAGACCTGTCAATTACACACTTATTCAAAACATTAGGTTCATGCACTTTTTCACCTTAAGGGCCTTTTCTTGGTTTTTCACCCTTTTCATAAACAAGACTTGCAATTATCCAGGCTGTTGAACTAGCCTTGTAGATTACTAAAAGGCAGGCCCTTTTAGCATTTTGACATAATTATTTTGCCACTCACCAGAAGGTATAGTTTGTCAGTCTTAGCCATGTTGGCATAGAGAAGCAGTGATACCTTGTGACGAGCAGGGCCGTCCTTAGGATTTATGGGGCCCTATGCAGTATTACTAAACTGATGCCCCTATGCCTGATGACAGCCCGGGCTTGCATGTGTATTTTAGATAAGGGTGGTTTTTTGAAGGATTTATTTAAAAAAAAAAACTATATGTCTGAAGATCCAAGCATTTAAGGCTAAAAAGATTTAAAAATTTAAGGCTAAAGATGACTACTCAGGTTGTGCATCTAAAAATCTATGCAAGGGTTTTTAGAGATATGATTTTATAATCTTCAGCAACACACTAATGAAATATGTTTAAAGCAAATTTTAAACTAAGGTCCTGTAGACTAACATGTTCTGAGTAAATATTACAGTCATGCACAACTGTTTTTGTCAGTAAATTCAGAAACTGACAGAATATACCTGGGGGTTGGCAAATGCCTGTTAAATGGCTTCATTACCACTTGAATGGGTCTTTAACAGTGTCAATGTTGTGCTAATAGGTCTGGCAGGCTGGAAGCCTTTTTCACTTTTAAGTACAAGACCCACTCCAGAGGAAGACTCACCAGGCTTCAGCAGCCAGCTATGCTGGGAGCCTGCATGAAGGGTCAGAACAGGGATAGGAAGAGGAGGGAGGGTGGACACTAAGTGGGTTGTAGCCCACGAAAGCTTATGCTCTAATAAATTTGTTAGTCTCTAAGGTGCCACAAGTATTCCTGTTCTTTTTAAGATCCCAGGGTGCCCCAAATTTTCAGGTGCCCTATGCAGCCACAAAAAGAAGGTGCCACAAGTACTCCTGTTCTTCTTTTTGCGGATACAGACTAACATGGCTGCTACTCTGAAACCTGTCACTATGCAGCCACGTGTGCTGTGTATGCCTAAGGACAGCCCTGGTGACCAGCTCTGAAGTAGATGTGATTTGTGTGTGAACTGGGCCACTAACAGACAAAGTGTCCCCAGGCACTCTAATCAGTTCCATCCGCAGCCAGGCAATGGGATATTTTTGCTGGTGATCTAGACCTGTTGTGTTGCCATTTGTGCAGTACACAGTTATATTATGGGAAATATAACAAACAAAACAACAATATCAAGGATCCTTTTGCTGAGCATCTTTTGAGCAACTTTCTTCCTAACATTTCCTGAAATAGTGCCTTTCTATTTCGGAACTACCAGCAAGAGAGACATCTCTACAATGGTATCTTTCCATTACTTTTACAATTATGGTTAGAGTTGGCTATACCACTAAGAACCTTTTGAAGGCTCATAGACTTGAGGCTCCACCATGCTGCACCAGAATAACAGTGTGCTAGTGTGAACACATGCAACAGAGTTGAGCATCAATCCCCCCATCTCCATTCTACAGCAAGATATGGATAGTGTTTCATTCCTAGTGCTGGGCAAAACATTTTCAGCAAAAATGCTATTCACAAAAAAATAAATTAAAATAAATGCAGTTTTGGGTTGACTACTCACAAATTTCTGTCAAGTTTGCTGACTAGGTTTTACAGAACTGCTAGAGGAGGTGCCTCTCTTGTAAGCTTGTTTCCTGGCCCAATGACTATCCATCATCCATAGTGGCAATGCTTAGTCATTCATGATGACACTGGATAGTTATTTGGCCAGGAAATGAGCATGAGAATAGTCCCATAGCTTGGTATGTAGGGCACTCACATAGGCTGCAGGAAACACAAGTTCAAGTCCCTATGCTAGCTTTGAAAAATGGTACAGCTTCACCAAGAGAAGATAAGAACACCCCATACCAAAATAGCCCATAGCTCTATGACCAGGACACATGCCTGCAATGTTAGAAGCCAAGTTCAAATCCCTTTGTAACATCAGGTAGAAGGGTATTTACCTGTGATGTAGGAGTCCCAAATTCCATTCCTCTATTAAACACTGAGATAAAATATACAAGGCTTTGCTTTTTCAAAATGCTTGAAGTCAAAATTTGAGCAAGAGCAAAATGAGATGTTTCATTGTGACCTTTTTTTTTTTTTAATTTTCAAAATGGCAACATTTTTTGAAAGATTTTGGTTTGACCTGAAATGAAACTCAGTTTTTCACAGTTGCCAGCAAACCAAACAAATCCACCAAACAAATTCACCCACCTCTATTTGTTCCACTCTGTACCATTGAGTGACTAAGGAATATTAAGGCTCTACAACTGTATACTGCTGTTCAACACATTCTGCAGCATCACTGCAACTCCCTCACTCTCTCTATTGTTAAGTTCCTGGTATTGCTGGTGCTTTATTTTGCCTACTATGAACCAGTTCTTCAGCTGGATTCAACTGGTGTAGTTCCATTAACTTGAGTGGAGCTACATCCACTTAGACCAGCTGAGGATATTGCCTATTTCCATATTTAATAGCATACCATTTAAAAATATTAAACATTTTTAGCTCCATGTTTTTGAGGACATGTATTTTGAGGTCTGTGTGTCCTTTTTGGGTGGTCACACTACTTAGCCTTGTAGTATGCCTCATCATACTTCAAAATCTTGCTAATATCCATAAGCTTGCTTGTCATGTCTTATTCCTTAACTGTATCTCAATACATTTATTCAAGAATGTCAATAGATTCTGTCTAATTTCATGTTTTTATTGTACACATTTGCATTTTTTTCTGATATTAGATATTTTCTAAGATTCAGTAATCCTTAGCAATGAATTATAGAGGGCAAGCTCCATAGCTTTAAAAAAAAAAGTCCAATGGAACATCATAGTTTTGAAAATTTCACTCACAACTGGTATTGTTGGACTCTGTGAAGCGGATCACACACTGCAGGGACCAGCTAGTGGTCAGATGAGGGCATAGCTAGTTCCCTTTTTTCCTGTCAATCCTTCCAGCCCTGCAGTAATCTGCTCTTTCTATAACTCAGCACTCTAGCCAGTCTAGGAGTTGTGTCCTGCCCTTTTAGGGTATAAGAGTCTAACCAAGGACAGCCTTACTCACAGACAAGAGGCTCCAAACCTCACTGAGCCAAGGTCACAGAGTCATGACTCTCTAGGTTATAGGATCTTCCTATTCCAGATCCCCTGACACCAGGAGTAGGATTTTCAGCTTCAGTCCCATTCAAGATTTCAGTCCTGGGCCCTGGGGTGGGCAGTAAGGCTGAGTACTCCCAAGGTGCTGTAGCACTGCTCCCCGGGTTGTTTGCCACCAGTCTCCTCACACAAAAGGGCAAAACAAAGACAGAAACAAAATAAAGAATTAATCCCAGACTATGCAAGTGTCCAGCCCTCCTTTCCCCTCACCATATCAGGTAGATTCTCAATAGTCAGGGTCTCCAGGTAGCTGCACCTTTCATGATGTACAGTTCAGCCCTAAAGAACTAGGAGTGTAATTCTACTCACCTCCACTGGCTGGCCAGTTACTGAGCTGTTCTGTTCCCCTTTAAACTTCTTTAGCTCCTGCATGCTTTGTAGGTGTGAGGGGGTGGGACTGCCTGGGCCCAAAGTAGATCTTTAACCTCTTCCTATACACCCTGTTACAGGCTCCATTTCCACTTCTGCTTGAAAACAAGAAGCAGGGAGGGGGAGACTGAAAAAGTTCTAATACAAAAATACTACTTGTATGCCATATAAATAGTTTCACTTGTGCCACTCACTGTGTCCTTCTCTTACTAAGAAATACCATAGACGATGTGGGTTATTATACCATGTTCATCACTAGGGTAATTCTCACTGCCTTTAGATGGAAAATGAATTTTTGTCTTTGAAATTATTGAGAAAAATGTTTTAAAATTACAAAAGCTTGATAGGAGATTGACAAAATCTGAAACTTTATACATTTAGTTCATCCTTACTGTGCAGACCATATGACCATGTTAGATCTGTACAATTTTCTGTAGGAGTTTGTCTTGTTAAAATGTTTTTCTCCTGTTAGGTGCTCTAAATTATTGGTCGGCTTTTTGCAGCCAGGATAATACAAGCTTTGTTTTCACACCTTGAAAATAAATTATGAACTAAATAAAATTAAAAGCTTCAGGGCGCTATTACAAAATAAACATTGAAAAATATGAAATGTTGATTAAAGATCAAAGAATAGTAGGAGAATTAATTATCCAGGAGTTGTGAAATCAGTTGTAAACTTCAACTATAAAATCCTAAGCAAAGAATATTTTAAACATATTTTTAATTATTTTACTTAAAAAAATTTAATAAATACAGAAAATAGAAAGGAAAGAGGATTTTAATGTTTTTGACAGAAGTTTTACATTTTCAGCAGTCACCAAACTTATTTCTAAAGAAGAGATAATAGTTTTAATTGAATTAGCATTTAAAGAATTAGAAGGGAATCAAATTTAGTTAGAAAAAGGGTAACTACAGACCTAAAAGAGCCATACGTTTTAAACAAGTTTTAAGTTTAGACTTAGAATATATAAAGATTCTTGAAGCAAATAAAGGTAAAAACAGAGTTGCTATGAATAGCTGATTTCTTCAATAAAATGCTGTCGAAGATAATAATAGAATTCAAAATAAACCAATGATCCTTGAGGAAAAAAGTTATTGAGGCTTAAATTACTATAGGCAAATGAATGGTAAGTGCTAGTGATGTAAACACTACACAATATTTCAAAAGTTCTCTACAACTCATCTCTGAAATATTAGGAACAATTAGAAAGGGAAAACAGCATCATTTAAATTACTTTTTAAATTTATTTTTTTCAATCTATATTTTATTAAATTAAATTAAATTAAATTAAATTAAAAGATTTACTCTGTCCAAAGAGTGGAAACATGTTAAAAATTCAGACTAATACATACTTTGGGATATGATTAGACTTTTGTGTTTATATGTGCAGTAATGGTTTACTCAATATATTTCAAATGCCAGCCCACTGTTAAAGAAATCTCAGTGTCGTAGGTATCATCAGTGGTCGAGTGCACATCTGCAGGAGAGTGGATAAAGGTATTCAAGACACTGGGTACATCCAGACTACCTGCTGTATCGGCGAGTAGCGATCGATTTATCGGGAATCGATATATCACATCTCATTAAGATGCGATATATCGATCCCCGAACGCACTCCCCGTCGACTCTGGAACTCCACCGGAGCGAGTGGTGGTAGCAGAGTCGACGGGGGAGCTGCGGCCATCGATCCCGCGCCGTGAGGATGGGAGGTAAGTCGGTATAAGATATCTCGACTTCAGCAGCTGAAGTTGCGTATCTTACATCAACACCCCCCGATAGTGTAGATCAGGCCACTGACTGACACTGTGCAAAACTGAAGAAAATAAATGTGTATACTAGAGATGACCCCAGATTCAAACATAACCACTTTTTGGTGGGATTTAGATTAGAAGTATACCCCTATGGTTGAGGACCAAAACTGCGAGAGGCCTATAAACTTGTGAGAATAGATCATCTCATGAGATTTTTTCCAATTTCTGGAAGAAAAATCTCATGAAGGTCTCAGTCAACACCACCAAGTCCTAGCTGGAGACTTAGCCCTGATTTGATCTCAAACCCAAACCCTAAACATTAGTACTCAGACCACATGTAATTAATATGATAAGTCAATAGTAGCAGCACTAATCTGTATTAGCAATTATTTGAATGATTTATAATTATTAGTGAATATTAATATTAAGTATTGCTTAATGATTTATTAGTAATTATCACACTATTGGGAATTATTTACTAGTAAGATATTAATATTTACTGTTAATGATAGTACTAGTAGTTTGCATGTATATAATAGCTGGTGATGTAGAAGTGCTTTACAGATATTAAGGGCTAAATTCTTTCCACTGTTATGCAAGGCTGAGTAGTGAAGTGATAAGGTTTAGGGCGCATCTGCTAGCTTTAACTTCATGGCAGAAGTTTCTTGTACAGAAGGTGGCTTGGTATTCAGCCACTCTGCACATTGCCCAAGAAATTAGAGTTAGAGATCAAAATAGACCCTGCTCTAATCACTAGCTGACTCTCGTCTTTATCAGTGACGGGCTCTTTGCAAGCAAATTTAGAGCCCAATTGTGCAAAAACGCAGGTGAGCAATTTACTCATCTACAATTTGTAGAACTTGGACTATAAAGTATTATTATAGCATCAAATATCAACAATAAGTATTTTCTTGTGACCCTTTATTGCTCAGATATTACCTCTCAGGTTTGTAGAATGGTGTGAGAAACTGAGGAACAAACTCCTAGAGGAATTTGAAGAATGCCGACCTTTCCATAACAATGATGCACAAATGCAGAGCTCACCATAAAACTAGATAGAAATAAAACTAGGAAATGTCTCTATTTGTCTTATTTTAGACAAAGACCACTGAACATATCTACAGTAAGTAATTTATCAGCAATCCATAGGTTTATTTGGTTTATTGAACAATAAAGGTATAATCCTAGTGCAACTGAAATCTATGGCAAAACTCCCACTGACTTTAATCAGGGCAGTATTTCACCCCAATAACCTGAGAAAATGTGAGAGGATAATTCAGATACATTTAAACAATTTTTCTGAACGTCAATATTTTAAATACATGTAATCCATGATTTTCACTGTTCTATGTCTATATTTTTGCAGTACCTCATATTTCTTAATTTAGATCTATGTAGTCAGAGCTGATAGCTCCACTGAAAGTTGTGGTTTTGGTGCAGAACTTTAAAGATAATTGAAGCTGATGGATGATTCAAAATATTAGCTCTCTGACAAAAGACAGAGAAAATATTGTTGAGCTCCTCACAGATTTGTGCATTTTGAAGGTCTTTCGTTTGTAGCTATCTAAAAATTAAAGGTACTATGTAAGTTAACTTTCCTCTTGATTTAATATTGTCATGTAGCATTAGTTATTTTTATAACTATAATTTACTAAAACTGTGGAGGCAATCCACCAAGTTTCAACCACAAATTTTGTATAATTTATCATAATTCACCAATGCTAACAAATAACTTCTTATGTTTTTATATAAAAAATATTCAAGAATATGTAGTGTGCCTTCTTGAGATATACAAACACAAATCTATACCTATTTCCCACTTACTGAAAGGATATAAAAAATCCAAAATTCAATCAAATCAGTGATTTCTTGAAGACGAATGTTGAATCTAAAAGACTTTTCTTGGTTCCCTTTTTTTCTGTAATTCCCCAGTGAATAGTTTAACAATTCAGCAATATATTCCAGGGCAGATTCTTAGCTACTGTAAGTCAATGTTGCTCCCTGGACTTCAGCTGTGCTTCAGTGCTGTTTATTTTTTGTTTGTTTTGAGTTTTAAGAATAATTAAGATAGGTGTGTATATGAATTAGTAAATGGCACTTGTAGACATAAGAACAGTTTCTAATTTTTATAGGTCTGATTTATCAGTAGGAGAATGTTACCTAAGTTATTGGACTCAGTACCCCAGTTACTGGGTGAAATTCTATGGCCTATATTGTGCAGGAGGTCTGACTAAGTGACATAATGGCCCCTTCTGCTCTTAAAATCTATGATCTGAAGGATGCCGTTGGGGCTTTAAATCTTAAAGTGACTGCTTCTCTAGAAAACAATGGGTCAGAACACACTACCCTTTGGCCCCATCTCCTTGTAGCCTGGATATGCTCTCACCTATCTTTCACAGGTTCCCATTTTGCAGAGAAGGGAATTAATTAAGGTGGTATATAGTTAGCAATACTGATTTTACACCCCTTGGGCAGGGTACTTTCTGGCTGCTTTGTATTGCCTGATCAGTATAAAGTGACCAGAACAGGAGCCAAAGATCTGTCCCCTAGAGCAGTGTGTACAGTAAAAATATTACATAGTAACACATGAACAAATTCCATTATAAAACTAAAAATAGAAGCATTCAAAAATGCCAACCTTCCACAAAAATCATTCTTTGTATAAAGTCCTTGAGCATTTGTAGGGGGTAAACACAGCAGTGAATATAGAGTTATCAAGTTAAAGGAAATCAAAAGATGCCAAATTATGAGCAAAAGCAGACTCTGTTGTGTTAGTTCCCCCACTCTGCTTTGAAATTAAGCAGTTGATGGTGCACCCCGCCACTAGGGAAATGGTATTTTTTTTATGCTTGATTAACTTGCAAAATGTTGACTTGGCATTATAACTTGTGCTCTGCCTTTATATGGTCACCCTTCAAATCTTTGTACCTATCACTGAAATCTAACTATGTATTCAGCTATCTCTCAACTACATGCCAGGCCATTTCTAAATTTCTAAAAATGAGAAAACTAGAATTGACTTGAATTTAAGAAGCTCATATATCATTTCACATTTCCTGCAGTTCACCGAAACTTGTTGCAGTTACTAGGGTGACCAGATGTCCCGATTGTATTGGCTTTTTCTTGTATAGGCACCCATTACCCCCCCATCCTGTCCCGATTTTTTACACTTGCTATCTGGTCACTCTAGCAGTTCCTGTTGACTATCCAAGTTGGATTTACTGTGCAATGAATACTACCAATTTCCACAGACTTCTGATAATCTCTTACAACTTCCCTTACCCCAGGAAATCAGCAATGACTATATGTTTTTTTTTAAATCAGCTGTAAACCAGTGACAGGCACAAGTAGTTATAACTCACAAGTACTAATTAGGTCAAAATAAAAGGAATGGTAAATCTGGGCTTCCATACTACAATCCCATTAATCTGGTTTAATAAAATGTATAGAGTCAAATAGAAGTCTCAATTTTTTGCCTCATTAAATATCAAATTAAGTCAATTTATCTTGAATTTACTGATGACGTAGTGATTACAATTTATCAGAACAAAAACTCAGATGCCCAACAACAGCTGATGAAAAGTCTAAAATAGCAACAATCACATGAGCACAAGGAACTCTGAAACAGTTACATGGAGAGAGAGAATTAGAGTGACAGCAGAATTTTAAAGGAAAAACTCCACACAGCTTTATGAAAGCTGAAGAGGTTAAAAAAAATCAAAAGACTATTGTAAATATTTATATAAAGGGTCCAGTCCTCATTTGTTATAAATCAATTGAAGTCAGCGGAATTACACTTTTTACAATATTTCATTGTAGGAATGGCTATAATGTTTAATTCTAAAAACTGAAGTTCTTTTTAAGATTGTCAGCACAGTATTAAAGCAGTGCTGAAATCTACTTACAGGTTCAAGCTGTGGCAAAGGCAAGCACAGCTCAACTCAAAAAACAACTGCAAAAGAAGTTGCTTCTCTTTCCTTTTTATTAGAAATAGCTAACTGCTTATCATTTTGATTTTGAGAAATAATACACTGCCATATTGCAACCTGAGATATTTTATAGGGATTGGTAGGCACCATATACAATATACTACTCAACGATGAAATAATCTGATATAATAACAACAAGGAGTCTGGTGGCACCTTAAAGACTAACAGATTTATTTGGGCATAAGCTTTTGTGGGTAAAAACCTCACTTCTTCAGTGAGGTTTTTACCCATGAATGCTTATGCCCAAATAAATCTGTTAGTCTTTAAGGTGCCACCAGACTCCTTGTTGTTATTATATCAGATTATTTCATCGTTGAGTAGTATATTGTATATGGTGCCTACCAATCCCTATAAAATATCTCAGGTTGCAATATGGCAGTGTATTATTTCTCAAAATCAAAATGATAAGCAGTTAGCTATTTCTAATAAAAAGGAAAGAGAAGCAACTTCTTTTGCAGTTGTTTTTTGAGTTGAGCTGTGCTTGCCTTTGCCACAGCTTGAACCTGTAAGTAGATTTCAGCACTGCTTTAATACTGTGCTGACAATCTTAAAAAGAACTTCAGTTTTTAGAATTA